>NC_143514.1:75373842-75673842 GCF_031878675.1 Megascapheus bottae | reverse complement strand
CGTGTCACGGGGGAGTAGGCAGTTCAACCATGCTGAGCGACCCCCCATCTCCACCACGGAGGGGTCCTTCCCTAGGAGGGATCCCTCCCCCATCCCACCCTGCTGTCATTTCCCAGTGTCCCCACATGCATGAGCCCTGAGTCACTAGAGCATGCTGGTTGCCATGGCGACGCTTGCCACCCCAGTCTCCCGGTGCCCCCAGGTATGGCACTGCTGTGCCTGCACCTGGCCTGAGGCAGGGGATCTTAGAGAGGCTGCGATGTCACCAGACACCCTCCTCACCCCTTCGGGGGTCTGTGCCATCAAGCAGGGCGGCGGGGTGGGGAGGAGGGGCAGGGACCCCTGGCTCTCGGATTGCTTCTTAGGATCAGATTCCAGTACATTGGCCTTTATCCAATGGCCTCTCTCCCCTCCACCTTCATGTCCCTGCTCTGTCCACTTAAACACCCAAACAGGGACAATGTCCTGCCTTCCTCCTTGCTCTGAGCCTCCCAGCTGGGGAGCTTGTGAGGTCTCTCTTTCAGACGCCCAAAAGGGGTAATGGCCCTGAAGAAAGAGATGTTATTGATCTTCCTGTGCCTTTGAGGCCTCCCTGGCTTTGCCTGGTCTTGGCACTGTCCCTAACAGGCACACTCTTCCTGACTCTTAGGTGACAGCAGGAGATGGCATGGACTGGTGGATAACACATTCAAAGCTGGAGGCCATGGCATCGTGTGGGCCTGCCTGGCAGGCTGCTCAGAGTGCTAGGAGGATACGCGGGTAGGGAAGGGACCTGAGGTGACTTCCCACCTGGGCCGGGGCCACGAGCGACACACTGGAAACACCTTCCGGTGTCGGAGAAACCGGATACCTGATGGAGGACGGAGTCTGGTTGGAAGGTGTGTGTGGATGTGCAGGTGGTCTGGGCCCGTGCGGGCAGCCTGTGTGGCTGGCTGTGTCATCAGTGGATGTAGACGGGCAGGCAGGGATCTGAACGCAGCCAGCGGCCAGCTTTCTAGACTTAGATTTTAAGAATGTTTAAGGACGCCAGGCCCTCGGGGCTGACGCCTGTCGTCCTATCTACTCATGAGGCTGAAATCTGAAGATTGGGGTTCAAAGCCAGCCCAAGCAAGAACGTCCTTGAGACTCTTATTTTCAACAAGCAGCAATAAAGCCAGAAGTAGATCTGTGGCTCAAGTGGTAGAGCGCCAGCTTTGAACAAGAAAAGCTCGGGGACAGAGCCCGGGCCCTTGAGGTCAAGCCCCAGTATGGGCACTGAAGCCATAAAAATGAAAACTAAAATGAAGATTGTCCCTTTGACACTCTCCTTCAAGATCTTCGTGGTCTTAGAGGCTAGCTATTCTCACGTAGACAATAGGTTTAAATGCCATTTTATGGAAACAATGGTCCTTGCTCATTACCTGGCTACATACAGGGATGAATTTAAGCCTAGAACATGTCACCCTAACTCGACAGTACTTGCAATTGTTCGAGTCTATAAAACCCTGCAAACTTTACATGTATTAAAGTTTAATAGCAGCAGCCCAGGCATGAGAAGGCAAAAGAAATGTGAACAGTACCTGAGGGGTGTTTTATTCATGGCGATTCTCATATGTATGATAAATAGTTTGTGGACTTGAGTTTGTGAGAAGATCAGGTTCTTAAGAAACCCAGCAAGTGGAGCCAATAAGGAAAACGGAAGTCAGCCACCATAAAAGAAAGAGCTAAAATATTCATACAGTTCTCTGGAGTCCCAGCAGGGTCTAAAGAGAGGCAGCGATTTTCAACTCAGCCACAAATGTACCTCATGCTTGGCCTGGCTGAGGAACCAGCACATGGCCTAGTTTCCGGGGGGTAAGGGGGCAGCTGGCCCCAAGAGGCACCAGGCCACAGCAGGGGACACGTGGATTCATGTGCCATCAGGGTTGTGTGAGGGATGCATACTGGCACACGTGAATACACAAAGGTAAATGCACATGTGAGTTATATTTATTCTCCCTTCCCTCCTGGATTATCTAGAACAGAGGCATGTTAACTTTTTCTATAAGGGGCAGGGAATAAAACTGCAAGCCCAACCCAAGAAGCCATTGATGGTCTGCAAACAAATAAATATATTTGTGCTCAGATTAAAATAAAAATATTTATGATCTGAATGCTGGTGGCTCACGCCTATAATCCTAATTACTCAGGAAGCTAAGATCTGAGGATCACAGTTCAAAACTATCCTAGGCAGTAAAGCCTGGGAGAATCCTATCACCAATTAACCACCAGAAATCCAGAAATGGAGCTCTGACTCAAAGTGGTAGAGATTAAGCCCTGTGAACAAAAGCTCAGGGACAGCATCCAAGCCCTGAGTTCAAGCCCCAGGACAGACAGAAAAAAAAAAGGTGTATGCATAGTGAAATCTGAACATTATATACCTGCCATATATTGCAAAACTATGACATTTTTTAGATACTGGGTTTGAACTGAGGACCTAGCACTCACTCTGCTAGTGTTCTCCCACTGAAGCCATGCATGCCAGTAGCCTGACTTTTTGCTGATTGCTTGACATGAACTCTCATGAGACTTTTCTGCTCCACTAGCTTCGAACCATGATCCTTCCATCATGGTGTCCTGAGTAGCTGGAATTATAGGTGTAATTCACAGCACCCAGCAAATGTCTTTGAACTTTTTTTTTGTTCAGGCATTTACAAATGCAAACGCAAGTGTCCTCCCTCCCCAGCCTCCCATAAACACTATGAACACACACACACACACACACACACACACACACACACACATATCCAGGTAATAAGTCAGATTTTGGCCAAAGCATCATAGGTCGCCCACATAGGATTTAGAGTGCCATTTTTAAACAAGGAGTCCCTGATACTGTTCAGGTTGCCAGCTTGATCTAAAAGGATCCATTCAAGACAGGATGAACCCCAAATACACAATGGGTGGCAGTTGTCGTGTTGTAAGCATGCACAAAAGGCCCTGTGCTGAGAAAGAACTCTTTCTTCTCCGAATGTCGGCTGAGTAGGGTGACCTAGGGAGGTAAGTCAGGAGAGTCTAAATGCGCTACCCGCCCTGGCTCCGAAGCTGCAGGGCTGGTGTGGACGCGGTCTGGGGAGCTCAGGGCTGTATTGATGTATACACCACACTCACCCGGCCTGCTGGGGTGAAAACCGCCACTGAGTCCCAAGGTACCTCAACGATCAGCGCTGCGTCGTTATCGTCATGACTATGAATTGTCCCATGCCATCTCATCTCGATTCATGCTGCCTGGCAATCAGTGATGCCCCGATGTCTGTCCTTTTGTCTGACTTTTTTACACCCCTCAAGTGTCATTTAGCAGTCTAGATGACAACTTTCCTGAGTAGGGCAGTTGGTTTTTATTCATCTAAGATTTGGACCTCTGCCAAGCCAGGCAAGTCATTCATTTACCAGTTGCTCCACTTAAAGGGAAGTCAGAGTACAAGACAGTCCCTGGGGGCCAGGGCCGGGGAAGATGTATTCAGAACCCCTTTTGTCCTCTCCTAATGTACGAGTGATTATTACGATCCAAGACACGACATGGAGTCCTGGGTTCAAAACTGGGCACCAAGTACATGCAATGTCCAAAATGCATCGCATCCTCATCTGTATACTCAGAATTACTGAGGATCATGCAAGCCACAAAGTTCCCTAGGAGAAAGGCAGAGAAGATTGGAGCCTGAATGACTTGTCAGGGACAAGGGATGAGAAGGAACAGGAGCAAGGCGCCCCCAGCCCTCTGCTCGTCTTTGCTGTTCTCGAAAGACAGGGTCAGGCCGAGGCCTGCTGGAGACACTCCCTGTCCTCGGGGGAACCGTGAGGGCAGAAGGATGCAGGAGTGCCCAAGAAGGTGTGAGGACATAGACACACTGGGGAAGGGAGCCACACACGTTGTGGCCCATTGTGGGCAAGAGAACTGGGGCCCAGTCCTCCGTGGAGACGGCGAGGACCCAGGGACCCACCCAACAGGTGACATGAAAGCCTCCTGACCAAGGTTAAAACCTGTGACTGAGGCTAGACTGGGGGAGCGGGTTTGCAAAGCATAAACTTCCTAACTCCTGCAGAGCCCCAGACTCAGTGTGTGGCAACCAGTAGTCCAATTTGTGGCTTTCTAGACTATTCCAGAAATCTTTCCAGAGCTGAGCTTCTCTCTGGCCTTGGGACAGATGGATGCAGTGTTGGCACCCCTGTGCCACATGTCACACCCAGCCAGCTGCCCAGTGCCTACAGTCCACCTCCATCACTGCCCCAGATGATGGCTCAAAAACTGTGAGGGTTCCCAGCCCATCAGAACAACCAGTCATGAAGGTCAGCCTTTTAGTCTAGGAACGTTTCTCAAGGTGCACGCTGAGGCTTCTGGGAGAGTGTGCTGTGAGGCGAGAGAAGAATGGAGGGGGGGTGAGGGTGACAGGTTAGAAAGGTTGCAGTGGGTGGCCTGAACTGTGCCCCATGTGCCAGCTCCCTCTCCTTACCAAGTTTCCTTATCTCCCCTGCCTCCGAGTTGGACTTGTTCATAGGATATTTTCCTATATCATCATCATCCACATTCGGACTACCTGACATTTGCAGTTGAACACAAGGGGAGCTTTGAAATGAAACAAATATTAACAGAAGCCATTTCTTTTCATTTTTTTTCCTCCTCACTGCATTTTAGGCAATGGTGTTTTTTAAAGCTACATTCCCCAGGTCTTCAATGGTCTTTAGAGCCTCTTCTTTGAGGGAGGGAAGGAAAGAAGGAAGGAGGGAAGGAAGGAAGGAAGGAAGGAAGGAAGGAAGGAAGGAAGGAAGGAAGGAAGGAAGGAAGGAAAGGAAAGAAGGAAAGGAAAGAAGGAAGGAAGGAAGGAAGGAAGGAAGGAAGGAAGGAAGGAAGGAAGCAGAGACAAGACCTCAAGTCTCCAGCACTATTAGCTTTCTGTAGACCTGTGATCTACTCTTTGAGGAAGAGACAAATAGCTGCCAGATGCGTATGCCTTACAACTAGGCTCCACTGGAGCTACTGAGGATCACTCTCAACGTTTGGGGGTCAACAGAGGGAGGTTTTAAAACTCCAGACTCAGGCCTCTAGCCTCTCAGAAGTAAGGATAAGAGAACAACTTTTTCTCCACAGGAGGCTGGAGTCAACCACTCTGATTTTTCTATTTGGTGTCTCATTGTTTCTGGTTTCTAGCAGCTTCTGGGAACAATGTCTCCTAGACTGTGGAATGCAAGTGAGGAGAGACTGCATGGATGGATGGATGGATGGATGGATGGATGGATGGATGGATGGATGGATGGAGGGATGGATGAATATGGGCAGATGGAGGGATGAATGAGTAGATAGATGGATGGATCAGTGGATGGGTAGATGGATGGATGGATGGTTGGATGGATGGACAGATGGATGTATGAATATGGGTAGATGGATGGATGAATGAGTATATGGATGGGGGAATGGATCAGTGGATGGATGGATGGATGGATGGATGGATAGATGGTTGGATGGATGGACAGATGGATGTATGAATATGGGTAGATGGATGGATGAATGAGTATATGGATGGGTGAATGGATCAGTGGATGGATGGATGGTTGGATGGACAGATGGATGATATGGATAGATGGATGGATGAATGAGTAGATGGATGGATGGTGGAAGGATGGATGGATAAGTAGATGGATGGATAGATGGGCAGATAGATAAGTGGATGGATAGGCGAATAGACAAATATTTTTCTTATGCTGGTAGCTAAATGACAACCAGCTCCCCCATTTAAACACTAAACAATACCCCCAGAGCCTGAATTCCAAAGAGGTTCCCAGAGTCAGGCTGTTCTCATCCTTTCTATCCCTCAGGCAGGTCCTCGCTACCCAACAGAACATTCACAGATGGGGGCCACTTTTGATTTCTGCTCATCCAGTCTGGGAGCCGTTGCTTTGAACCCTTGAGATGTGGGTGTGTGAGTGGGTGCAGTGGTCGGCTTTGTGCCACTGGAATAGATTCTTACAGTGAGAACAACTTACAGATTTCTTATGGGGCCTATTTTAAGAGTTTCCAGTGCACAATCATCTGGCCCCGTTGCTTTGGGGACTGTGACAAGGCCTTCCATCATGGTGGAAACGCATCGGGGAGGAAGCATGCTCCACCCAGCGCCACAAATGAAGGCGAAGAGTAAGCTCTGGGTCCTGCGGTCTCTTCTGAGTCTCAATGACTTAATAACCTCTCTCCCTTTCTTCCCAGTAGTGCCACTGGCTTGAGGACCACATCTTTCCCACGTGGGACCTTTGTATGACAAGTGGACAGTGCTAGAGTTTCGACTATCACACAGAAGGAATGCATATTGGGTTTTATTGCATTTTTCCACCTTGCCCATTTGAATGGAATGCACAGCCATCTGTGGCTCACGGCTACCCTCTTCAACAGCACCCATCTCCCTGAGTAGTGTCCTGTAGTCCCTGGGGAGTTAGGGTATCACTGGGAGCCCTGCCACCTACTTCCAGGAAGCCAGTGTAGACATCACCTCCTGAGAAGTCAGCTCTCAGGGATCCTGTGGCCAGGGTGGTTCTCTGTAGAATGAGATTCCTCCCCTCCTTGTCCAGTGAAGGAAGACCCATAAAATAGCAGGGATACCAGGACCGGGAGTTTGGCCTAGTGGTTAAAGTGCTTGCCTAGCATGCACGAAGACCCGGGTTTGATTCCTCGGTACCACACACATAGAAAAAAGCTGGAAGTGCTGCTGAGGCTCAAGTGGTAAAGCTCTAGCCTTGAGAAAGTCCAAGGACAGTGCTCAGGCCCTGAGCTCAAGCCCAGGACTGGCAAAATAAAAAAATAAAAAATAAAAAATAAAAAAAAACAGCAGGGATACCTTGGAGAGCTGCTAAATGCTGTTGACACCTGACTGCTCATTTTCTACCCTCCCTGCTCTGCTCTCAAGTTCATGTTCCTACCCTTTTCTCTGGTAATCCAAGGCTTCCCTCAAGGAGCAATAGAGGCAGGGACCAGCCAGTCCTCTGTTAATCTGGCCCAGGCTGTGACAAGCTTTCATTTTGGTTGCAGAGAATGGCTAATCCAATCAGCACACCAAAAGCTTTGCACAATCTGTCCCATTTTTAAAGAGTCCCCTTGAAACCCAGACCCAATGCCTAGCCAGCTAACAGGACTATCAGAGCTGATTCTCTCTCTCTCCAAGAAACTATTCAAATGGATATCTTTTGAGACTGTACTTTGAGCTGAGTGAATGTGGTTTCACGCCTGTAATCCTGACTACTCGGGAGGTGGAGATCTGAGCATGGTGCTTTGAAGCCAACCTGGATAAGAAAGTCCATGAGACTCTTAACCACCAAAAAGCTAAAGGTAGAGCAGTGGCTCAAGTGGTAGAGCACCGGCCTTGAGCAGAAAAAGCTAAGGGACAGCCTCCAGGTCCTGAGTTCAAGGCTCAGAACTAGCATACACCACATACACACACACACACACACACACACACACACACACACAATCTGAGTTCTTGTAATTTCTATCAACAGGTATCAAGCTAAATCAAGCTAAGGTTAACTGTTTGCCTTATGTTTCAATTTCCCTTGAGGACAAATAGAATTGCTGCAAACTAAACAGATTGTTTTTTTCAAATAGCGAAGACAGAAGACAACCCCAGTATAATTTGTGGACAGGCAATGGAAATAAATGCAGCTTATTTCTGCAGTGGTGGTGATTTGTGGATATATAGTAATATGACTCTTTCCTGAATTTATTTTCACTCAAAAAACAAATAACAGCCAAAGAAAAAAAAACCCAAATAACCAGTGAGTTCAAGGCACATTGTGCCCCAACTAGGGGAAGTAAATCTTGAACATGCCTTTTACAGAGAGGCCGTTGCAAGCAGCCTGAGGCAGGGCACAAATCCAGAATTTACTGGTTAAAAAAAAAGAGCCAGGTATCAAGTAGATCACTGAACCATCCACCGCCCTGTTGAGCTGGAGAATAAAGCAGCTTTGCTCCCAGACGTGTGAAACCCGCCGCTCATCTAGAGAAGGCCTTGCTGTCTGGGGCTTCAGCCTGGACACTCTGACAAGTTCTCCTGTCTTGCTTCCAATCCCTAAGTTATACGTTCTAAGCTTTCTTGAGCCTCAATTTCCAACTGTACAAGAAAAACACATTTGTCTCCCTCCCCAGGGCTGAAGGTGAGATAAACCCTGATTGCTAGCAGCCATTGAAGTGGCTGCTGCTTATTTGCCCAAGAACCAGACAGACATTGAAGCTGTTGGTCCCCCCACAGTCTTTACAGACATTTTCTCCAAAAATGCAGGGCTGGGAAGAACAGCCATGACTCTGTGAACTTCTTCCAGGAGGGCAGAAGCTCTTAAGACCTAGAGGCTCTCTTTGCTCGCATTAAACCCTTTCTGTTCACCAGGGTTCACTGTAAGAATCAGATTATGACCTGCATGGCAACTCATGCCTGTGATTCCAGGTATTCAAGAGGCAGACAGACCTCTGATCACCATTCCCGCCATCATGGGCCACAAGGTTATAAGACCTCATGTGAACCATGATCAAAGCTATGGGCCCAGTAGTACAAGCCTGGCATCCCAGCTACACAGGAATCATAAACAGAACAATTGTGTCCAGACTGGTCCAGGTAGAAGTGTGAAAATATGAGAAAAGGACAACAGCCCCAAAGGGCTCCAGGGGTAGAGAAGCTGCCTAGCAATGAGATCAAAGCTCAATATTGATGAAACAAATAAAAAGTAACACAAGGAACGGGGTGCTAGTCTTTTATGTACTTCTTATTTTCAGAACCCAGAAATCAAACACAAGCGAAGCTATGCTTCTTTCTTGCTTCAGTGTTGGTGTTGGCTCGTGTGTGTGTGTGTGTGTGTGTGTGTGTGTGTGTGTGTGTGTGTGTGTGTTGTGGAAATGCTGTTCAAATTCACAGTCATCACATGCAGAACTCTCGGGGGCACTGCCCACTTGCCCACTGGTCTGGCATTGTGCACTGCTCAACCTGCCTGGCTCTAAGGGGCAGTCCTGTTGAGAGGACACAGCAAAGAACTGGACGACTACAAAAGGAACCATCTAGTTCTTGGTGGAGAATGTGTCACAGTGTGCTTTCCTGCTGCTATCACAAAATACCAGAGATTATTAACTCATGAAGCGAAAAGCCAGGGTTTGACTTTGGCTCACATTTCCTGTCCATGGGGAAGCTGCCCTGTTCTTTGTGCTTCTGACCAGGCACCACGTGAGGGCAAGAGTGTGTGACACACCTAAATCAGGTGTATCAGGATCCAGGAAGACTGGACAGACCTAGGCCATAAAATCCTCTTTATAGCCATCGCTCCTTGTGATCTAAGGACCCTGTCCTCACCCCTCCTACCGAAGCCTCCAGTCCTTCTGAATTGCACTGCCTTGGAGAATTTGGGGGTAGGGGAAACCTTATCTAAGTCAGAGTACCCGCTTACAGAAGGCTTTTCCATGATACCCATGGATGAGAAGCTGAGTGACCTTGGACAGTCCTTGGACAGTTCCAGGCCTCAGTTGCTCATCTTTAAGCAGTTCTGTGGCCTGTACCAGACAGACACCCATGGTGTCACTAGACACTAGGCTGTAATCTAGAAACTCAAATCCTTCAAAGTCTCACCAGAACATAGGTGAGAACAGAATATTGTGCAATGCCTATGGTTGGCTTGTTAACCTAGAGTTAACAACTTGCAAGGCTTGCACCTTCCTGGCACCCCAGTTCCCACAGAAGGAACCCCCATGTTCTCAACGTGGTCCATTCTCTGGCTCAGCTCTCAAGTATACTTGCCCCCTTTGCCCATCCACTGAGGCTGCTGTTCTAGGGGATTACCAGAGCCCCCATGCCTCTCTGGGACCCCTTGCTTCTCCCCCAGGAAATTATATTTGCTCATTTAAAAGAGTGACCTCCTAGGGCTGGGAGTTTGGCCTAGTGATAGAGGCTTGCCTAGCATACACAAAGACCAGGGTTCGATTCCTCAGTACCACATACGTAGAAAAAGCTGGAAATGGTGATGTGACTCAAGTAGTAGAGGTTTAGCCTTGAGAAAGTCCAAGGACAGTGCTCAGGCCCTGAGTTTGTGCCCTAGGACTAGCAGGAAAAAAAGTGACCTTCTAGCCAGGCCCCATTTGCTCACGCCTGTAATCCCAGCTAACTCTGGGGGCTGAGATCTGAAAATTGAAGTTGGAAGCCAGACTTGGCAGAAAAGTCCATGAGCCTCTTGTCTCCAGTACACCACTCAGGAAAGCTGGAAGTGGTGCTGTGGCTCAAGCGGTAGAGCGCTAGCCTTGAGCAATAAAAGCTCAAGGACAGTGCACAGGACTTGAGTTCAAGCCCCAAGACAGGCAAAACAAAACAAAAATGAAAAAAAAACCTCTTGCTGGCTCAGTCCTATAGTCCTAGCCACTCAGGAGGCTGAGATCTGAGGATCAGGGTTCAAAGCCAGCCCAGGCAGGAAAGCCTGTGAGACTCGTATCTCCAGCAAAGACGATGAGACTGACAGATTGTTATTTTCCTCCTAATGCAAGCACCATGGGTTCTGCAGGAAGAGGTCACTGGAGACCAAGGGCTTGCTTGCCTTTCTCACACATTAGCAGTAATAAAACTAGAAGTTACATGTATTCCAGCTGCTTGCATAAGCAAATATATCAAACAACAAGTCCGATTATGAGATGACCAATCAAATCAAAGAACTAGCCGGGCATTGTGTATAAGACAATTAATTGTAAGTTTTTACTCATCCTTATATGCTATTAAGATAATAAATCAATTCTCTAAGATTAGGTTATTTAATCAGATGGAGCTAGCAGAAAGATCACTTTTTATGCCTCCATGGAATGTACTTTTTATTTAGTTTTTCACCAACCAGTTTTAAAACCAGCTTTTCAAAGTTTTGAAGAAGAGAGTTCATAACCTTTCATAGCATCTCAATTGAAATCAGAAGTTTAAAGAAAAATCTCATTAGGATGAGAATAATTTTGGAAAATTAGCATTGGAATAATCCTTTGGTTTGAAAACTGCCTTGAATAGAGGGTATTTTTTGGTTTTGTTTTTGAGTCAGGGGTTAAGGTGAATGTTTTTTTCTTTCAGATTTTCTCAGTGATCTCATAGAAGGGTTAGACAAAACACACATAACTATTTTGAGGTTTGGTTGAGGATTAGGATTTTTTTCTGTTTGGTCTTGAAGAAACTTCTCAAAAGCATGAAAAGGGAATTTAAAAAGTCCCCTTCAGTGCCAAACAACCAAGAAGCTAGAGAGTGGGTATTGGTGGCACACACTTATCATCCAGGTGACTCAGGAGGCTGAGATCCAGAGGATCGAGACGCAAAGCCAACCCAGACAGACACGTCTGCCAAGACTCCATATGTAAAATAGCCAGCAAAAAGCCCAGCTGGAAATATGGCTCAAATAGTAGAGCATCGGCTGGGGAACAGGAAAGCTGATGCTCTGAGTGCAAGTCGTGGTATAAGTGTGTATATAAACCACAGAAATATGCAAAAGAAACAAGTTTCTCGGGAAATTCAGCACCTCACCTAGTCTCGAACATCCAAGCATCTGACATGGCCGCCTCTACCCTTCCTAGGAGCACCCCCTTTACCCCCACACAGCACCCAGTGGTGAGTACCCAAGCTCATGTGTCCACCTCAGAGATTTACAGGGGTGACGTCCTCATTGTCTCAAGCTCTGAAGTCTAGCACAGGATCTTGACAGGAGTAACTTGAGACCAAACATCGATACTAGAAATATTCTACACCTGCCTTCCCCCCGACCACACACACACACACACACACACACACACCCCGCCACATTACTCTAGGATGAGCTCCTCTGCTTGTGCCCACAAGCAGGATAACTACAGGGCCTAGTTTACAAGGTTGTGGTAAGAGGTAAATGCAATGACCCAGAGTGTTGAGTGCATTCTCTGCCTACTCTAAGCATACAATAAGCATGCCTCGGTCAGTTTAAATCCTCGTGAACTGCAGTAACAAAAAGAACAAGCTCCCCATCACTTTTAGAAAACCAAGTTGGACTGTTCATTGTGCTACAGACAGATCCACTAGGGCCTCTGTCTCTCGGAGCCAATGAAGAAAGCAGAATGGCAATGTCACTTTTGCAATGTGGTCAGAAAAAAGGAAGGAAGGAGAAAGTGACCAGTCCTTCTGTCTCTTAAAGTTTCCCCCGGAAGAGACACACCTGACTGTCTCTTATTCAGATGACTCCCTGTGTCCCACGGGCCCCACAGTGACGATTCATTCAACCACAGATCAGAAAGTGTTTTCAGAGACAAGAAGAATGTGTTGGTACTGAGCCTTAAGCGGGATTGACATAGCACTGCCTTTCTTGTAAGAGACATCGTACACATGACCTAAAGATGGAGGATACAGGAAGAGGAGGGGGGGGCTACCAAGGCCAGATCCAATCTCAGCCCCAGATGCATAAAGACCCTCTCCCTCTGCTGGCTGAGACCTCTGCCTGCCACCATGCTTTCCAATAGGAATAGTCCTCTGTAATGCAGGGTCCATAGTCGATCATTTCTGAGCCCACTTCATGCTACGATCCAGTCTGGGTTGCCTGACAGATGAAGAGAAAAGCTTCTAGGGAGAAAATGGAAGCAAATTTCTCAGGTTTATTTTCTTTTCAAAGCCTAGGAAATAACATCCTAGTACTTCAAGAAAAATAGCCGCCAAGGTTTGTCTCAGTTGTGTCAAGTAGTTTAAGGTGAGGTCTTTTCTTTTTTCTTTCCCTCCCCATCTTTTATGAGGGGTGGGGTGGGGAAAGGTGACAGAAGGAAAGAAAAGCCCCTCCTGGTTCTAAATGGTCTCCTATGCTTTCTCGTGATTTACGTAGCAAATAACTAAAACACACAAGGAATCTGGTCACTTTGTGTTTGATCTTTCCTACAGAGAGGACAGAAAGGAAAGACTGTTTGGAAAGCTTTCTGAGGCCACTAAACTGCTTTGTATTGATTTTATACTAAGATACTTTATCACGCTTGTTGCTTTAAAAAGAAATGCAATTTGTGTCAGGGGCTAAGCAGACTTTCCTAGAAAAATCGAGCCACAGGCACCTAGGTGAATCAGCGCAAGGATGCTTATCAGATCCAGCAAAGAAACCTGGAGGTCCTGAGGCTCGAACTTTGGGCCTGGGCACCATCTCTGACCTCCTTTGTGCTCAAGGCCAGGACTCTACCACTTGAGCCACAGCGCCACTTCTATTTCTGAGTTGTTTATTGGAGATAAGAGTCTGATGGACTTTCCTGCCCACGCTGGCTTCAAACCATGATCCTCAGATCTCAGCCTCCTGCATAGCTAGGAATGACAGACATAAGACACCAACACCCAGCTAAGAATTTGGTTTTTGTTCTTGTTTGTCATTTTGGTTTCGGTTGGTGGTGATGGCATTTATGTATTTATATAGTTATTTATTGCCAGTTGTGGGGCTTGAACTCTGGGCCTGGGCGCTGTCCCTGAGCTCCTCAACTCAAGGCTAGTGCTCTACCACTTGAGCCACAGTGCCATTTGCGGTTTTCTGGTGGCTGATTGGGGAGAGGAGTCTCATGGACTTTACTGCCTGGGCTGGGTTTGAACCATGATCCTCGGATCTCAGCCTCCTGAGTAGCTAGGATTACAAGCATGAACCACCAGCACCTAGCTTTATTTTTATTTTTTTTAAGAGAAGCATCTTTCCTGCTGGGACCTTGCAGGCCTGCAAAGCATTATGAGTGAGATTAAACTTGCTTAAGCCTGCGGTTTGTGTTTGTAAAGGACTTGGTTTCTGCCTGTGCACTCGGGAAAAGTCAGCTCGAAGTTGTAAACTTGCACAGAGAACTACGTGTGTCAGAAACCAACTCCACATGCAGATGCAGCCCCGTGGGACCTTGGAACTGTCACATACATACCACTCCAGGTGTGTCGTCCTCATGTGTCCACAGATTTGTCAGCCTGATGTCAGGAGAACATGGAATAGAATGCCTTCTCGGGGCGAGCTACCTTTGGCCCACTTTCTGCCTATATTTGGAAAAACATTTTAAGAAATTCAATAAATAGAAACCCTAACCTACAAAACTAGGAGATCCCAGAGAGATCTTTCACACTATCTGATAGTTCTCTCCCAGGGAAGCCTGGATTCCAGTCCTGACTTTATGATCCACCACCAGGGCTGTGGAAAAACTCACCACCAGCTTTCTTTCCTCCTCTCCCTCTCCCTCTCCCTCTCCCTCTCCCTCTCCCTCTCCCTCTCTCTCTCTTCCTCTCCCTCTCCCTCTCCCTCTCCCTCTCTCTCTCTCTCTCTCCCTCTCCCTCTCTCTCTCTCTCTCTTTCTTTTTTCTTTGACGGTCATGAACTCTGTGCCTGGGCGCTGTCCGTGAACTCTTCAGCTCAAGGCTAGTGCTCTACCACTTGAGCCACAGTACCACTTCCAGTTTTCTGGTGGTTACTCATTAGTGTACTCTACCAGTTGAACCATGCCTCCAGGCCAACTTTTTAATTGGTTAGCTGAAGGTCCGCGGCTCACGGACTTTTCTGTCTAGACTCTCCTTAAGCCATGATTCTCCAGGTTGCAGTCTTCCTGAGTAACTAGAAGTACCAGCGAGAGTATAGATGCTTTCATTAAATGAATATGGCAAGTTGGCTCTCTTGTTGATGAAAGTAAGGGTGTTGTGGACGTCTCACTATTAGATGGCCCTTCCAGGAGCACGGCTGCCCTCTGCCTGCAGCACGCAGGCGCAAGTTCCCTGGGTGTGGCTCAGAGGCAGGCATGCTCTATACCTACTCATTGGCTGCTTTTATCATTACACTGTTGAATTCTCTTCATCTGTCTCCCCACTGAGACACCTTGGGAAAATAGGTGTTCGTTTGTTTTTCCTATAACTGGCGTGCATCCGTTTTCCTTCATTTCCTTCTTCTAGACACTGTAGTGTCTGCATTGCCACCGGCAGTGGCAGCAGGCCTACAGGAAGGCAATTAGATGTTGCATACTGATCTTTAGAAATGAGGATACATGCTGACTTCGCTTATTAGTTCTAATAATTTTTCAGTATAATCTTCGAGCTTTCCTTTGTAGATAATCATATCATCAGAGCCTGTGAGTTTCTTTCTACTCCTGCATAACAGAAAATGGCCTGATACCAACTTCAGGAAGTGGCTTTGGTTCTATCGTCTTCTGTTGGGCAGGTCAAAGGCCTAGCTCTGTCCTTTTTCCAGGAAAAACCAAACCTCTCGGTACCAAGGTTTCCAGTGGTTTCCTGTGTGTGCCTGTGTGGGTGCGGGTGTGGGTGTGAGTGCACGCACCATTACCTGGGCTTGAACTCAAGGCCTCACAGCCTCACTTGGCTTTCTCACTCAAGGCTAGTGAATGCCTCCAGCCTTGAACCACAGCTCCACTTCTGCCTTTTAGCTGGTTTACTAGCAATACACATTTCTTGGCTTTGTCTACCCTGGCTGGCTTTGAACTCCAGTCCTCAGATTTCAGACTCCTGAATAGCTAGGATGACATGGATGAGCCACCGGTGCCCAGCTCCTAATTTATTTATGCCTTTGGAAATGTCACTTCATATTTCACAAGCCCAGTGAAGCATCTGAGAAGATGGCAGCCATTATCTCATGAGAAATTTCTGGTGCTCAATAGCAGAGGGGATTTGGGGTTGTAAAATACAACTCATGTAGCGACTCATTTAGGTCCTGACTCTGTTTAGGAAATTTCAAGGCTGTCTTGCACAGACAACAAGCCACTGTCACACCACATCTGTCCACCTAGTACCTGTCTGGCCAGGCTCAGTGTAGGAGCTGGGGCTGCAGAGGTGAAACAGACAGATCCATTCTCTACTCTCCTGAAATCTAACAGGAAGACATACAATCAACAAAGCAAAATGCAGACATGATTTCGGAGAGAAGTAAATTCCAGAAAGTGAACGAATTGGAGCTCGGTACCATTCTCTCATTATGATTCCAACACCCCTTCAGTTGCCAACCACTGCCCACAAAGACTAAGTGAACATGGCCAGAAATGAACAATTCACAAGCTTCGGATGGCATGCTACTGTCTTACACACCCTGCTCTGCCCTGCCAAGCACAGGAAGCCAGCTCTTGGTTCAGTGTATCTACGCACTTTCCACCCACTTTCCACTTGCCACTCCAGAGCCTTCCCATGTGTCAGACTGACTAGAGTGCTTGGTGCCAGTGACCTTGGTTTATCTCAGAATGGCCTCCAACAATGGTGGCAGTCATGGTGGCCATTTGGCCGTGTCATAGAGAAGTCATGAAGTACCTTGGTCATACAAGCGCCTTGGGTTGCTGGTGGTCTTGGAATATGTCATCTATGAGAAAGCCAGGACCAGTGTAATGCAAAATGGAACAGAATGGGCTCCAGTGAACAGTGCTCAGGACCTTTAACCTAGGCTACAGGCCCTGATGGCTACCAGGTAGAGGAGAGATCAGCGGAGACAAATCTCCAAAGGCATGAGATCATAGGTATTGTGTGCGTGTGTGTGTTGTGTGTGTGTTGTGTTGTGTGTGTGTGTGTGTGTGTGTGTGTGTACGCTCACATGCGTACACGTGCTGGGGGCTTGAACTCAGGGCCTACGTGCTATCCCTTAGCTTTTTCCATTCAAGGCTGGTGCTCTACTACTTGAGTCACAACTCTACTTTCAGCATTTTGGTGGCTACTTGGAGAAAAGTCTCATAGACTTTCCTGCCCTGACTGGCTTCCATCCATGATCCTCAGAGCTCAGCCTCCTGAGTAGCTAGGATGGCAGGCAGGAGCCACCAGAGTCTGGAGCCAACAGTACTTATGAGGCCAGAAGACAGGGGCTCTTGGGAACAAGCAAGAGGGAATAAGGCCATGGCTTTGTCACCTTGGGGAGCTCTGGCCCACATGCCTTCACTTGTCTCTGTCCTGTCCCCTCCAGGGAACAGTGACATCGAGTCCTCCGGGGACCTCTTCTGTCAGGAGAAGGGGACCCAGCCACCCCATCATGTTTGTGGGGGTGGGCAGCTCCAGGACCCCACTGGGACCCAACTCCACTGCTGTCCCACTTTCTTATAGAAACCATCACCACTGGGGACAGGATTCTGCATGTCCTCTGGTGTAGTCTCAGTGATCCCAAGATTATTCCTAACATCTGATAGTACGCAAATGCTACATGAGTAGTTGTTCTGGTTGATATTTTGGGAACAAGGACATGGGTGGAAAAACATCTACAAGTTCAGGGCCTATGCAATCTTCTTTCAAATATTTGCAATCTGCCATTGGTTGAATCTTCCAATGCGGCTGCTGTGTCCACAGGACCAGCGGTTATTACATTATGACACCCACCACATTCTGATTTCTGAAGAACCTGTAGCCGATAGGATGCTATCGCCAGGTACCAGGGATAAAATACCCTGGGGGCTGAGGTTCAAGCTCAGGTGCAGGAAGATGGAGCATGGGAGCCATGAAAGGGATGAGAGCCCACCCTGGTGTCTGTCTGTCTGTGACCGTCTGTCTGTCTCTCTCCCACCTTGTTTATCTAGACATAATCTTTCTCTTTCGCAGTCCCCCCTCAGGCCTTACAAGCATCTCCTTCTCCGTTGCTTCCACTTTGGTTACACTTCTCTGCACCCCAGAAATAGGGCGCACCCAGCAGCTGCAGACAGACAAGCGCGCATGGGAATCCACCCTCACGTTCGCCCCGTGACATTCACCTGACAGCACAGCTGGGTCCTGGCTGTGGCCTCTGGGCCCCTCACCGGGGCGCTACCCACCCACCCATGGCTCTTGCCTGCACTTCTAATTACAATAGCTGGCCTGGCGTTGGTTCCAGTGGAAAGCTGGCCTCCTCGTCCTCACCCTGAGGAGCAATTACTGGCGAGCTCTTCCTTGTGTTCAACTTGGCCCAGCTCTCTAGGATGGGAGGAATCGAATTAGACCCTTGTAGAGGGGCGGGAGGGGCCTCTGTGTATGCAGCCAGGCTTGGCACAAATCTAATATTCTGGAAGGATGCTCAGCCCTGCACAATTCCTGTGCACATCACACCCCGCACAAAGACACTTGGTAAATAGCTGTGGGCTGGTTGGTTACAAATAGCAGGGCACCTCTATGGCAACAAGGCAGCGGGTCTGCTCAGGGTGCCTTCCTTTTTAGGTGCTCCGGGCCCTGTGGGAGACATGGAGATGCAGGCGTAGCCAGGTGCCAGCCCCAGCCTCCTGGCAGGTCCTCATACATGCCTACATCCAGCAGAGGCAGCAAAGCCTTCAGCCGCCAGGCCCAGGTTCCACCACAGGGTGGGTGATGACCAAAGTGAGGGAAAAATCCACTTGGGGATTAAGAGTACCTCCACGCCTCCTCCTGACCCTGTGTGCTCCTACATACTATGGGCAGAGAGCATTAAAGGTGCTCTCTCTCTCTCTCTCTCTCTCTCTCTCCCCCTCCCTCCCTCCCTCCCTCCCCCCTCTCCTTCATCTCTCATCTTTCTGTCTCTGCCCCTCTCTGTCTCTCATCTCTCTGTTTCTGCTCCTCTCTGTCTCTGACTCAGATTCTGTCTCTGTTTCTCTCTTTGTGTCTCTCTCTGTCTCTGTGTGTCCCTCTGTCTGTCTCTGATTCCTTTCTCCCTCTTTTTTTTTTTATTTTTGTAACATAAATGCCACCCGTATGTCTTCAGTGCCCTTGGCCAAAACTTCTAGGACTGGGTCCAAAGCTGAGAACTTAATCCCTTTGGCACTTCTAAAATACAATTTAACATTTAGCACGGACATGGACATGGGTTAGCATGGAAATCACAGAGGGCCTTTGTGGGCACTCAGAGCTGGCAGCCATCCCCTTTGCCACCTTCCTCCAGCATCCTAGACCCCTGCCCCTCAGGGCTGCTCTGGGCTGTGACCACAGAGCCCAGCCAGCGGAGCTCCTCCCTCCCCCAGCCTGCCCATCCCCAAGCTGGGAAGCCCAGGATGGAGGGCTGGTGCGGGGGGGGGGGGGGGGGAGCAGCCATTCCATTCCCTGAGCCTCACCCTGCACCACAGCAGCTCCTGCCCTGTGGGAAGGTACCACTGCTGATTCCCAAGTACCCAGCATAATGGGCCAACCCCAGGAGGAAATCTGGGGTTGCCAGGGAAACCGCTCCCCACCATCTCCAGTAGAAACCAGCCATTGAGGTTGCAACCTCTGGAGGTGAGGAGCCAAGTTATTGATAAAGGGGGTATCCCTGATCCCATCACAAAAACTGGAGGGGAACCCCAGGAATGCCTCACAAGGACAGCAGCCAGACTCAGGCAATGGCTAGGTAAGAGAGAACAACAGAAATAACAATATGCCTTAGGGAATTAGTGAATATAATAATAATGTATAGAATGTATACAATCATTAATAATGATATAACAATAATGCATATGATAACCCAAAAGGATAGAAGAATGTCTCATCACCAGAATTCTTACCCCAAGCAAAGCAATGGCTTGATTCCATTAAGCTGTATTGTCTTAACTTGGTGCTCAAGAAGGGGTTCTGGGGTCTTGTTGTTCTGAACAGCCGGACAAGGGAAATGAGCAAGTGGTGCTGCTATGAGACAGTACGGCTGCTGGGGTCTCGGACAAGATGGGGACCTCGCCCCACCCAAAGAGAAGCTGAGACCTCAGCCCCCACACTCTGTGCCTATCCCCACCACAGACCCATTGTGGAGTGAGGAAACTGAGGCTCTGAAGCATATCTCCAGTATTCATGGATAGCTAGAAGACAGAGGTCTTGGTTGATGCGGAAAAGGCCGCGGTCTCTGGGGTAGTGAGCACCAGGCCAGCCTCTTGTTCACAGAACGCAGGGTCCAGCTTTGAGAATGGAAATGAGAAAACCAATGAGGTTAGGAGCCAGAGTGTGGGATCTGGGGCGAGTCCCTGAGGAGTGCTCTTCACTTCCCTGGGGAAACCCTGGAGAAATCTCTCCTGCCCCTTGTCCCTCCCTGTGTCCCTCTCCGCCATGGGGCTAGAGGAGCATGAGGTGGTAGAGAGGCAACGTGGCCCGCATCTCGTGTTCAGCAAAGGTCACAGAATGCATTGGAGAGGGGGAATCTGGCTAGAGTTATCTCCAAATAACCACCAGAAAACCGGAAGTGGCACTGTGGCCCAAGTGGTAGGGTGCTAGCCTTGAGCTGAGGAGCTCAGGGACAGCGCCCAGGCCCAGAGTTCAAGCCCCATGACTGCCAAAAAAAAATTTTAGGGCTTTGATCCCACTGACTGTAAAAGACCAGCCCCCGGCCCCACATTTTGGCTCTAAACCTGTTCTGGGAAAATTCCTTCATTCTTCTATTTATTTATCAGCTACTATTTATTCCAAAGAGCAAGCTCACCATCACTGCCCCAGCCAGAAGAGCTGTTCAGCACTCACCTCTCCCAGAGTTTGGGAATGAGGTCTCTGGCCTGCTGCCATCATTGACAAGGGCCATTTCACAAGTGTTTCTGCCCCAAGGATGGAAGGCCCCCTTTCCAATTAGCAACTGAGTGGCACTAAGCACTTCTACAGTGAATCTGCAGAGTGCCAAGGAGTGTAACCTGCAGTTGCTTTGTGTCCATGGGCACCCTTGGCTAAAACACATCTTAAGCAAGGGCTCTCTCACCATGTGCACACCCTACCAACACAGAACCCAGGGACAGGAGATGTCAGCAACTACACGAGCAGTACCACTGGTGGGTCTTCAAGAAAGGAAAGGAAAGAAGGGAAAAGGAGGAAAAGAGGGAAGGAGGGAGGGAGCAAGGGAGGGAGGCAAAGGAGAGACACATGAAGAAAGAGAAGAAGGAAGGAAAGAAGGAAGGACGGAGAGTACTCCCAGAAGGTCTGAGCTCTCTGGTTAACTGAATGTGATTTGCTCTGCTCCTGGCAGGCCTTCAGGAAATCACTTGACTGTGGGAATGGAGTTGACATTTCAGATACATAGAAAAATGGGAATATTTCTGATAATCCCAGAGGCCACATTGCCATAGGAAGTGGAAAGTCCTCAGTGGAGAAAAAGATGGGCCACCCACCCATCCACTCCCCTGCCACATGCTCTGCTATGCAGAATCGTGTCATTTTGCCTATACATTGGGCTAGAAAGAAAAGGACTGTTAACAGAGCACCAGTGAACCTCTAGAAAATGGGAAGTGGGGCTTGGCTCAAGGGTAGGGCAGTAGCCTTGAGCTGAGGAGCTTAGGGACAGCACCCAGGCCTAGTTCATGCCCCATGACCCATTAAAAAAAAAAAGAGAGAGAGAGAGACATTGCCTGGCAGATAACCAAACGTTTCTCCTCACCAGTCTGGCCCTAGGGCCTGGTGCTCTGTAAAAACTTTTAACTCCAAAATCGCAAAGTGGCTAGAGCTCTAGTAACAGTCCTTGGCCTTCAGAAGACCCTGTGCAATCCACATCCGGTATCGCAGCTGGAAGTACACACTAGTGTCAGAAAGACAGAGACCCTCAAACACGGATGGCTCGCACAGCCTCATACCTGTAATCCTATCTTCTCGGGAGGCTAAGAGCTGAGGACTGTGGCTTGAAGCCATCCTGGCCTCCAGTTAGCCAACAAAAATTTGGAAGCAGAGTTACGAACTTATGTGGTAGATGAGACCATGAGGCTCTGAGTTCAAGCCCTAGTTACCAGGATTGGGGGTGGGGGTGGGGAGAGGCAGGCAGACAGACAGAGAGACAGAGAGGATCCCTTCTTAGTTTCCATCAACCCAGGTACAGTAAGAATGAACGCGTGACTTTTAGAGAATCTGTAGATGTCTGGTACCGCAGCCCCTCGCAGAGCTCCTCTCTTTCTATAATTTGTCTCTACTTGTTTCCAGTAGTAACTACACAACCAGCTACATATCATTTTATCATCCTGCAAACCCAGTATCAAAATGAACGGCCCTAGACACAATCCAGAGAGCCCAGCTTGGCCCAGCCACAAGTGCCGTGTGCACATGGTTGTGTGGCAGTGTCCCCGTGCCCAGACAGGTACAGGCATCTTTCCACCTCTCGCTGAACTCCACCCACCTGGCCCCAAGGAGATGTTTGCTAATGGAGCCTGGAGGAGCCAGCCACTGTGAGAAATACAAATTGCTACTATTGATAGACATGTTTAAATGTTGTCTCGGCTGGGTTTCATTCAGTTCCTTTTAAAACCTTGGAGCTGTGCCGTTTCTGGGCATCTCTCCCTCCAGCACCAGAGGGTACCCATGGTAGCACATGGGCGTGGGGATGCGGTCACTGAGGGGGGGGCTGCACACAGGGGCTGGAGCCGTGTGAGTCCTGCCCAGCCACTGCCCTCAGTCCTCTTGAGTTCTCACCTCTGGCTGCAGCTTGTGGGACCAGGTCAGGTTGTTCCAGCTAGACACAGGCCAGACTCAGAGCAGCTCAAAATAAAAAGTGGGGCTTAGGAAAGGTACCCAAAGTCCCACGAGGAAGAACAGTCAGGACTGTCTGTCTTCTTCTTGCCTCTCCTGTCTGCTCTTCTTCCTGCTCCAGTTCCGAAGATGGCATCCAAGGACCCAGCATCATTCAGCTTCACCACCTGCTCTAAAACTAGAACTTTTTGGTAGCTCTTGATTCCAGAGGAATTACATTGACCCAAGCCATTTTCTATTTCCTATGCCAACCAGCTGAGCAGGACCCTGGGGAAAGAAGAGAGGGGAGAGTTTCTCTGAGTAGCGCTGACTCCTGGGGGGTGGAGGTAGGAGAAGGAAATGTCACTGTTTTGTAGGTATTTGATAGTCAGTGACTATTGAGATAATCAACGCATCAACTAAAGGGCCATATTCCCTCAAATGGAGGGTAGTCCGTGAAGACATGACCCCCCCCTCCTCCAGAGAAATGCAGGTCTGCCAGCGAGGTTGCACCTCACACCTGGTGGCCTAGACACCTTGGCCAGAACTGCCTTCCAGCCACTGCTGCTATGATGTGGCAGAAACCCTCTTGCCACGGATAGCCTGCCTTTAACATAGACGGGAATGATGGGACTGCAGGTAGCTGTGAGAATTCAAGGCCACCAGTGCTAAAGAATCCACAGTACAATTCCCCACACCAAGCTGCCAAGGCCAGAACATGCAAGTTCTTCCTCCTGGTGCTCCATGCACCTGGCTTCTATAGGCGAGGACCTCCACTCCTCACCCCCTCCCTCAGTTACAACATTCAGTCGAGGAAGAAGACTGGAAAGCAGGTTTAAACCTGCTGGCAGCTCACAGACCTCTGTCTCCTCACTGGCAAGAATTTAAGTTAATATAGTCAGTTAAGAGGTAGGAGGTGTGGCTCAGTAGAGTACTAGCCAGTGAGTGGAAGTGTCAGGTACTGAGTTCAAGTCTCAGCCACAGACTGAAGAAAGGGGAAGGAAGTAAATGAGGGAGGGAAGAAGGAAGGAAGGATGGAGAGAAGGAAAGCAAGGGAGGGAGGGAGGGAAATGAGTCCATTAAAATCAGTGCCCATCTCTTCAAAGACTATACATTTTTATTTTTACTACTATTACCTTTAAATAGTACGGAGGGGCTTCAAATCAACATCAATTTATGGGCACAATGTACCTTGATCAGTGTCACCATTCCCCTCCATCTCTCCCAATTCCACGAAGACCTGAACTTGATTGAAATGACAGGTTGCATACCCTTTTGGTATTAAACGGTCTTTCTTTAGTGACGGTGAGGGCCTGCCTTTGTTTTCCTATTCCTGTTATCTTTTCCTGATGAGTTAGAAGTTGGCAAGTCCAACCTGCCTGCTCATTTATCTTCACAGGCTTAGGAAATCCCAAAGTATGGCAGTTCATAGAGGAGATAAAGTCTATGTTCCTTTGAAGCTCCAGTGGGATGGAGCTTCAGAGCCTAAGGGATGCCCAAGAAGGCTCAAACATGGGGGCCAGACAGCCCTGGATTCAAAGTCTGACTCTACCACTTAGAACTACATTCTGCTTTTTGGGAAGTGGGGCTTTGAATAGTTACCTTCCTGACAGGCATGTCGTGTGGAGAGCTGAGATATTTATGGCATGGTGAGGAGGAGGAGGAGGAGGAAGAGGAGGGAGGGAGGAGGGAAAGGAGGAAAAGGAAAAGGAAAGGAGGGAAGGGAAAGGGGCCAGAAATCAGAAGTTTGACATCCAGGTATGGTCTCTCTGGCCTTGATCTCAGGGAACACTAGCAGAAGAGAGACCACTAGGTCTCCTGTCAGAAATAGCAGGGGCTGAAGGGTTGGATTGTGGGATACGGTTATGTTGCCCCCTGAGGCTCTCCAAATCACTGCCAAAGCATTTATAGGAGCCCCTGCTTGAGGCCTTGGCCCCTCCCTGTATCCTCTGAATGTCATTATATAGAAGGGAACATCCCTGGCTACATTCCATCAGCGTGGTCACCTTCTCTGGGAAAACCTAAACCCACAGGTTTCTCACCTGCGACCAGCCTAGGAATGGGCTGGCTTCAGGGCCAGGTGGGGGGCAGGGCATGGCTAAGTGCTTGGATAGGAATGCTGGGGGAAGGGGGATACCACTCTGGGGTTACACACTCATTTCTAGTCCAATAGTATAGCTGTTAGAGGTGAAAGAGCCATAAGATGTAGCCCAAGGTCTGAGAAGACCTCAGGAGACCCAGACCGGGGACGGGGTGAAGAAATACTGGTGGGCAGGCTTGTTTTAGGACACTGATTTGATTGGCTGCTGTGGGGCCAGGTGCTCCTGAGCCAATCAGCAGTGTGGGAAAGGGGTGGCGCCATATGACCAGAAACAGAACATTACAGGGAGAAATGCTTGCTCTCTTAAAGCTGGAGTTAGTACCAAAACAAGACAGTTAATACCAGTTAGCCCAGTTTCCAAAAAGAAAAAAAGCCCCCCAAATTCCTCCTTACTGAAGAAAAATGGTCCAAAGGCCAAGCCTTTGGAAATCCCAAGAACCTGAGGAATAATTTGCCTGCCATTGGAGATGGGACCAAAAAGGCACAGTTAGTCACAGGACTGCCACTCTACTGGTCAAAAGATTGAATTCTTCCAGCTGATTCGGAGCCATCCATACTGCTAACTCTAATCTGGAAAAAGGCAGATGAGTTGTGAGTAATTGCCCAAGAGAGGAAGCATCTGCAAATAAATCCTCATGCTGTGGGAAGGAAAAAGAGAGGGGGGCCCTGGTCTGAGCTGTTTGGAGTGTGGAAAAGGTACGCCAGCTTTGATTTTCTGGGTGATGGAAACCAGTCCTAAAGACATTTTGTAGCTTGACTTCCCGGAACAAATTTGACTATGTAGATTTTAGCAAACTCCAGGACTGGCTCTGAAAGATCGGTGGTCTCTTGGCGGTAGGAATCGTTCTTGAGACTTGGCCTCTGGGTGTGTTCTCCTTTCTGTCCTCAGCTTCTCTCTTCACATCCTCTGCTTCCCTGGCTGGCTTCCATTCCATCTGCTTTTCAGTTCTCTGTAACTACACTAGTGTTTGAGCAAAATGCTTTGGTTTCCAGTCTCCTGGCTGGTTGGACTCATGCTGGGTAGACCCAACTTACCTCTGTCGATATTCACTGAGCACCTAGTAAGTTACAAGGGACACCCTGTGTTTATTTTCCAATCCGTGGCAGTAAATGTTTATTAAGGAAGAAGCATGCGTTCCTCCCACATGTCCAGATGGTGATGCCTTCCAGAGCCTGCTTGGGAAAGTGGGAGACGGATGTGGTCATGATAGGCAAGCCTAATACTCGCTTGCATGGTTCTCTGGAGTGTATGTAGTTAAGACAAATCTGTCTCCGAGGGGATTTGTGTGGAAAAAAAAACCTGTTGTGGGGCATTTCAGAGGCCTTGCGAGTGGTTATTTTGACATGGTTAAGAAGCTGGTACAGATGGACCAGGGAGGAGCTGGAAAATCAGAATGTGTCCGTACTCACAGCCACCAGAAGAGCCTAGCAATGGCTGGTCCCTGTGTGCCTGTATGGAGTCCACCCAGGTGGGGAGTGTCTGTGGCAGGTGCCACAGGGTTTTTTCCATGCCAGTGACAGCTTTTCTACCATTTGAGTAGATCAGCCCTTCCTCCATGTGACTCCGGGTTACAGCCCTAGAGGGCGCTCCTTTGCATCCCTTAAGAATCTGGTGGGGTCCGGCGCCAGTGGCTCACACCTGCCCTAGCTACTCTGGAGGCCAAAGCTCTGAGGATCACGGTTCAAAGCCAGCCCAAGCATGAAGGTCCATGAGACTCATCTCCAGTTAACAGCCAAAAAAACCCTGAAGTGGCACTGTGGCTCAAGTAGTAGAGCACCAGGCCCACAACCGACCAAAAATAAATACAGATCAAGTGGGTTGCTGGGTAGAATCACAAAGCCCTGGTCTAGCTCCCAGAGATTCTGGTCTATAGTGGGCCCAGTGGAACGTGCTCCTACTCACTCCAAAGGACTGAGTGCAAGGCATCTTCCAGATCATTCTTTGAGGAACTGGGTTCACAAGATGTTGCTGTCATGGCTTCTGCCCTGAACTCTTAGCTCCAACTGTCCTCATTGGTGCCAAGCACCCCATGCTTCTGCTGGTGGCCCCATCCCCTCTCTGGCTCATCTCCACAAATGGTACCAGTGCTCACCCCAAGCACAGCGGTCACCTTCAGCCACACCCTACCCCTCTGCTCCTCAGTCTTGCTCGAGAGCAATTTCATCATCCATGGCTCCCATCCTCTGGAAGCTGCAGGATTCACCTGAGTCTCTCTTCAACCACTTCCATGACAGCTGCCCATGCTCAGCCGGACTCTGGTTTTGCCTGTTTATTCCCATGTAACTCTCAACCTTTCTGATGCCATGGCAGTGGTCGGGAGTTCTCAGAATCAGATTCAAACTCCCTCACAGGACATGTCAGGACCTTGAATCTGTGCATCCTTGCCTTCTTACTCACCTCCTCTGGGGGCTCCTCTTCTCTCACTATCCCTCTGACTTCATGGTGGAGCCTCCAAGCTTCCCTTTGCATGTGTCCTCCCTTATCCTGTCCATCAGGTGAGAGACCTGACCGGAGGGAGGTTGGGTCCAATTCGGAACTGTGCCTCACATCTGTTTTCTGATTCAAGCTAGCAGTCCTGTCTTCAGGGCCCCTCTTGTTAGAATCAGGCTCTTAATCCCAGGTTTCTTTCCTTTTGTCCCTCTGATTCCATGTTGTTTGTTTTTGACAGCTTTATTGGAGTATAATTTGTATACCATAGTCACCCCACTTTAGTGTATGATATGATGATGTTCAGTAGATCCAAACAGTGTGTGCTACTGATACCTAATTCAAAAGTAAAACAAAAACCAGGAACATCACCCCAGAAAGAAACTTGGTGGCTATTTATTTTCTCCCCCAATTCCTTTACCCTTGGTCCCAGATAATCACAGATCTCCTTTCTCTCTGTGTCTACAGTTTTAGTCATTCTGGACATTGTTTTTAAGTGAAATTTGAAATTATGCAGGAGGTGTTCTTGTGTGTCTGGTTCATTCAGGGAGCCTGTTCCCAAGGTTCCTTCTGTTGTAACATGTCTGTATTTTATTTCTTTTCCTTGCCTAATAGAATTCCATTGGATGGAAGTGCCATGTTTTATTTATCAGCTCTTGGATGGAATAGCACTTGTGTTGTTTGCACTTTTTCCACTGTTACGAATAGGTATTGTGTGGATGTATGCTTTTCGTCTCCCTGGATAGCTACTACCCTCACTATCTGGATCTGGAATGTCCCCCAAAGTACCTTTGGGCCCCTAATCATGGCAATATTGGGAGGTGATGGGTCCTCTAGGGGATGTGGCCTAGCAGGAGGAAGTGAAGCCATGGGGGCATGTCCTCTAAAGTGGGAGGAAGTGAGGTCCTTGGGGGCGTGGCCTTGGAGGCCCATCTTTCCTGTCTCTTCCTCTGCTTCCTGGCCGCCATGAGAAGAGAAGCTGCCTCTGCTGCATACTCCCTACCATCCAGTTCAGCTCCATAGCAGGCTGACTGTGGAATCTATTGCAGTCATAGATATAAGGATGGTTTCTCAACTCTGCCTGATTTAAGTGCCTAACTCCTTGGATTTTATAATTCTTCTGTCTTCCGACTTTTTGCCTCCCTACCTGGATTCTTCTCCCTGTCTTCTACACGCTTACACCTTTAACTTAGTAGCTTCTAATATGTATACCTGACAACAGGTATACTTATAGTAAAACCCTCCTTTCTTCCCATCCTCGATCCACTGATGCACTGGCCTATGTATGACAAATATATCTTTCACTCAAGTTGTTTTGCTTGGGCTTTTTTTTTTTTTCAAAATAAACTGTACACTTGACATTCAAAACTAAGAAATGTAAGCCTAGCCTTCCAGAACGCTTCTGATTTTGTTTTTAAATTTATTATTGAGGAATAAAATTGGGGTTAAAAAGCAGTATTTTAAATGCTGCTGCCTTCATGCAATAATTACGCCAAGGACAAATAAACTTGTAGTTATTGCTCATAATTGGTCACCTTTTCTCACGTATTGAATCTCTGGCCTCTGCTCACTAAATTGCAAACAAATTGCTAAGTGCTCTTGAACTTCAGGTTCCGCTTTTGGCCTCTCTCAGTGAAATGGGCTCTTTGGGGGGTTAATCTCTCTTGGCAGAGCTTGCTGAAATACCCCAGGATCCATGGCTAGTTTGCAAGTCTCTAGGCATATTGGTGGGGCAGGGGACTAAGGAAAACAGCATGGGAGCAAGAAAGCCCAGGAACCCTCTCTCCCCTCAAGAGAAGCTGCTTTCCTTTTGAATTCATTGGTGCTGTGTGAATTGGAAAGGCTCTTGGCTGTGAGAATTTGGGCCAGGGTGAATGGGGGGACGGCCCTCCACCACAATCCCACAGAGATTTGCCCTTAATCTAGGGCCCATCTTCCTCACAGGGCTGGCACTGGTAGCAGAGAGGGAGGGTAGGGGAATGAATTCTGCTGGCACCCCAGTGAATTGGATGGGGTACCTGATCTGGAAGTGAATTGGCAGCCTTTGCCTACTGCCCTGCAAAGGGGTGGAAGCATGGTGCTTCATCCATACAGGCCTCTCCAGAAGCCCCTGGGGAGGAGGCCTCCCTGCCCCCCTCCATTATGTAACACAGGAAGGCGGCCCCTGCAGCTCTGGGGACTGCACCTTTTTTTTCCACTGCTCTCTAGGGTGGGCCAAGTCATTTTTGTCACCTAACAGGGAAGAATTAGACTAGCAAAGTAGGTGACATTTTGTATCTGAACACTACCTTAGAGGTTATTTCAGTGGCCACTGATAGAAGGTTGGGGGGCGTGTTTCATATTTCTTGATGCAGATTAGTGAGGCAGAGACTGTGGCCTGGTCCTGTACATTCACATAGCTGACAATCAAACTGAAGGCCCCCGGGGGCTGGGCCCAGGTTCAGAACCAAGAGGAAGAGGAAAAAGACTCACAATCCTGAGCCCTCTTGGGGGAAAAGTGGCCCAGGCTTAAGCAGAGGTTTTGTTGTTGTTGTTTTGGTTTTGGTAATCAGATACACAAAATGGGGTGCTCCATTATGCTTCCCTGTCCTCAGATCTCGGATCTGTGTGCTCAGGCTCCAGCCTACGAAGGGAGAATGTGCTGGCTTCTGATTGCTGTCTGCCTCCTTATGCTCTGGGTCACTTGGCTGTGCCCCATGAGCTGGGCCTGGGGATGTCTGTCAAAACCAGGCAGAGCAAATAAGTCCTGTAAGAAAGAAGAGTGTCCACAGTGAGGGGCTGGTGGTCTGTGCCTGTCTTTCTGGCTTCTCAGGATGTGGAGATCCAGAGGAGTTTGATTTCAGACCAGCCTAGACACCTAGTTTGCAAGACCCACAACACAACAGAAAAGAAAAGAAAAAAAAAAGCCAGATGTAATGGCTTATGCCTGTAATCCCAGCCATTGTAAAAAGAGTAAATAGCACCATCATAGTCCAGATTAATACTAGGCCAAAAAAGTAAGATTCTACCTCAAAAAGTAAGCAGAGAAAAAAAGTGACTTAAGAGGTAGAGAGCCTCGGTAGCAAGGGTAAAGCTCTGAGTTCAAACCCTAATATCACCTACTCCCTGAAAAAATAAATAAATAACTAAATAGAAGCTGATGCTCCTCCCATAAGCCATTCCTCAGAAGCTGGGATGACATCACAGACCAAAATACCCAGCAGCCTTTCATGCTTGTCAGCACCAATGGACAGGTAGAAAGTTGAAGTCTTAGTTTATGCATGAGAAGCACCCACTTCTGATTCAATAAGTTCCTCTCTTGTGGGGCTCAGCAAACCCATTTCTCCTAAACAGGGAACCCCCCCATCCTCTCCCAGGTTCCCCATGTGTGCACAGAGCAATGGAGATGAACCTGAGGACTCTGAAACACAAATGCCTTATTCAGGAACCTACCTCAGGCTTTTCCAGAAATGGTCTGCAGAATTCAAACCTTAGAGATACACATCTGGCCAATCTAACTGAGCACCAGTCTCAAGGTCAAAACACCTGACCAGTAGCAGAGGAGCTGGGCGGTTTGGGCTGGTTGACGTAAGCTGCTCAGAGAGCCTTTCTCTGCCTCGCTGGGGGACGTGCAGACAGAAGAAGAAACTCGAGCACCTGGAAGTTATATTTGTATCCGGAAACATCTCCTTTCAAAGAAAATATCTTCGTTAAGATAAATAAGCGTGTGATGCCAGAAATGGCCAAGAGTTAGGATTCTATTCATCTCCATCCAGCCATTGCTATTGGTCTGTTGGATTTGCCTCTAAAAATATTGGCTCTTCTTCCAAACAGCAGTGATTTTCTTTTGAAGGGTATAAAACTTTTGATCAGTTTTATGCCTGCCTCTCAAAAGTTCTGAGGACACAAGAAAAATCTCGAAGGCCGTTCTTTCCCCTGCACCACTCAGAAAAAGTCAAAGAGATGGCTCAGTAGGATAGCAGCGAGTCCCCTGTCTCCTATGATATTTAGATCCATTGGTACCTTGGCCTCTGCATCTCTAGTTCCAGCCAGATTGTCTGACATTTTTTTCTAGCATCATCAGCAGTCTCCATGGTACTGGAGTCCAGCCTTGTCTCCTCCAGCCACTGCTTCTCAATAGCCTCTGAGTGGCCACGCTGATACTTCCATGCTGAGAATACAGAATGGCGGGGGGTCTCATCCCAGCCCAGTGGAGGTGTGTGTGGATATAGGAGGAAGTACAGGTTTTTGAGGCTGTGTGCAGGATGGGAACTGCCCGAAGTCAGCTGGGAGAAGGTCAGAAGGAGGGGATCCCGACGAGGAGAGGCAGGCAGGAATGGGGCAGGGGTGAATGCAAGGCACATTGGAGGGTTCTGGTAGGCAGAACCCTACCAGATGTTAAGATGGGCCCTTTATGCTACACAAGAGAGTCCAGACCCTTAAGATGGTAAAAGCTCTGCTGGTCTCCAATGACTCAGCCTGTAATCCTATCTACTCAGGAGGCTGAGATCTGAGGATTGCGATTCAAAGCCAGCCTGGGCAGAAAAGTCCCTATGAGACTCTTATCTCCAATTAAGCACTCAAAAACCAGAAGTGGTTCTGTGGCTCAAGTGGTAAAGCACTAGCCTTGAGCACAAAGGAGGTTCAGGGACAGGACCCAGGCCCTAAGTTCAAGTCCCACAACTGACCAAAAAAAAAAAAAAAAGATAGTAAGGCTCCATGGAAGGAAGGACCTAATGGAACAAACTGCTCCCAAAGGCAGAAGGGGGGGACGTCAGTTGGCTGCAGGGATGGGATGACACTGGACAAGGTAGGCCAGGTCCAGTGAGGAGTTCGTTGTAGGAATCCAGATGGTCAGCAGTCAGAACTGAGTTAGGTTTGTGATTGGCCAAATACAGAAAAGGGAAAAGCTGAAAAGTGGACTGGAAGTAAAGTCTTTGCAAAGATGTAATCCAATAATACATGTTTTAAGGGCCTGGTTTTGGTCCTCTGTGAACAGTGTTTTCCAGGCCAGTACTATAATGCTACTTGTAGTAATTGCCATCTGTCTCTCGTGGCTGGCCTGAAATGTATGTGGGAAGTGAGCGATCGTGTCTGTGGCTCTCTTCACTCTGACCGCATCATCATCCAGCCACATGGTGGGCGGTGCAAGAAGAAGCCCTTGAATCCGAGTTGGAGGATAACTACAAACCCTCTTCCATATGATCCATATGTCCTGAGCAGGTCAGGTGACCTCCCAGAGACTTGGTTTCCTCATCTAGAAAATGAAGATGATATTAGTATATGTGATGGGGGAGGCTAAGAAGGGTGGCTCTGATAAGTGGTTTATACTTTCTACACAAACAAGAAGGCTAATAACACTAGAAAAACAGAAGGATGTCTAGATGTATGAGTGGATGGATATGTGAATAGATGGCTATCTTAATGGATAGATGATAGATAGAGGCAAAATAGATGACTAGAGGGATACATCAATGAGTAATGGATTGATGGGTAGATGAATGGAGAAAGGGACCAAAAGTAGAAAGATGGATGGATGGAAGGCAGAAAAAAATGGGTGGATAGATGGATGGTGGATAGATGGACCGAGTAGAAGGATGTGTGGAGGGAAAGAAGGAAGAATGGGTGGACAGATACATATGTGAATGGGTGAATGTCTATATTAATAGAAAGATAGATGAAAAACTGATGGGTTGATGGGTGGATTAATCGATGACGGACTGGTGAACGGAGGGAGGGATGATGGATAAATGGACCAAGAATAGAAAGATGGATAAACAGAAGGAAGAAAGAAAGGGTGCGTTGGTAGATGGACAATGGGTGGGTGAATGGATGGATGATTGGATGATGGATAGATGCTGGCAACATGGAATAAAATGACCGTTCTGTGAAGAAGACTTCTGGACCAAGAAGTGCTGTTTATCAGACTAACGCAATCCCATTTAGGGGCACCTGTGGATTACACTGAGGGGGGCTAAAAACTCAAAAGCCACCTGGTTTTGGTTTCCATGAAAATCGTGTGGCCTGCTGCCACTGGGCACTGGAGGCTTGAAGTTCTTATTTTAGGTTCTGTCTAGACACCTCTCTAAATAGGAACTTTATGCTAATTGGCAGGTGTTGCTTCTGCACAGGTTGTTTTGAAATAGTAGCTGATACAAAAGAAAAAAAAATCCAAGTGTAAACACTGCTAATTCACCATCACATTCTCCACTGGGGTAAGTCCTGTCAGTTTGTCCAGCCACCCCACACCCCACCAGCCAATTACTGCCAACTCAGATATGCACAGTGGGTATCATTAATTAAATGCATTTGACTAATTAATTTAAAAACTGGTAAACAGGGCCTCCCTTTGGTAGTTTGAAGATGCGGCTACCAATGCCGCTGATTAAAATATAAGGCCAATCTGGCTAGAAAGAACCATGTTGTGGAAGAGAATACTAGCACATTCCTTCCAAGGTCTGGCAAAATTATGTCCTACCACCCCCCACCCCTTTAATCAGGCAGTATAAAATTCACCCCCAAGCATAAAATATACCCGACACTAGCATACATCAAAGCCCAAACGGAACATTCCAGATACCTTGTATCAAGATTTTTTGTCACAAACATTGATTTCTGCTTTCAAGCTGGTTTCTGGGTCAGCCACATAAAAGTTAAATACAAGCTATCTAAGGGCTCATTGGATTGCGGTAATTCATTAAGGCAGCAGTGGCTTTAATAAATCTGAGCGTAAAGATTGCCTCTACAGACACCGGGAGCTTGGAAGGGAGCCACTAATCAAAGAGGGTGCAATTCTAATCTCCTCAGCAGATAAAGGAGGTGAGAAGTAGCCAGACTGCCCTTCCTAAGGGCATGGTCCAGGGGGAGATAGAAGCCTCTGGCAATCTCACAGCTGGGTAGCAGGGGTGTGGGAAAGGGGGAGGGGGAGGGCACAGGCCACAGATTCTCTGAACAGAGCTGGTTCTCACCTTCAATTTGAATTGTCACCCAGTGACCTTGGGTTCCAAGGATTGACCTCCCCACTTCCCCAACTCTTGGTGATGAATAACCTCTCTGTCCTTGAAGATATGTGAAGCGCTTGATTTCATCAGTCCTATAGTCATCTCAGGAGAGGCTAGACCAAGATTGTCTTTAGACACATCTTACATGAGAAAATAGAACCTTAGACAGCAAACGGATGGGCCGGGTGTGGTGGCTCACACCTGGAATCCTAGCTACTAGGTAGGCTGAGACCTGAGGATCATGGTTTAAAGCCAACTTGAGCAAGAAAGGAAGGGAAAGGAAGGAAAGGGAAACGGGGGAAGGGAAAAGAGAAGGGAAGGAAAGGATGGAAGGAAGGGAAGAGAAGGAAGAGAAGGATGGAAGGAAGGAAGGATTTCCCCAGTCCTTTCACCTCCAGGGCTGATAGAATGTGGAGGGGCCCAACAGCCTAATTCAACATGCAAGTTCTGAGTTCAGATCTTCCCTCTCCATTTTAGGGCAGCTTAGGGAACCTTTCAAAGCCTCCATCTCCTCTGATGAGCGGTGAGGATAATAAAAGTATACATTTTCTATTTGTTGGGAGATTTAATGAGTTCCTAATTTAGATCCGACTCGGATTGCTGTTATGCCTCGAGGGTACCAGCTTGGACCAAAATAAAAATGTGGCAGTCAGGAAGGTAACTAGTCGCGTCTGCAGGCTACCCTTTCCACCTGGAGAGGAAAACTGGTCCTTGTCCCAGCCACACCAGAGCCCGTTCCAGCTTTTTCCAAGAAGCACCCTTCTGGCTGGCATATGTTAAAAGCAGCCAGGATATTTCTGTTCCTTTCAGCTGTGACTCATTATTGTAAATAGCGGTGCCAGGGGGAGATGGGAAAAGAATTTAAATACACTAACTGATCGAATTTTTAGGACAAGTGATAGACAAGGAGATAAAAAATAATCAGGAAGATTGACATACACCGTGGAGCTCAAAGGTCATCTGTTAAGGAGTCCATGGGTGAAGAGATGTCTTTTTAATAACCTGGGAGATTATTCAATTGAGAAGGAAAGAATTTAAATGGATCAAGTCATAGAAGCAGAGTAGATTCATTTCAGTGACCAGGAAAATGCATGCTTCTTTAGAGGGAAAATAAGTTCATTCAACAAAATCTAATGCAGGACCCAGTTGTGCCCTCGGTTGTCTATTAGGATTTAATCTGGCCCCTTAAAATAACTTACTAATGCACTTTATAAATTTATCAAATGTAAATATGTGGATATCAGTATGCTTTATAAATGTATTACATTGTATTGTATTTTGTGTGCTTGTGCCCGTAGTGGAGGTTGAACTTGGGGCCTCACATTCTTACTTGGCTTTTTCTACTTAAGACTGGTTCTCTACCACTTGAATCATACCTCCACTTCCATCTTTTTGCTGGTTAACTGGAAATAAGAGTCTCACTGATTTTTTTTTTCTGCTCAGGCTGGATTTAAAACTCAGTCTTCAGATCGCAGCCTCTTAAGCAGCTAGGATTACAGGTGTGAGCCGCTAACACTCAGAGATAGATAGATGATAGATAGATAAATAGATAGATAGATAGATAGATAGATAGATGGATAGATAAATAGATGATAGAGATAGATAGGTAGACATACCACAGCCAGACCAACAGACAGACAAATAGTCATCTCCCTATAACACCTTTGATTTTATTTAGGAATGAGGATGGTATCAGCTGTTAATTTATTTGAACTTGACAATGACCTTGCAAGACAAGTAATCCATACTTATTGAGGCCAGAGACTGTTTTCTTTTTGTTGTTGATAGTTCCCAGGATCTGAGCCTTTCCTTCACAGGCAGCAAGAGAGCAGAGGCCCAGGGCCCTATTCTGTGATTAGTGTCTCAGCTTCGAGTCCCAGCTCAGCCGCTTGCTCTTGGTCTGAGTGACCTGCAGAGCTTATCTCTTGCAGCCTTAGCTCAAGACAGTGTTAAGAACAACTCTGAGGTGGAGCTGCTGCAGTAATTGAATTTGAAGATCAACGGAGGAGAGGAAGATATGGAGAAAGGCACGCCGTCTGACAGGTCTGCTGCTCCAGGACTGTACTTCTCCCTGTCTCCCAAGTCTTCTTAGAAATGCTGCACAAGCGTACTTGTTTGGCCACTGCTGATGATTTTTTTTAAGGGTGCCTTCATCATCTGATTCAGAATGAACAGAAATGAGCTAAGCGCTGCAAGGATGGGAACGGACATGACCCCCTCCTGTGAGAACCCTCCCTCCCCTCTTCACTAGTGTAAAGCCCTGGGAAGCCCTACCTAAGCTTGCCCACTGCCTCCTTTAGGGGACCCATCCACTTTTCTGGAAGACCCATTGCTCACCTTTCTTTGGCCAATGGAAGGATCCGTGGTGGAGAGGAAAGCGGCTCCCTTCCTTCCCAAGGGAGGGGTAATGAAAACCCATCGTGACTGGCAGCTTACAGGAATCCAGTGTCTTTTCTGTGGCATATGACTTAGAATATCTGCAAATCACTGACCATGTGTGAGGCTTCTGTGGTGTGTGCGAAATAATTACCACCAGCCTGGTTTCCACCACCCTTGGTGAATATCTCTACTATATGTTCAGAATATCCACAGCAAGGTGGGTGGCGCCAGTGGCACGCGCCTACACTCATAAATGCTCAGAGGCTCTCATCAATGGACTAGCAAAAAGCTGGGCTGGAAGTGTGACCCAATGGGGAAAAAATCAAAGTGATAGTTCATGGCCCTTCGTTGGCGCCCTGATGCAGCAAAAGAATGGCAGGCAGGCAGGCAGAATAGCCATATGCAGTGGAGAAGAATGTGCCTGGGAAGTTGAGGAAAAGTGATTGACAGCTGTCCTCAGGGCAAGGTGTATGGTAGGTGACCAATTAGAATAAAGGGGCTGACATTTAGTGACCACCTACTCAAGACCAGGTTCAGGCTGCCTGCTTTGTGTATGCTGGTTTACTTAACCCTCCCCTCCCCTTGTCCTGACCTTTCAGGCCGGCTGTACCCTCTTCGTGCCACATTTCAGGCTAGTCTTCCACTTTCGTGGCTTATGTGGCCACGGTAGACACAGCCTCCTCCCTCAGTCACTTTCTCTCCATGGCTTCTTTTTTTCCTGCTCCTCCTCTCTCGTTGTTTGTCTGCAGTCTCTTGCTGGTTTCTTCCTTGACCTCTGACCTGTGGCTGTGAAGAGCCAGCCCTTCTCCTTCTAGAAAGCTCTCTCCGTGGACCTTCTCTTGTGGGGAAACCCCAGGCAGTCCCTTGCTTCCAGTTCACACCCGTCCCCTGACCTCCAGACACGCTGTACCCTGAAAATGACCAGACACCCTTCCCTCCCTACCCGCTCCCCACCACCACCACCCCAGCTCCACAAAGGAGCCCCCACTCCTCCAGAGTCTAAAATCTGAATCCTCAAGTCACCCCTGGTTCTCCTTCTCGCCCATGACATCTGACCTGTCGCCAAGTCCCCACGGCTCCGTCTTCTGTCACTCAGAAGCTGGCCACTTCTCTCCAGCCTGCACCCTGACTGTATTTCCGTCTTCCGGAACAGCGTCATACTTTCCTGGGTTGAGCAATGGCTGCCTAGGTTGTGTCCCTGGGGCCTGCATTCCCTCTACACGGCAGCCAGGAGCACTGTGACACAGGAATCATCTGCCACGTGGGTGCTTGATGCCTCAGTGGCTCCCAGGTCACGTGGAATGGAAGACAAGGCTCCTAAGTCCTACTTTATCTGGCCAAATCACTTGTCAGCCCTTCTCCTTACTCTGCTCCAGCCACATTGCCAGCTCTATTTCATAGACAGTCAAGAACAGTCATGCCTCAGGGCCTTTGCACTAGCTGTCCCCTGATGACTGGAACATTTTCATCTCTAGAAATCTACTTGGCTTCTTCTTCTCTAGTGTGCTTCAGGCCTCTGCTCAACATCACCTTACTGGAGAAAAATCAGGGGTCCCTGACCACCCCCCATATAACATAGAAGCTTTGTTATGTGCTCCCCTCACTGCTCATGTGATACACCTACACTTACATGTAGCTTTATCTGTATCTGACCACCCAGGCTGGGATGTCAACTTTACAAGGGCATAGGCATTGTTTTGTCCACTGCTTGTCTTCCAGCCCTCCAGTGGTACCTGGTCTGTGTTCAGCTCTGGATTGCAGTGACTCAACTTCCCCAATTTTTTTGTTTGTTTTTGGCTTCTGTGTTTGACACCCAGTAAAGTGTAACAGAAATTGCATAGGACACTCAGCACTTAATAACAGACTCTGTGTGGCTGGGGACAGGCTCTTCGTTAGGCATGCTCAGGGCAGGCACCGCAGCGTGCTGTGAGTGACACTGGTGACCTCAAAAATACGTTCTGGATTTCTGAGGTTTTGAATTTAGGATGGAGATTTATTAAGAAGTTCAACCAGAAGCCAGTGGCTCACACACGTCATCTTATCTATTCAGGAAGCCAAGATCTGAGGAAAGCAGTTCAAAGCCAGCATAGGTAGGAAAGTCCATGAGACTCTTATCTCCAATTAACATTGCTGTTCTCAAAGCAGGAGAGTGCTAGCCTTGAGCAAAGAAAAAGTTCAGGGACAGCGCCCAGGCCCTGAGTTCAAACCCCATAACTGACAAAAAAGAAAAAAAATTAAACCAAATTACATGAGCTCTGTTTTCCAAGTAAGAAAATCACAGAGCCCCTACCATGCCCAGAAACAACTTGGAACTCTAATGACTTTTCAGAACAAGTGACCGGCTCTCTGGGTTGGGCCTGACTTCTCTTTCCACTCCTGCTCACATTTTGCCACTTGAAAATCAATGTCCACTTGAGCTCATGGCACTTTCCTCAGTAAACTTGGGAGCAGTAAGTTTGTTTGCTTTGGGGTGAGGGCTACTGTTCCATCCCTTTATCTGCAAACCATGAAGCCTTAGGTGGAATCTAGAGATCCCATCACTGACTACCTAAACCCAGTGGCATGTTGGGTGATGAAAACAGTTATGAAACAATAGGGTGAGATTGTCCTTTATGCAAACTTCTTCCCAAGCCAGGTTCAGTGGTGCTTGCCTATAACCCCAACCCTTAGGTGGCTGATACAGGTGGGTCACAAGTTCAAAGTCAGCCTGAGCTGCATAGCAAGTCTGTTAAAAAAAAAATAGGAAAGGGGGAAAAACAAGATGAGGGGAGGGAGTGGGGGAGGGAAATAGGGACAAAAACATGAGAAGGGGTAGCAATGTTTGTGAAGTAATGCACCTTCTATCTGGCGAATATAATGTAACCCTTCTATTAATTACAATAAAATATATTTTAAAAAAGTGTTAGCTGGGCATCGGTGGCTACTTAAGAGGTTGAGATATGAAGATTCTGGTTTAAAGCCAGCCTGGAGATAAAAGTCTGTGAGACTCATCTCTAATTAACCTCTAGAAAACTGGAAGTGGCGCTGTGGCTCAAGGGGTAGGATGGTAGCCTTGAGCTGAAGAGCTCAAGAACAGAGCCCAGACCCAGAGTTCAAGTCCTACCACTGCCAAAAAAAAAAATAGACCTGGTGCCAGTGGCTTATGTCTGTAGTCCTAGCTACTCAGGAGGCTGAGATCTGAGGATCATGGTTCAAAGCCAGTCTGAGCAGAAAAGTTCCCATGTGATTCTTATCTCCAATTAGCCACTCAAAAGCCAGCAATGTAGCAGTGGCTCAAAGTGGTAGAGGTGGAGCCATGAGAACAGACACTGGAGACATAGAAGCCCCCCGCAGTCCATGGCGCCTGGATGAGGCCCTCAGCCCTGCAGAACTTGGGCTCTGCAGCACCTGTGATCTCCACCACTGGAAGAACTGCAGGTGCCCCAGCTTCAACTGGGAACAGAAATGGAGAAATCTCCTAATTTGAACTGCCCTCTAGTTTCCTCTATGCTCGAGGTCTTTCTCAGGCAAGCAGGTATCTACAGGGCCAAATTGAGCCATATCCAACCCCAATCCCCCCCGCTCCCCCCCACACACAAGTACCTTAGAAAATGCAGGGACTTTGTATGCCAAATAAGGCCCAAATCCAACTTCTCTGCTATCTTTTTTTTTTTTTTTGCCTGTCCTGGTATTTGAACTCAGGACCTGGGTGCCATCCCTGAGCTTTCCTGTCCACAACTAGTACTGTGCCACTTAAGCCACAGCATCACCTCTGGCCCATGCACCAAACGTGTTACCAGAAAGCTTCGAGCAACTAAACAACCTCTCATCCTTGTACTGGCCAAGCAAAGACACCAGGCAAGATTCAAACAGAAGTGGAGGTGAGAGGGAAGTCTACTAGAAGAGAAATAGGAACGGAAAAGGAGCACGCAGCGTAGCTCTGTCCGAGGAACACAGCCCAAGTCACCATGGGCCCAGGTAGAGCGTGGCCCTGGGTTAAATAAGGAGTCTTTGAAAATGGCGTTCTGATTGGTGGACCTCCTTGCTGTTTCCTTTCTCTTTCCTTCTTTCGATTTTCCTCCCAAAGATTCACTTCGCTGTCCTTGTGGTTTTTGGTCCTATATGCTTCCTCATTCTTTTTTGTTACGCCAGTACTGGGGCTTGAACCTAGGGCTTCCCACTGTCCCCTAATTTTTCTACTCAAGGCTGGTGCTCTACCACTTGAGCCAGACCTCCACTTCTGGCTTTTTGGTGGTTTACTGGAAATAGAGTCTTATGGATTTTTCTGCCAAGGCTAGCTTTGAACCATGATCCTCATCTCTGAGCCTCCTGAGTTGCTAGTGTGACAGGCGTGAGCCACAGGCACCCAGCCTACTTCCTCATTCTTTTGTGGCCCCTAGAAAGCACGTTGTGGTGGATTACCAGCTTACCCTGCCATCCGTGAGCCGTGTAGGCCTTCTTTTCCACAAGCCTCTCTTCCTCTGCTTTAGTGACTTCAGTGCGTGTCCGTGGGGACAGAGTCCAGGACTCCTCACAGATACAAATCTGTGATGTTCGAGAGCCTTATAGAAATGACAGTGTTGAGAGGGGTGCGGTGGCTCACGCCTGTAATCCTAGCTACTCACGAGGCTGAAATCTGAGGATCAAGGCACTAAACTGAGACTCATATCTCCAGTTAGTTAACCATTAGAAAATCAGAAGTGGTACTGTGGCACAAGGGGCAGGGCGGTAGCCTTGAGCCGAAGGGCTCAGGGACGAGGATGCCCAGGCCCAGAGTTCAAGCCCCACAACTGCCAAAAAAAAGTAAAGAAAGAAAAGAAAAAAGGAAAAAAAAGAAATGACAGTGTTAATGCATCATCTGCAAACATCTTCAGCCAAGTTCCGATGACTTATAATACCCAATGCAATGGAAATATGGCATCTATCCTTGTTGTTGTACTATTGGGGAGAATTTAAGTTTTGCTTTTTGAAACACTGGCTTTTTTTTCCTTGGTATTATTTCCAGTCCATGGTTGGTTCAGCCTGCAGGCATGGGATGGGGTGGAGACTGGTGGCAGTCCTCTGGCAGCACTCTGCAGCCCCATCTTCCAGCATGGATTTTTCTGACTTAGGGACCTTGTACCTCCACCCACTGTGACTTTGGCATGGCTGGCTTTGTTTTCTTGCTCTGGGCCACAGGTCTGACTGATTTTGCCATCCGTGTCTTCATTCAGACTGAGGCTAAATGACCCAACTCCAGGTCGGGGGAGGGGAGGAGGGGGGCGCACTCACAAAGCCAGACCAGGCTATGAATGCACTCAAGGCTCCACCCACTCAGGTCCACTCCCATCCCAGTGGCCCATGCAGGTCACTGTGGTCAAAGCTAATTAAATCAGCAGGGGCAGGCCAAGGTCCTCTATCTCTACTGGGATGCAGGTGCAGGAAGAGTCACCAGGCTCAGGGCAGGGCAGGGCGACACTGTCAGCTGGAAGTGCCAGGACCCCAAGAACAATAATCCAACCCCCACTGAGAGAGAACTAGAATCCAGAGGAGAGGCTAAGTGATTCCTGAGACCCAGCCATGCTCCCCCCCACCCCCACCCCCACCCCCACCCGGGAAGACCAGCCCCCACTCATCCATCACCCTAGAGTCTGCAGAATCCAGACACCACTGCAGAAACTGCACAGTGCGTCCCAGCCAGCCGCTTCACCGGACTCTTCCTGGGAGAGCAAAAATCAGTTTTCAAGCCCCACAGCTCCTCTCCCACGGGGCCATCAGAGGGGAAGCTGCTAGAGGAAATGTCTCCTTTCTTGTTGTTTTAAGTCATTGAAGTAGCCAAAGATGTTTTTAGGTTTGCTGTGGTGGTTATTTTTTTATTTGATTATTCATTTCGGGAAGAGTGGATTTCCAAGTTTATGATCATTTTCAAGGAAGTATAAGATGAAAGAGAGATTTCCTAGCGGACATTTCAGCCTCCTATTGAATTTGGAAGGTTCGTAAGACACGGGGGTCAGATGTGGCACTGGCCGGGTTTTTTGATGTCCCCCCTCGGATGGATAGATCAAATGCCACCGTTTATTTAGTGTGCTCCACAAATATTTACCCACAGCCCCTGTGGTCGGGGGCTTGTTTATAAAAGCATACACACAGCACATGCTCCCTGGCTCACAGTCTCGTCATTTGTAAAGTAAGGATGTTTGGTGAAGCATGCAATCCCAGGGTCCCCACCAGATCTAGAAATTGTAGAAGTCCACAAATGGGGTGGTGTCTGTGTCTCATTGCTGGCCAAGACTAGGGGTGATCAGGAGGAGAAGGGGAGCCATGAGAGATCTGAGAACAGCCAACGTCTGGCTTCCCACACACCATCAACCTAAGAATCTATGACACGGTGGACTGGGCCGTGTGTGTGTGTGTGTGTGTGTGTGTGTGTGTGTGTGTGTGTGTGTACCTTTATCACACTGTTCTACTCAAAAGTAGCTATGTTGTCGGTGCTAGTGTGTCACATCTATAGTCCCAGTTACTTGGGAGGCAGCAATTGAGAGAATTGTAATTCAAGGCCAATCCAAGCAAAATAGTTGAAGAGACTCATCTCAATCCACAGCTGGTTATGGTGGTATGCACCTGTCATCCCAGCTATGGGGAAAGTGTAACTAGGAGTATCATAGGCCAGGCCAACCTTGGTAAAAAGTGAGACCCTGCTTCAAAAATAATCAGCTAAGGGGCTGGGAGTTTGGCCTAGTGGTAGAGTGCTTGCCTAGCATGCATGAAGACCCGGCTCGATTCCTCAGTACCACATACATAGAAAAAGCCAGAAATGGTATGGTGGCTCAGGGTAGAACACTAACCTTGAGGAAAGCCCAAGGACAGTGCTCAGGCCCTGAGCTCAAGCCCAGGACTGGCAAAAAAAAAAAAAAATCAGCTAAAAGGGCCGGAGGTACGGCTCAAGTGGCACAGTGCCTGCCTAGAAAGTGTGAAGCCCTGTGTTCAACTACCAAAATGGAAAGGAAAAAAAAATACCCACATTAGGTTGGGGCAAAGGAAGACATACAGAACCTTCCAGAAATTCCATATTTCAGTTTGGAGGGGAGGAGGGTTGGCATCACTGGCACTGAAGAGTGTGAGAACACACCAGAATCCTGGCCACGACTGTCACCAGGTCAACCCCAGGCCAAACACACTCCAGGCATGACTGGGTGTTGCCTCTACCAGCTCAGCCTCTCCTTAGGTAGTCTAGAAAATTCTAAGAAAGGGGACTGGAAGCATGGCTCCGTGGTAGAGTACTGCCTAGCTCCGAGTTCAAATTCCTCTACTACCAAAATAACCCCACCACTACCAACAACAAAAGAACAGAAAGGAAGAAAATTACAAGAAAGAATTTATATCACTGAAATTTAATGAAAACCATAAAATAGCTTTTATGTGGTGTTTTGTGCATTAATGTGTCCATAGGCTTATGAAAACAAACATTACTTTGAATTAAAACAATTAGAAGGAGAGAAGATCTTAGTTCTAGAATCTGGATCACCAGGGAATGGTCTTGGCTAGGAAGGTTAAAAAAAAAACAACAAATCCAGGGGCCGGGAGTTTGGCCTAGTGGTAGAGTGCTTGCCTGGCATGCACAAAGACCCGGGTTCGATTCCCCGGTACCACATACATAGAAAAAAGCTGAAAGTGGTGCTGAGGCTCAAGTGGTAGAGCTCTAGCCTTGAGAAAGTCCAAGGACAGGGCTCAGACCATGAGCTCAAGCCTAGGACTGGCAAAAATCAATCAATCAATCAATCAATCAATCCATCTAATGAGTGATTCCTAATTGGTTTCTGTTGAGTTCCAGGATCCTCCCCTGTCTCTGCCTTCAAGAGGGGCTACTGAATCCGTAAAGGAAGAGTGGATTTGTTTGTGATTTGTGCTTACTGGTTCTGGGGCTTGAACTTGGGGCCTGGGCATTGTCCCCTAGCTTTTATACTCAAGGCTAGCATTCTACCACTTGAGCTACAGCTCCACTTTCAGCTTTTTGGTAGTTAATTAGAGATAAAAAAAAAATCTCATGGATTTTCCTGCTTGAAACTGCTATCCTCAGATCCCAGCCTCCAAATAGCTAGGATGACAGGCATGAGTCACCAGTGCCTGGTTGAAATTTGCAGAAAGGTACAGAACGGCCAGGATGGCAACCGCATTTAGGGAGGTCTTGAAGTTCACACTTGGCATTGATCCCTCAGGAGGAATGACAGGGCGAGGACTAAGGTCTGTCTTTTCTTCCCTAAAACTGCCTAGAGGACAGCTCCCTACATGTCACCAAAGTAACAGAATCCTGGCTTTCTGGGTGGTTCTGCAGGATTCCCCTGAGGTTCCTGGCTGATGGATAGAGAAAGAACACAACACAACACAGCTCTTTTTTTTTTCCTGATTTGGAGTCTCTACTGTGGCAGAATGAGGGTACCCGTGTTATTTGTGACCCATTTGTACCACTTTTCCTGAGACAGTAGAATATGTCCTAGGCATAAAAAGTGATGGATCCAGGAAAACAAAAACCCACGAGAGTTTGGGAGAGTGGTAGAGGCACGAGCAGAAAACATGTCATCCAGCCACATCAATAAATAAAGAAAGTGCCTTGTTCTCTCCTGACCAAACCAAATGTGTTTGGCTTAAAAATAACTCCAACACTCTCATCCCCCAAAGCACAGAAAACCATTCTTAATTAGAGATTCAGTTAGATCACAGGAAAAATAAATACACTACCCATTCAGGGTTGGTTTATTAGGCATTCTAAAACACCTGGGTGCTATTTTATGAGACAAAAGACTAACTGACCAAATGGGTCTCCCGGGACTGGAAATGTCCCCATCCAGAGAGGAGCACTGACCTGACCAATTAGGACCATACTGCTGTGAGTTGTGAACAAGGACTGTGGCTAAGATGGGAGATGACACCTAGAGTATGTAGATGGCTTTGTCAGGCAAGAGATTGCTGCTCAGGGATGCCTACCTCTCACATAGCAATAGGCAGGCAGGAGAAGGCAGTGGATGCCTGCAAGCTAGGCTAATTCTTCTGGCTGTGTAATAGTTCTCTACAAGTAGAAATATTCATTTCCAGGTTTTATCATCTGCTTAGCCGTCTCGACACAGATGTGGTGACAGGCAAATGCTAGGGTTGTCATGCACATTCCTCACCACCATGAAACACGTCAAAAACAAAATTGAAAAAACAAAACAAAACAGTATAGCCAGGCACCAGTGGCTCATGTCTGTAATCCTAGTTACTCAGAAGGCTGAGATCTAAGGATCATGGTTCAAAACCAACCCAGGAAGGCAAGTCCCCAATTATCATTCAAAAACTGGAAGTGGCACTGTGGTCCAGGAGCATTAGCCTCCAGCATAAAGAGGCTCAGGAACAGTGCTTAGGCCTCAGTTGAAGTCCCACAAAGGACAAGAAAAAAAACTACAGAGACATGCGTAGGTTTAAATCCATGCATAGTTCATATGTACCTTTTTCTTCCCTGGCAGCTTTTGAAATCGGGACATGATCATAAAAAGATGGTGTGAAAATGCAAACTCCCAAGAAGGGACGGGGTTGGTGAGGGACATACAGAAGGAATGAAGCATGGCAGGCTTTCCCAGCTTTAGAGCGGGGGTTGCCTGGGCAGTCTGGCTGCTCTTTCTATGCACAGCTGTGCTGCATACACCTCATCATATCTACATGCACGGGGCCCTGTGTATCCATGGCGGAAGCGCAGGTAGCCGAGGTCCTGCTGCCTGTCCTCACTTCTCTGTCCCCTGGCCCATTGCTGGCCATTCCCATCTTCGAGATGCATTTTCCTTCTCCCCAGTATGCGTTCAAACCCACTCAGCCCAAGTAAATTATCTAAGTGTGTAAGAGATAAGCGCTTCCAGATCGGCCAGGGTTCATGTTTGGATACACACAGTAGCAGCTACCTGCAGAGAGGAGGACAACACGAAGGACTCTTGGGGGAGTGGAGGGGGAAGAGGGAATTAGGGATGGAGACCCAGGACAGAGTCTAGGAGAGAAAGAACAGGGCGGTTTAACAGCCATTCCCCTGACTGCAGGCCTGGATGACTTTCCTGCTTGTTCCCAGTGATTTGCGAACCCTGGGTGCCACAGCTCAAAGCCTGAAGCTTCGTTGTGCATCGGTTCCACCTGGACGATGTGGGGTACTGCCCACTGATCAGGCTGGCCGGGGTGGGCTTTGGCGTATGCATCTCCTAGGGCTCCCTTTCTGGGGATCTTCACCCTCACCTTGAGGAACACTGAAGCCGGCCTGAAGGACCATCACTGGCCGGCAATGGACAGCAGTTATTGGGCAGGGCAGGACCACTCTCCTGATGGGCCTTAGTTCCTGCAGGCAGTCACTGCCACCTCTAAAAGCCTTAAGGTGCATGATTCCTCCCCCCACCACACACACACCAGGACCAGGGAAGTCCCTGCCACACTCTCCTCCTCTGCCACACGTCCCTGCTCCACCCATCCTGCATGTGAATTCCTGGAAGTCTTGGCTCCCACTCAGCCTTAAGGAGGGACAGGCATCCCCCACCCCCCACCCAATTTCACAGCCAGACAGAAGTGAGTCCCTGACTGAGTCAGAGAGAGAAAACTGGGTCTCATGTGGGCGAAGCTACTCAATAAAGATGTGCGGGGCACCCTGGAAAGGAGACGGAAAGACCATCAACGAGCCAGAGAAATCTCCCAATGCACCCCTCTGTGGCTTCACTGCCAAATCCAGACACTGAGACCCTCACCCATGGCATCTTCGTGCAGGGATAAGAAGACTAAAGAAGCCCAGAAAGTACTTTGCCAGATTTAGATGTGACTGCATTTGCTGGGGAAGACTGAAAAGGAGCAGAGTTTTTGTGCAAAACAGAGTATCTGTGGGTATGGAATGTGGGGGAGACGTGGGATGAATTTCCTCGATCAACTCAGGAAAAGCACCCAGAGAGAACCAGGCAGTAAAGCCAAGGCCAGAATCCAAGCAGAACACTATCGGCTCATGCCTAGAGTACCAGCTTACTCAGGAAGCTGAGGTCTAAGGATTGTAGTTCAAAGCCAGCCTGGGCAGAAAAAGTCCATGAGGCTCAAATCTCCAGTGAACCAACCAAAAGCTGAAAGTGGAAGCATGGCTAAAGGGGCAGAGCACCACCAGCCTTGAGTGAAGGAGACAAAGTGTGCCCAGTATAGGCACACACATACAAAAACAATGAAGCCTGGAGCTTTCTTGCGGCTGCATGCAATGGAAATAATCGAATTCGCTCAAGACAAGAACATTTACTCTTGCAAATTCCATGGCAGCCCACACAAAGCAGCCTAAGCAGGGTGACCTTGTGGGGGTTGTGGGGAGGGCTCAGGGATAGGAATCATCATCCCCCATGTAACAAACTCCCGTGGATTCCATTTGTGACATTAGCAAACAAACAAGCAAAAGCAGAGATTGATCCACAGCAACCCACACTCTGAAATCAGTGTTGAGTGTGAAATCTAAGGGATGGAGAAGAATCTGATAGGGAAAATTCCCTGGGGTGAAAGCACCAAGTATCCAGGATGCCATGGAAACGGGGGCAGGGAATGGCACTTGGTGGCCTGAGTGTGCCAAGCTGAGGCTCCCCAAAGACCTGCCATTCTGGAAATACCATGTGGCACACAGCAGTGATAAGACACTGGATTTCATCTTCCCAGCTCCTTCACGGCCATGGGGTCCCTTTCTGGGGCCCCCCCTCAACCAAGGAGGGCGCCTGAGGAGGAGAGGCTGGGTACCTTCCCGGGTAGAGCAAAACCACCTTTTCGGACCCTTGCTCCTCCCCTCTCCCTGCTTTTCAAGTCAGAACTAGACCCAGGCCCTTGTGTGGGAGATAGGGGGGGCGCCATGACTTTCTTGTCCAGGCATGGAGGGAAGAGGCACAGAGAGTGCAGGCTGTGGAGAAAGATGGGCCAGTTAGCAAATGCTGGAGGAAGCTGGTGCCTGGACACGGGCAGACAGATGCTTTGGCCAAGGGTGGCATTTGATGGGTCAGGAACCATGAGACCAGGAGAGGGTGAGGCAATGGGAAAATGGTGGACCTAGAAAGTGGTCCCACTTAACTGAAAGCAAGGAATTTGTTTCTGCTGGATACTGGTGGCCACGCCTGCAATTCTAGCTACCCCTCAAAAGGCCGAGATCTGTGGATGGCTGATTGAAGCCCACCCAGCAGAGAAGTCTTTGAGACTCTTGTCTACAATTAAGTAGCAAAACCCAGCTGGAAGCAGGGCTGTGGCTCAAGGGATAGAGCGCCAACCTTGAGAAGGCTAAGGGACAGTGCCCAGGCCCCAAGTTCAAGCCCCTGTCCTGGGAGGGAGGGAAGGGAGGCACCAACAATCTCCTACTTCATCAAGATAGGAAGAGAGTAAAGGGGCTCCCCCTTGTTTTTACTAGTAACACACACTCTGTGCCTGTTTTGTCACAACCTCCTTGGTTTAAGTCATCTGGATCCTCAGATTGTCTATGATCCCAGGCAATGCAAGATCTGCTTCTTTGTTGGGGTTGGGGGGAGGAGTAAGAAAATAAGGGGTGAATTTGAGGAAATACTGCTAGGAAAAGTCCGCTTTTTCATGCTCAGAGGAGCGGGGTGGGGGGTGAGGGGGGGGAATAGTTCAGAAAATATAATCCTTTAAAATCCTAGAAGGCTGGGGAGATGATGCATGTAACCCCATCTACTGGGGAGGCTGAGAAGAGGAGGATCACAATGTGAGGCCAGACCCAGCACCTGGGCACAGTAATGCCCATCTTTTATTCCTAAGCTCACAGGAGGATGAGATCCAGAGAATCAGAGTTCCAGGCCCCCATGGGGGTAGGGGGTCAGGGAGTCTGATGGACGCCACAAGTGGTGGTGGACCTATCATCTCAGAAACTCCAGGAAGTCCAAACCAGGTGAATCACCATCCAGGGACATGCCTGCTCAGGAAAGAAGGCACTTTCTTTAAAATTGAATGGTGAGGCTGGACACGGGTGGTCACGCCTATAATCAGCTGCTCAGGAGGCTGAGATCTGAGGATCATGGCTTGAAGCCAACCTGGGCAGCAAAATCCTGCTGAGACTCTTATCTCCAATTAACTACTCAGCAAAAGCCAGAAGTGGTGCTGTGACTCAAGTGGTAGAGCACCAGCCTTGATCACACAGATTCAGTGACAGTGCCCAGGCCTTGAGTTCAAGCTCCATGATTGGCCAAAAAAAAAAAAAAAAAAAAAAAAAGAATGATGGGGGGCGGGGCAGGGAAAGAGAAAAGGATGGGGCATGGCTCTGTACCTCAGTGCCTGCTTAGCAAGCACAAGGTCCTGAGTTCAAACTGGGGCTGGGGCAGGGTTCCTAAGAGGCGCTTAAAGAGTTGTAAAGGCAAGTTTTGAGACCTCAGGGGCTCAGAGAATGTGTCTTTGGTTTCTTTTCTCCAAGTTAGGTTTTGTTTGTTTTGTTTGGGTTTGAGTTGACGACGCGGGGTATGTGGGAAAAATCTCGCAGAAGAGGAAAATGAGTAACACTTGTCCCATTTGTTTGCCGTGCAAACACGCTCACAGTCACATGTGTGGCATGTGGCTACTGGCTAAGAGACACGGATGCCACACCAAAAGGAATGACATAATTGACTGTCAACCCCATCCTGCCCAGGGGTGCTCAGTGCCCTGGGTAGATGTGTGAACAGGTAACTCACTGTTCCCGGGGCCACACATGTGGTAACACACACATACACACACCACTCCTAACAGAGCTGCTTTTACTTCTTCTTTGGTTTAAACATTCCTACAATATCCCCCAACCCTTCTTTTTCATACGTGTGTGTGTGTGTGTGTGTGTGTGTGTGTGTGTGTGTGTGTGTATACAGAGGGATTTTTTTAGTGTAGTTGTTCCACTACTGGGGCTTGAAATCAGGGCCTGGCACTCTTGCTTAACTTTCTTGCTCCCAGCTAGAGCCTTGCCCACCACTGGACCCATGTCTCGTCTGCCATGTTGCTGGTAAATGAAGATGGAGGCTCAAGGATTCCAGACCTCAATTCTCCAGGCAGCAGGGATTACAGGTGTGAGCCATTGGCACCTAGCTCTGACTTTTTAACAGAGTTGAAATTCACAAGACATGAAAGTAGAGACGTATATATGAGCAATTGGATGGCATTTACAATATCGTGTAACCATGGCTCTGTCCTATAAATTACCTGTTGGTAACCTATTAATAACCTATTAAAAAAAAGCATAGGAAACTTCTGACAAAGAGCACTCTGCTATCTGCTTGAACACATCAGGTATCTTGTCTCCAGACATTCTGTATCAATGCAGTCATTTATAGAACGTGACATTTTGTCTGATTTCTTTTACCTTGGTGTAATGTGTTCAAGTTCCTTCCCAGATGCCACTGTATGTGGTTCATTCTTTTTCCCTGGATGAGTAATATTCCATCACGTGGGTATCATTTTGCTGGCATGGGGTTGTTTGTGCCCGCCTCGGCTCTCCCCAACAGTGCTACTACAAGCATTGGTGTCATTTCTGACATTCATGAAAGTTTTGTTTGGATAGCTGTCTGCTTGGACACATAACCAGGAATGAATTTGCTGGGCTGGAGGGTAATTCCCTGGTTAGCTTTCTGGTGGACGCCAAACTGTTTGCTAACAAGTGAGTCCCCCTTCAGGAGACCCACAAAACTGTAGAAAGCTGTACCTCCAGAGCCCAACAGAAGGATGTCAAAGCCCCAGCCTGGCTTACAAACTTGGAGCATTCCTCAATAGCTTGTGAGGTCTACTTGGTCAAAAATGGTGCCAGTGAGGGCACCTGGGAGGGGCAGCTGGGAAGAGTGGACAGGGCCCTCGGATGAGCCAGCCACCCAGCCTTTATTCCACTGACCAGTACTGCCCTCCCACTGGGTCGCTGTGCTTTTATGGTGCCGCACAGCATTCAAGGTCTACCAAAAGCATGTGGAACTGTCTGGAATGAGATGACCACTTCCCCTGCAATGATCCCTGGTTTCTGGGCATGCTCTGGGTAAAGTGCTTAACCCTGCTTTGAGCCCCCATTTCCTCCTCTTCAAAATAGACGTGATAAACCTTTAGTCCACACATGTGTATGAAAGGACTTTCTGTGCCATTCCCTGGCTTGGTTCCTGGGGCTCTCCATAAATGCTGTTGGCTGTGGGGGGTAGGTGCTGTGTGCCCCTACAGTGGGCTTTGGCCTCGGAGCTGCCTGGGCTGGCTGAGCTGGGGTGGTGGTGGCCCACCCTTGGCGGGGGGGGGGGGGGGGAGCGGCTGGGGGGGGCGGCGGGGGGGGGGGGAGTCCATGGCTGGTTTAAACAGCCGGATTCGCTTGGAATGAAGTTTGCTATGGTAACAAGGTCTGGTGGCTGGAATCCAGAGCCCCAGTGAAAACATGCAAAGCCTGTGCTTTGGGGGGCGGAGGAGAGAGAATCTAGAAGGGGTTTTTTAACTCAGCTCTGAGAGGGGAAACTGAGGCAGCAAGGCTCCAGGCAAAGGAAAGGAAAGACGTCCCTTTGGCCCCCTCCGGTCCTCTCCTGACCTCACCTGTCTCCATGATAATATTTAGTCTGGCTGAGCTGAAGTGGGGGGAGGGGGCGAGGCTGGGCGGGGGGGGGGGGGGGGGGGACATCACCTGGCTCTGCTGGGCGCCCGGTCCCTGCAGTTTTAAGAACCAGCCAACAACTCCACTCGGGGGCCCCCCTCCCCTCCCCTCCCCTCCCTCCCTCCCTACCTCTCCATCCCCGCCCGGCCCCCTAACCGCCCCGGTCCCCGACCCCTACCCCCGCCCATCGCGGGCACTGCTCTCCTGGGCGGGGCCGCCCACCGCGTGGGGAGGGGACTGCGGCCCCGCGCTCCGCCCCGGGCGCCCGCACCCCTCCGGGGGCGCCGCCTGGGCCCGGCCCGCCCCGCCCCTGCGCGCCGCCGCAGCCCCCGGCCCGGAGGGGGGCTGTCCCCGAGGTGGGGGGCGCGGGGAGACGTCTGGGGCCCCTCGAGCCGAGCCCGGCCCCCTCCCGGGCGGGCTGCAGATGGTAGGCTCCGCTCAGAGAGCTCCGGCCGGGCCGCGCCGCGTCCTCTGCGCACGGCGCGGGGTCTCCGCTGGCTGCCGCTCCCCCTGCTCCCCCCCGCTCCTCCTCTCCAGCTCCCCCACCTCCTCCCCCCCTGCTCCTCCTCCCCCCTCCCTCCTTCCCTCCCTCCTCCCCCTCCCCCGCCCGCTGGAGGCGCCCCTGTCATTCCTGCGCGCAGGAGCCGGGCGCGCGCCGGTGCCGGGTGCCGGTGCCCGGAGGGGGATCGGGGCGCGGGCCAGCCGGGCCTCGGGGGACCCAACAGGTAGAGCCTGGGGTCCCCGGCCGCGCGCCCCCGGCCCGCGCGCACCATGCAGCTCTTTGTCACCTCTCTCGCCCCCAGGCCAAAATCCTGAGCATGACCGAAGACAATAAGCAGCTGGCGCTCCGCCTCGACGGGGCGGTCCAGGCGGCCAGCCAGGAGGTGACCAGCCTGCGGGCCGAGCTCGCGGCCACCAACCGGAGGCTGGCGGAGCTGAGCGGCGGCGGCGGCGGCGGCGGCCCCGGCCCGGGCCCGGGAGCGGCCATGGCCAGCGCCGCGGCGGCGGCGGCGGCGGACTCGGTGGCGGCGGCCGCTCTGGAGAATCAGCAGCTCAGCGCGCAAGGTAGGGACCGACCGACCCCCAGCCCGGCCCGGGCAGCCGCCGCCCGGCCCGAGCGCGGCCCGCGCGCGCACCGCGGGCACCGGGGCGGGCGAGGCGCGCGGCCGCCGGGCCCCCGCGCCGGGCGCTGTCATTCAAGGAGAGCGGGGTGTTCTGTGCGCGCTCGGGGTCACGGGGTCGCCGGGTCACACCAGCCCTAGCCGACCCGAGCCGGGCACAGCCCTCCGGGGCCCTTCCTGCAGCCCCTGGGTGGGCACCCGGCCCCCAGCTCCATGGCAGGCAAACTTTTCAGGTCTCCCTCCTCATAGGGGTGAACGCCCCCCCCAGCTCAAGCTCCCATGCAGGGATGCACCCCACGGTCCCCCCAGTTCCAGTGCCCCTGGCCAGGGAAGGGCTCCCCAGAGCTTCTGGCTCTGCTGCCCTGTTGGACAAGGAATGGGCACTTTTTCTCCTGGAGCGGCCACATCCCGTGTCCGGTGCTATCCAGACTGTTTTCTGTGGCTCTGAGCGGGTGCAGGTGGTGGGATGGCTGGGTGGACACCCGACGCCCTGCGGGGGCTCAGACGCGCAGCCATGGGTATTCAGAGTGGTTGGGTCGTTGGATGGGTGCTGGGTCTCTGGGAGCCCCTGGTGAAGGACCTCTGTGGTTGAGAGGAATGGGGGAGACCCCTGGCTTGTGCTGTCAGTGACGGGTGAGGCACGGAGACCCGCGCAAGGGCTAAAGGTGAGCCACGTATCTCTACACCATCCAGGTCTGTGCACTGGAAAGCAGAAAGGTCAGCGGGACTCTTCGGGATTGTTATGCCCCGTCCCCCACCCTGGGGCCCTTTAAGAAATAGCATCCCTGGTTATTACCATTATTTTTGAATGGTAAACGAAAGTGCTGAAATCCAGACCAGGACAGGAAAAAAAAAAGCCAGCTCCACGGGGTCCACTTACATAAAAACGTGGCTTTGTGAAATACAGGGTTAACTGATGGCTCCCAATGATTTTCTGGTTCTTCTCCCTTAGATGTTGAGTGTCTCCCTTACCTGAGGGGGTGGGGGGAAGCTGTGTGTGTTGTTTTTGTTTTTAAATGGGGAATCCATAGCATTTAAAGCCTGAACATTCGCTCAGCAATTCCAAGTCAGATTGTAAGTCAGATCGGAAGCTGGTACTTTGAGGGCTGGTACTATTCCGAAGTCTTCCAGGACTGGAATGGGTTATCTGTTTACCAGAGCGGCCATGACGTCATGTTGAGGAAAAGATGTGGACTACCCACTTTTCAGGACTGGCACTGGTTCTCCTGGTCACGGAATCCTTCGTGGTGTCATTGTGTATGAAAGAGCATTCTCCACAGGAACCTGGGTGGAAAGGCAAAAATAAATAAATGAAAGGGAAAGCAGCCCCTAAGGTGATGATGCTTATGCTTTTTATAAGCAGGGGACCCTTTGAACATGAAAAGAAATGCTAAGAACTAGCATTTTGCGGAGATGCAAAAGTCATCCTCCAGGGAACAGGCCAGTTTGGTTCCCACCTGCATCCGTTTCAAAAGTTGGCATTTTCCTCTCCGTGCTGGGTTTTGCTGCAGACCGGGTACTCTGAAGAAAGCCGGTATGCATCTGATGCACACTCGCACACTTGCCTGGGAAACATAGATGCTCATTGATGGCTGGATTGTTGGAATGGAGCAACAGCGAGCTGGTCCCCCCCCCCTTCCCCTCTCTTCCAAAATACCTTGGGCTGTCAAAATGGAAATGGCTTTATCCTTGCTTGATGTCTAGAAAAACACACAAACTAGGAGCTTCCTGTCATCCTAAGAACCGGTCCTCTGTCTGCCCCTCTACTGGTCCCAGTGGCTGTGGGTGGGTATGGAAGGAAGGAAGGCCCTTATTTATTTTTTGTGTGGTCCCATTAGTATTTCTAAAAAAAACTCTTACTAGGGCACTAAGTGATCATATAATCAGAAAACAACACTTACGGCTTTAACTCAACTTAATTGTTGGCCACAAATCCATTTCAATTGGTATAACTATACCCTGATGTCAATGATTAGAAAGAAACATGGAAATCAAGCAGGGCATCATTTATTTATAGACAGAAGCACCTCGATCCTGGATTTATGACATGATGGAGCCTCTTGGCTTTAGTTTGGTTTTTTATTTTTCATTCTCTCTCTCATGGCCTCTAGCAGCATTGTATGAAAGCCTCAGCAGAGTTGGTCCGATGGTGTCTTTTGCTACAGGTTTTCTTATTTTCCTAAAGGAAAGTTGCTGATTGCTTGCAGATTGCAGTGAGGCTGGCATTGCCTTTTCATGCAAAATCTTCATTACCTATGCGGGGAGTGGGGGGGGGCTCCCGAAATTCGGCTTCTTCCAAGATGTTAGTAGCCTTGGTGTTTGTTTTTTTTATTATTATTGTTTTTTTACTTTGTCTACACTAATATCATTCCATGGGCCCAGACACTGACAGTATTAAATGCTCTTGAATGATCACATTCCACATACCGATTTTTTCTTATCTTTGTAACTTCACAGAAACCCAGCTATATTTTTTAGTCAACATGGCAAAGTTTCCTATTCACTCCCAGGACAACTCATGTATCCATTCAGCTCAATGTAGAAAGCATGAGAGTAAAAAAGTCTCTCACCTCAGACTCAAGCTAAGGATATGTTCAGTCATACATTACAACTTGGGTGGTGACCTATTGATAAATGGAGGGTGAGGAAAAGAGATAAATTCAGCTTTGTAGCTCTTGCCCATTCCCATGGTGTAAATGCCTCCACTGTAGCAAGTCTAAGCTACCAATCGTTTAAGGTTGAGTTTGGGAAATGATTTCACGTTGAACAAGCTGGCAAGACTCTAGGTGGCTGGCAATTTCTCTACTCTTTTCCTCCTTTTTTTTTTTTTTTTGTTGTTGTTGTTGCTGCTGCTGTTGTTGGGCTTGAACTCAAGGCCTGGGCACTGCCCCTGGACTTTTGTGCTCAAGGCTAGGACTCTATCACCTGAGCCACAGTACCACTTCCAGTTTTTAGATGATGAATTGGAGATCAAAGTCTTACAACCCTTCCTGCCCAAACAGGAAGAACAGAGATCCTTAGATTTCAGCTCCTGAGTAGCTAGGAAAATAGGTACCAGCCGCCAGTGCCCGGCTCCCTCCTTATTTTATTTTCCCCCCAAAAAGTTATCTCTTCAGACCCCACCTGAATATTATGCATCTAATACTACAACTGGGTCTCCCGCTCTTCTTTATTTGTGCATTTCTCTTCAGTATCTCATCACAAATCCAGATTTTGAATGGATTAACATTCAAATGTAATTAACATTACAACTCAACTGTGTGAGCTGCTTTTTAGTGATGGTGTTATGTACATATGAAAGGCCTGCTGATAGGCCTTTAGTGATATTAGTACAAATGGTTACAGGAAAAGGGACATGTCACACCAAGAGATTGCTAGATCCATCTTCAATATTCTTGTTAACTTTTTCTAATACAGTTAAGCAGGCTTATCAATCCATCACTAGGCGATCAATTATTACAATGGTTAACTGCTATTGCTTTAAGATGAAGAAAAGTTGAGTTTTCCTGGATGGCTAATGTAGTGTGGCATTGAAAGAAAATGGGAAGTTAGTTGCTTTCCTCTGCAAGCTAATGTGGTTGCTATGTAACAAATTCTCCAAAGTGAACTGCTGAAAATCTGGGCTTTTCTGTCTCTGTTTCTGTCTCCCTCCCTCTCTGTACTGGCTCTTTGAACTGAGGGACTGGGTGCTGTCCCTGAAGTTTTATTTTATTTTACTTTATTTGCTACCACACCTCTACTTAAGCCACACCTCTCCTTCTGGCTTTTGGGTGGTTAATTGGTGGTACAGGTCTCACAGACTTTTCCTGCCCAAGCTGGCTTCAAATTGTGGTCCTTGAAGCTCAGCCTCCTGAGTAGCTAGGATGACAGACCTGAGTCACCAGGCCCCACCAGGATCTTCTTTCTGAATCTGTGTAGGCAGTGAGCTCAGGACCTTGGGTGATTCCTAAGGAGGATGCTGGCCTACAGTGCCCAGGGCACCCTGTGGGTGGCACATGTCATAGCTCCCAGGGCCACCCCTTAAGTGGCTGGAGTTCACAAAGTGACAAGTGGACAGGAAGGCGTCTTGGAGAAAACCTACACCAAATATTTGTTCCAATTAGTCTTGGGGAATTTGTATAAAGTCACATTTCTAAGCTGTTTCCTTTCATGTAACATCTCAGGGAAAATGTGTTTCAAATGCTTGCTGTTCTTTGAGGGGGAAATATAGCCATTTGTTCTTTCGAAAATGTTTTTATCTGATGAATGACTAATATTACATTCAATTGGTTGCTTTGCTGTGCATAGAATAAAACAATTAAGGGCTGTTGTACCCAATTCAAATAGGTGTTCACTATACATAATGTAAAATGCTTATGCCCAGTAGAAAGTATGCCTCGTGCCATTCATTTATGGGGATTTGCAGGAAATAATTGAATTTATCTGCCTCTTATAAGTGGACATGCAAGGGTATCCTTCTTTGGTGTGTTGCATTACCTCATGGTGTGTGTTTCTGTCTGGAATAAAATGAATCCGTAAGGGTCTATGGAGGTGCTGGTCACTGTTGCTCTGTGAATCGTGTGCTCTCTTCCCACTTCCTCTTCCCCATTCATTTGTGCCTCAGCTCTCATTTTCCTACAGAGGCTTTTATCTTCCTTGAAAAAAAAATTCCGAGTGTCCAAAAGGGGGAACTCACATGTGACTGACACTCTAAAAGCAGGAAGCAGAGCTGTGCCGCAAGTGGTAGAATGCCAGCCTTGTGTGAAGATGCAGGCTACCCAAGCACTAAGTTCAAGCTGCACTACTGATGCCAAAAACAAGACGGAGCAACAGGCTGCACCACCAGGTCTTTTCCTAATCCAGCAGGGTGTCAAGAGCTGGAGCCTCAAACTTCTACTTGAAAATTAGTGTGCATTGTCACTGAGGGATTACTTACAGAGGGCGCAGTGGGGTTGAAATGAGTTATCGATTGGCTGTTATTTACTGTCTTCCCACTGTCTTTGGAAAATACTTTTGAGAGCACCCCTTGAGTCGAGTTTCTGGTTCTGGTGAGTTTTCATTCCATCAGTATTCAGTGGTGATGTTTGTGAGTTCGTTGAATTCTGTAGTTTTCTCAAACCGTCTTTGATGGTACCTGTTACGATTTGTGTCCACATAGGACCCGGTCACGAGTTGTCCCCTCGGAAGGTGGAGTCATCTTGGTTCCTTTACTCCTTTGCTTCCCTCTTTCAGGAATCCCACAGGCTCCAATTTGTGCTGTCCCGGCAGCCAGGAGCAGATGGTATCGCAGGCGGGAGTTGATTCCTGGAACCCTGCCTGCCCACCTTGCCAGTCATATGGAACCCGGAAGGTCAAGTTTGGGTTCTTGGCCACATTCATTGCAGGGGGGCCGTGGGGAGGGAGAGAGAGAGGGAAAGGGGGGGAGAGAGAGAGAGAAAGAGAGAGAGAGAGAGAGAGAGAGAGAGAGAGAGAGAGAGAGAGAGAGAGAGAGAGAGAGAGAGAGTGTCTTTGGTTTCATACCCCCTGCCCTTCACAGTCCCCAGGGCAGAAGGGACCCCTGAGTCCTGGGTTTGAGTTCTTAGTTCTCTTATAGATGTGGATTGAGCCATCATATCTGGGCTGGACACTTAAGGACACAGCTGGGACAAAGGGCAGAGGCCACTGCCAGCTCTGAGGTGCCACAGAGAGGGGCTGGGCAAATCACTAACAAGGCCTGGTCGCATGAGGCCCACCGAGCAGCAGCTGAGGCCAGGGGCTGGCTGGCGGGCGCCTTGCTGTAGCCCAGGGCCCCGTGGCTCTCCACTGCTGTCTTTCCATTCCCTCCCTGCATACCCAGCTCTCCTGGGGAGAAGCTGGCCTAGGACCTGGAGTTGGGAAGCTGCTTCCTTGTGCATGGGGTTGGAGGTGTCTGGAATATTCTTGCTCACCTGCTAGAACCTCAGATCTGAGCACTAGCCAGCTGGCCTCCAGGATGTACTCAGTGAGTGGGTGGGTCTTTTTTGCTGTGGAATGGAAGCTGCTGCATACATGGAAGACCTGGAACCATTGTAATGGGTTTGTCAGGAACAGTTGCCAAGGAGGTGGCTTCTGCATGGTTCTAAATGTCCTCCAGCATCGTTGTTGAGGCAAGGCGGGGGGGGGGTCACACTGAATCTTCAGGCTCTGCAAGGCTCCTTCCCCCCTCTGTTCTGAGGATGCCAATGCTGGAGCTTAGAAGGGACACTTCCAGCTCTGCACCTCTCGAGGTTTGCTCCCAGGCTGGAGGCTGGAGGATGACAGGCAGACATTGGGGGAGGAGGTACCCACCTGTCTGTTTTCATCTGAGCAAGTGCTTCAGGGCCTCTAAGGGGTCACAGAGGCCCACTTCTCCATGTTGCCTGAGTCCCACAGTGTTTGCAGCAGGTGATTCATTAGGAGCAAAGCGCCCTTTGGGAACTAGCTGGGCCTACGCTGATCTTTTCCATCCACCTCTTGGGACTTCCTTCTGGTTCTGAGAACTTTCCTCTGGGGAGACCTCAAAAGGCACTGGCTGTTCCAGAACCATCTCTCAGCACACATAGCTGCCATGGTGGCTGAGGTGAGAAGAATAATATGCAGTAAGTGAGAGCTGACTTTAATGTTTCTATCAAGCTTTTCAATAAATAACAGCCAGCATTTGCCATTTATCAGGCACTAAGTGCTGGGTGGACATTGAATCCCGGACCTAATGAAATGGCACCTCTTACATTTATCTTTCAAGAAAGGGACCGAGGTCTCAGAGAGGTTAGGTCCCCTGCCTGCAGTAAGTGTGACACACAGGTTAACCTGCACCTGGCCCCTAGCCCTCCTCCTGACTTGTCAGGCAGGTAGTCTTGCACCCATTTCACTTATGAAGAAACTGAGGTAGAGGTGATCATCTGGGAGAGAGGGGGATAGATGGATGAACTGATAGATGGATGGGTAGATGGATGGATAGGTGGACAGATAGACTGATGGATGGATCAATTGATAAACAGATGAATAGATGGATGGATGGATGGATGGATGGATGGAAGACAGATGGATAAACAGATGAACTGATAAATGGATAGGTGGATTGACAAATGGATGGACAGGTAAACTGATCGATGGTGGGTGGATGGATAGATAGATGGACAGATGAACTGATGGACTGATGGATGGATGGGTAAATGGATGGACAGATGGGCTGATGGAGAGATGGCCAAATGGATGGACAGATGGATGCACAGCTAGACTGATGGATGGATGAATAAACAGATGGACTGATGGATGGGTGGATGAATGGATGGATGGATGGATGGATGGATGGATGGGCAGATAAATGAGCTGATGGATGGATGGGTAGATGGATAGACAGGTAGACTGATGGACGTTAGATGGACACATGAACAGAGAGACTGATGGATGGGCAGATAGATGAGCTGATAGATAGAAGGGTAGATAGATGGACTGATGGATAGATGCTTGGACAAATGAATGACAACCTGAAGAGATGGGTACATGGATGGATGCATGGTCAGATGAGCTGATGGACGGATGGGCAGATAGATGGACAGATCCGAAGTTATAGGTATGTGGAAATGGGTCTACATATCACATGTGGATCATGTGGGAACCCTAGGATCATCAGTTGCCAGAAATGATTTTACTTGTGTCCTTACTTGTTCTAAGCACTGCTCCAAGCCCTTTGCCTCTGGCACCTTAATTCAGCCTCCAAACTGGGCACAGGTACCCACATGTCCATCATTTTACACATAGGAAATCCAGGCCCCAGAGGTTCCATAACTGAGCTAGCACATGGCTGAGCCCGAAGAGTTGACCCAGAACTCTGCTGCCCCACAAGGGCACTCAAAGCTTGGCCCCCTCTCCCTTCCTGTTGGATGCTGGTGTCATCGATGGTGGTCCAGGCACTGACTTGCTCAGCAGCGGATCTCAGCACTTGGCTTCAAGCTGCTGGGCTCTCTAGCCAAGAGGGCTGAAGCCTGGTCAGAGGCAGGAGGACGACTTCCAGCCTGCCAGGCTTGGGTGCATAGCCCGCCTCAGCCTCCTGCTGGGCGTCAACGGAAGAACTTTCTGGGAAATCTCTTAGCATGGGTTTGACTCAATCTTGGAAGAAGGAATGTTCTAGAATCCCATCTGATTTCCCCCCCCCCCCAATGTGTGCCTTCCCTGTATTCAGTGTCAGGCAGTGTGCCTCCTAAGCACAGTTTAGGAGTTTGTCCAAGCCTCTCAGCTTCCCAGCTTTCCTCAGACCACACGGAAACCTGTCTCGCCACCTCCTCCTTCTACAGGCTAGGAAGAGTGCAGGCTGGGGGCATGGCTCAAGAGGTAGAGCCCCTACCTAGCAATAAAAAAGCTGTTCGTTCAAATCCCTGTGCCATCACAGTTGGCAGTGGAGGAAATGGGGTTGTTGTGAAGGTGAGTGGCAAAGTGGCTTTTCTGGGCTCCCCAAAGCAAGTAGTGAGCTGAAGAGTGGAAGAACTAGGGAGGGGAGGGGAGAGGCTGGGCTGGAGACAAGGTCAGGAAAGGACAGACAGGCCTCAGACAGGCCTGTAGTAAGGGCGGGCCTTGTCTGTAAGCCTTCCTTTCTCCTTCTCTCCCCTGTGGGACAAACAGTTCCGGGGAGAACACATGTAATAAGATGTGCAGCTTGCCTGGTAGCTCCCTGTCTAGTGGGTGTGACTGAGTTGGAAACATAATTGCTTTTTCTAATAAAAGTCCACATGGGCACCATGGGAAAACTGAGGAGGAAGTAGGAAGTGGCCGAACCCCGAGGCCCTTCAGGGAACAGTGGCATGTTCTAAAGCAGGAAGGGGACCTCCCACTCACCTCTAGTGGTCAAGGAGAGCCATCCTTCATGACACAACTTTCTGAAGAGCTGAGACAAGACGCTACAGATCATGGAGAAGCACTGAGACCTTCTTGTCCATCTAGAATTATATGTCTGTATGGGGGGAGCTTGCTGGGATTTGAACTCAGGGACTTGGCTTGTCTGGGCAGCAATCCACCTATTTTACACTTCTCATTATAGTTGGGGCAACCATATCCTAGCATCTTACAGTCACACTTTTTTTCTTTTTTTTTTTTTGGTTGTTGGTTGTAGGACTTGAACTCTCTGGGCCTGGGCGCTGTCCCTGAGCGTTTCAGCTCAAGGCTACTACTCTACCACTTAAGCCACAGAGGCACTTGTGGTTTTCTGGTGGTTAATTGGAGATAAGAGTCACACGGACTTTAGTGCCCAAGCTGGCTTTGATCCTCAGATCTCAGCCTACTGAGTAGCTAGGATTACAGGCACCTGGGTTATACTTTTTTTTAAATCAAACTTTTTTGGAGATTTGGTTTGCTGGAATCTAGCAATGATCTTCCAGATTAAAACCTCCCATGTAGCTGGAACCACAGTTGTGTGCCACCATACCCAGCTCATTAATTGAGGCAAGATCTTGTCAAGTTTTTGCCTGCGGCCTGGTCTGGAACTACAGTCCCCCGGACCTCAACCTCCCCAGCAGCTAGGATTACAGGAGTGAGCCACCAGCTCACACCAGCTGGCTGGAATGGTCACATTTGGACTAGATATTTATAAGACTAGATATTTTTATTCTTCCCTCAAGAGAGCCAGAAGTAATGCATATTTCAGGGCAGGAATATACCTGTATCTTTTTAAAATGAGTTCATCTTCATCGCACGGTCTTGGCTGAGGCCAGGCCTTCTTGTCAGTTGCAACAAATGAATTCATCCACTTTCTTTGATTAACTTCAACTTTTTTTTTTTTAAACCACTGAGCATGGTGTATTTGCTTTAATTCAGCAAGTGTAACTTGGAATGCAGTGGGATTTTATGTCACTTTTTTCTCCTTTTTTCATTCTTGCCATTTGAAATTCTGTGCTTGCTTGCTGGCTCGGACAGCAGGAAAGGGTGCAACTGAGGAATCTCATCCCAGTCTTGAAGAGCCAGGGTGGGGTCCAGAGAATGTGATGAATGAGGAACACTGACCCGGGATTGATTACCCTAATTGATGCGCTCATCCAGCAACTGTTTTTCCTGTTGCTATGGCTTTTGCTATGTGAATATTCTACACATTCAGACTGGGTGTTAAGACATCCCGAGGGGACCATCGACCCCTTCCCTGGCAGCCATGTTTGGGTTGCTGTGTTTCCAATTTGACTTGGTACCCTATCATCTTGCTGGAGGAAGGCACTGTGTGTGTGTGTGTGTGTGTGTGTGTGTGTGTGTGTGTGTGTGTGTGTGTGTGTGTACTGGGACTTGAACTCAGGGCCTGGGTGCTGCCCCTGAGTTTTTTCCACTCAAGATTAGCACGCTATCCTTGGAGCCATAGCTCTATGTCTGGGTTTTTTATTATTTATTTATTTATGCCAGTCCTGGGGTTGGAATTCAGGGCCTGAGCACTGTCCTTGGGCTTTCTCAAGACTAGTTTCCTACCACTTGAGCCACAGCACCATTTCTGGCTTTTTCTATGTATGTGGTACCAGGGAATTGAACCTAGGGCTTCATGCATGCTAGGCAAGCACTCTACCACTACGCCACACTCCTGGCCCTATGTCTGGTTTTTTGGTGGTTGATGTGGGGAATGTCACATTAGGAAACTGGACCAACCTGCCTGTCACCTCGTTGGGAGGTTTGACTGTGGTTTGTGATGTAAAATAAGGCTACCTCAAACCCACGGATTGGCCCCACCGCCCTCTCTGACCGCACCTACCTCCCCATGTCCTGCCCACCTTTATGCTGATAGACTCCTGCATCTTACTTTAGCCTCTGGTACTTTCCCAAGCAACAAGTTTCTGCTGTGACAGTCTCCCTGGCGCGTCTGTGTCTTCCCTCTGGAGAGGGAGGGCTGGGTGAAGGCGGCCAGCCGGCCCTAACCTTTCTTGGTCTCGTCTTAGTTGGGGCATGTTCTCCCTGTCCTTCCTGTGGGTCAGGAGGCAAGGAGTGCTAAAAACCCTGACAGTTAATTGGAGATAATTAGCGATAATCCCTTGGATTTTTCTGCCCAGGCTGACTTTGAACTGCAATCCTCAGATCTAGCCTCCTGAGTATCTATCTGGATTACAGGTGTGAACCATGGCACCCAGCTTGTGGTTCCTTATGACATCACTAGTGTTTGGTCTCTGTTGCTGATGTCAAGAAAACTGAAGAAACCACCAACTATTGCCCATGGTAACGCAGGTCAGAACTGTGCCCATCGGCACAGTTTATAAACAGTTTCCTCGTTTATAAAATGAGGGACCATTTCTTAAAGCTTCAAGGTAAAGTAGCAGCCAGCCTCAAGGACAGCTCATACCCATAATCCTAGCTACAATGGGGGCTCTTCCACACTGCGTGAGCCCCAAACCTGCAAATTGTGACCAGAATCCACAGCTGGATGGTTCATCTAAGAATTCCTCCATCAGCCTCCAGACAGAATGAGGCCTGGAAGCTTGGCATCGGAGGTTGGCAGGCGGAGGCAGGAGTCTGTCTGCAGTGGGAACCTGGTGTGGCACACACCGGTGCCAGTGGGAGGCTTGGAGTACTCCCCAGGGGCTGTCTTCCAGAGGTGGTTGCCTGAGCCAAGCTGGCTATTCCCTGTCGTCAGCTGACAGCTGGATTTCATGCTTCCTCCATCCACACAATGCGGGGGGGGGGGGCGGTGTGCAGAGTTCTGGCATTTACATATTACTACTTGGATTTTCTTTTTTCTTATCTACTGTAAATGGAAAAGATCGCATGCCCCTTGCAAGTGGCACCGTGGCTCCCCTGCCCCTCTGTTCATCCAGAGCCTCTGTGGCCCTTGGCTGGGCCCTGCTACAATGTCACACGTGGCTGGAGCTTGACACAATGCCTGAGGATGGCATGGCCCCTGCCTGGGCACTCTCCAGTTTCCTGATTCTTGAGCTCACCTCTGCCTCCCTGTGATCAGATGTAGTCTCTTAACACAGATCTCCAGACTTTCAGAAAGTTCTGCACGAATTTCTGTCGAGTGACTTGTTGGCACAAATACCAGAAAACACCAGTTACCATCCGAATAACGGAACTGGCCCCAAACTAGATTTCAGGCAATGTGATTTGATTGGCCAACTGCCATCCGTAAATAGCGTCTTCCTACTCCATCTCCAGTCCTGCCCTAAAACCCCTCAAGCATGCAATCTATCATATCATTTTCTCATTTATGCCAGCACCGGATAATGGCCTCATCTCTCCAGCAGCATTCAGATTTATTAGAGGAGATGGAATTTACAAAATCATTTCCCTCTCCCACTGTTTGCACCTAGAGCTGGTCCCCACCTAACCTCCTCCCCTTTCTTATAATAAACTTTCCTTTTAACAATGCTTTATTACCTGCAATTAAGATCACCTGGAAAAGCTCAGTAAGTGGTTTGCATTTCTCTTCTTTTGTTTGGTTAAGCTTTGGCTGGTGAGCACAGCAAGATTCCATAGGGAGCATTAGACAGAGAGATAGAAACTTGAGAAAGACAGACAGGCAGAATGTGGGCATCTAAGCCAGTTGTGCCTGGGTGACTCCCCCTCCCCTGCCCGTCTCATAGGGTGGCAGAGCAACTGCATTTAAGGGTTTTTTTTGGGGGGGGGATATATTTGTGAAACCAAACATGATGTACTTAGAGAAGATTATTTCTTTCATGGCATTTCATATTTAAATATTGGCCCAAACGAAAACAGTAGCTCATGCCTATAATCCCAGCTTATCTGGAGGTAGAGGTAGGAGAATCATGGTTGAAGGCCAGCCCAGGAAAAACTGAGATCTTATCTAGTAAGCAAATTATGGCTAGGTTCTGGTGGCTCACACCTGTATTACTAGCTACTCAGGAGGCTGAGATCTGAGGCACATGGTTCAGAGCCTGCCCAGGCAGGAAAAGCCCAAGAGACTCTTATCTCCAATAAACCACCAAAAACTCAGAAGTGGAGCTGTGGCTCAAGAGGCAGAGCACTAACCGTGAGCACAAAAACTCCAGGACAGCACCTAGATCCTCAGTTCAAACCTCAAGACCCTATGCACACTGAAAACAAAATACAGCAGGCCTCTCCTCACATGGCTGCAACCTGGAGAAAAGCTGAGGAGCAGCCATGTCTTATGCATGGCTCCAGTGATTCTTGCTGTCATGACGTGGACCATTAAACACGAGGGACAGAGATCTCTAGGGTCCACGGCTCGACCCATGTCCTATCTCAGCCCTTAACTGGGCAAGACTGGCAAGTTGATTTCCCAGAAAGAAGCCCCAGTTTCCTCATAAAGGGCTATTGCAAGATTGGTCACCAGGGCTGGTGAAACATGACACCAGAGATGTGTGATATGCCCCTGTGGCTAGTATATCTTGCTCAGTGTCCGTGGACATCCGTACAGGCACCAAGGAGAGAGAGAGTGAGGTCATGGTTCATTCATTCACTCACGTCAGATCTCCATCATAAGCTCTTAAGAATCCCTGCTTGAATTGCTACCTGTTGGAGGCAGGGCAGGGAGAGGAAGATTCCAGGATGACGACCCAAGTCCTGTGTTCCAGCCCTGACCCTGTCACCTAAAGGCAAAAGAGGAGCACAAAGAAATTTCACTTTGACACAGTAGTTTGCGATTCCCGCTATGTAACTGAGATGTGGAACGTGCCGTCCAGCCTGCAGCAGTATCCCAGACGGCTGCTTGGGAGCTGGGATGTTTGGGCAGCCATCGAGACGGTCTTGTTCCGGGCATGGTAGTGTCTTTGTAATCACAGCTGATCGGGAGGTGCAAGAAGGAGGATCACAGTTGAAGGCCAACCTGGGCCAACATGAGTAAGACCCTATCTTAAAAACAAAACACAGCCAGGTGCTGGTAGCTCACATCTGTAATCCCAGATACTGAAAAGACGTAATTGAGGATAGCAAGGTCAAAGCCAGCCCATGGAAAGAAAAGTCTGTGAGATGATTATCTCTAATTTAACATGGAGGTATGTCTCAAGCAGTAGAGTGCTAGCCTTCAGTGAGGGAAGCCAAGCAAGAGCACAAAGCCCTGAGTTTAAGTACTACCCAAAGACAGAGAGAGAGAGAGAGAGAGAGCACAAGCCAGATACCCAAATTAAGGCACTAAAATTTCCTGGAGTTTATGTGCTGTTAGCAATGTAAATAAAGGTGAGAGCTGGACCTCTTGCCCGTAAATCAGCTCGCTGGCTGGCCCACCACCCCATGGACAGACAGCCTGGCTTGGGTATACTGGCCCCTCCCCCACGCCGTGAGGCATTTCTGAGATACAAGTGTGGGGGAACTCATTTGTCATCCTGATCGTGCTCCCTGGGGCTTGGTGGAGCTGCAGATCTCAGGGTTGCCTTTTGCATGAAATATGAAGCCGGGGACAGAAGCAGGATATTTCGATGCAGGCAGGGTACACTGGGGAAGACGGGCTCTGCGCCCTTCTGGCCTTATTTACATTAACTTTGCTACCAGCCATTTGTAATATAGTGCTGGGTGTCCATCAAATAGCTATTAACTCTTCTGCCAGTTGCTAAGGGGCTGTCTGGGCACTTCGTCTGACATCCTGGGGACAACATGGCCACCCTCCCCCCCTTTGGCAGTGTCCTACCAAGCCACTGTGAAGTGAGGAGTTCCTACTTCTGTTTCCATTCTGCCTCTCAAGGATCCTGCACACCAGTAGCCAAGGTCCTGGGACCCAGACATTGAGACTTAGAGATTGGTATCAACGCCCAGACCTCCCAGCTCCCACCCCGCATGCCATCTTGATGGGTTTGGGCTCTGATCTTCCCTTGTCTGGACAATGAACAGACATGAGTCTCCACACCCAGTGTGTGGCTCGGGGTGCCAGGAATTTGGCAAATATTCACTGGGAGCCATCCAGCATGGCATGGGAACAGCAGTGCTAGGGGTCCCTTGTAAGGCCTTGGGTAACAAGTGTGGCTTCTCTTGGGAGCGATGACTGAAGCACTTAAGAAGACACTGGAATTGTGAGTTCGTGAGTCAAAAAAAAAAATATTGGAGTGAATGAAGGTTTACTGTCCTCGTTTGTCTTGTGGTTTGACCCACATGATTTTCTGCTTGGAGGTGACACAGTAGAGGTGGCAGTAAGGATTCATGTGTCCTTATATCCATGCTCACTTTAAATATGTCCAATCAGTGTCTCATCTCCAACAGCTGAGTTCAAGCCCAAGTAGTAGCACACAATATACACACACAGACACAGGCACCACGCATGCACACGCACACATACAAACACACACGTACACACGCACACACTCACACATGCATAGAAAAGAATCAAAGTGGCCTGCCCTCGGGTGTGAGAAGTGCCCAGGTCAGAGAGTCATTCTCACTTTGAGGAAGCTGTGACAAGACCCAGCAGAAGGGCCACCTTGGGCCATTTTATCTGTGATGGTCACAGACATCCTGTCATATGATCTCCACATCACCCGTGGTTTTCTGGGACACAGGAAAGTGGGACAAGTTCCCAAGATCTGGAGTCCTAACGAGTCCTGTTGAGAAAAGCCTGTGTTGCCCACGGGAGATTGGGGACAGTGTCACTGAGACATAATCCCTTTTTTCTAAGAATTTTGAGTTCTGAATTGGGAACTGGCCCTGCCTCCAAGCGTGTACAATCTATTACCTAACATATCAAACCAGGAGAGATGGCTCTGGAGTGCTTTGCTTAACCTTACGTCCTGGGTGAGTTATTTAACGTTGTCTCCTACTGTGCTTGTTGGCGTATAAACCTCAGTTTCTCCACCCATAAAGTGGCATGATACAGTAAAGATTGAATCTTTTTTTTTTTTTGAGGCCAAATGAGATAGTGAATCATAAGGTGTTTGGTCTGCGATCTGGTCGCTCACCAGCTGTCACATGACATGCTCTGCACAGTTATATAATACAAGTTGAGAAGAGAATTCCTAGGAGAATTGTGAAGCATTTTAGGAGTGAACAGTGAAAGACTCTATCTGGCTGCAGTAGCTGGTGGTGGTTTGGTTTAAAGCCTTAGCATCGTGCCAACTGTGGTTCAGGAATGGAGCTAAGCCCCTTGCACTTGTATTTTTTATGCAGTGCTGTGCCCAGCTTGGAAGCATGGTGTGACATTGGGCCTGCTCTGCCATCCCTTGAGGCTCACTGCCACCACCTGGGGACCTTCAGGGCTCAGGTAGGAGTGAGACCTTGTGGGCCCTGTCACTAGGCCATCAGCTGGACAGCATTCCGCCCAGACACCTTCAGAGAAAGAGTTTCCAGAGGAAAGGTTTACTTTGGCTCACCGTGTGAGAGGTTCCAGTTCGTGGCGGTTGCTTTGGGCCTGTGGTGGCCCAGGCCATCATGGTGGGAGCCGTAGTGGAGTGATGAGGCCTCTTCTCCTCATGGTGGATGGAAAGCAAAGAGAAGGGAAAAAGGACCATGTCACCTCATGAATGTTTGGGGAACACTTGAGATCCAGAGCAGAATAGTCACCCAGTGTATATGGTGAAGAAAGGAAGAGAACATGACTCTACCTGGCCCCAGAAGCCCAACAGAGGGTCACTGCACGGACATGAGTTCCAGGTGAATAATCCGTGCTGACAGGAAACTGGGGGTTGGTGGTGTTTAGAGCTGGTCCTGGGGCTTGAACTTGAGACTTGGATGCTGTCTTTTAGCTTTTTCACTCAAGGCTAGTGCTCTGCCACTTAAGTCACAATTCTACTTCTGCCTTTTTCTGGTCCGTCGGAGATAAGAATCTCATGGCCTTTCCTGCCTTGGGCTGGCTTTGAAGTACGATCCTCAGATCTCAGCCTCCTGAGTACCTACGATTATGGCAGTTAATCACTAGCAGCCTGCAGGAAGCTAGCTGTCTTTCGTGTAGACAGTCAGCACTACAGCTCTCTCCCTGGAGGTGGGGGTGTTTAAATCACAAGCAAGCTCTCACTCTATGAGGCCAAACATCACAATCTACAAGAGAGCTGATGCCATATGGGCACAGGATATGGTCAGCCAGAGGCTGTCAAGTGAGAGTCACAAGTTCAAGTCCCAGCCCCATTCTTGAATAGCTTGCTGTGTCCTTTCGGCCTCAGTTTTATCATCTGGGAAATGGAAATGAATCGTTAGCATCACCTCTGTTTCCATGTGAGTACCTAGGAAGCAGAGCCTCTCGCTGAGATCCCCTCACGCGCCCTGCCTTGGCCAGCGCTACGTGTCTGGAAGCTAGAGCTTCCAGGAAGGACTTTTCTTTCTGGCCCTAAGAAGGACCTAGACATAGGAGCAGCTCCAAGGAGTTTCCACCTCCCGGGGGAGCTGGGAGGGAGAAGCCAAATCCTTTGTGTGTTGACAGGCTCTGTCTCATTTGTTTGTTTATTTGGCAGGCCCAGGTTTGAACCACAATGTTCAGCCGACATTGGTGATGTACCTTTCCAACATCCTTGTCTTGCAGACCAGTGAGCATAAGGACTCACCGGGCAGGTCTCCTCCGGCCTCCAGTCCTTATTTCAGAACCACAGTGACCCCCCAAAGGCCTCAGAGGAAGGTTGGGAAACCCCCAAAGCCTGGCAGGGGCATCCATGGTGACTGGGTGGGGAATGAAGCGTCAGGGCCCAGGGGACCAGAGACCGCTGCCTGCCCCCCTGTAGACAGCCAGCACCCAGGCCCAGTGCTCGTCACATGGACGATTTCAGAAGACAAAAACGTGCAGATGTAGTCAGATGTGCTCCTGACTTTGGAAACCGTATGGACATTTAATAAATAGCAACTGTCACACGTCCCCAGAGACCAGCTGTTCTGACTCCATCTTGGAAAGGGAAGACCATATCGATGGGTTTTGCTTGGGGGAAACAATGTAGATTTACTTAATATTTACTTAATATGAAACCTGTGTAACATGTCACAGGCAGGGAGAGATTCTAAAGCCCTCTGGAAATGTCCAGGACTTTCATACACTAGTAATACCTGTCAGACTCAGCTGGTTCAGCTAGTCTAGTCTGACTGGGAATGGGACACGGTTGTGGCTGGAGGGCCAGGAGCCATTGTGAGGGCTGGGACATCAGGTGGCACTTGGTCCTGGGGTGGACATGTGTCCACACACGTTCAGTGTCTATGCCAGGCAGGGCTGTGGCCCCTGACCCAGTCACGTGGTCAGAAGACACCGTAAATATAAGATGCACAGAGCTCTGTGGCAGAGCTTGGCTTGTGGTTCTCAGGAAAAGCTTCTTTATGAGGTGTCTCCCCTCATATGCTATGACATTGGTGTGTATGTGCATGTGTCAGTGTGTGTGTGTGTGTGTGTGTGTGTGTGTGTGTGTGTGTGTGCATGGTAGTCCTAGAGCTCGAACTCAAGGCCTGGGCACTGTCCCTGAGCTTTTGTGCTCAATTCTGGCCCTCTCCCACTTAAGCCCCAGCTCCACATCTGGCTTTTGGGTGGCTCATTGGAGATAACGAGTCTCACGGACTCTCCTGCCCAAGCTGGCTTCCAGCTGCCATCCTCAGATGTCAGCCTCCCGAGTAGCTGGGCTGACAGTCGTGAGCCATTCTTTGTCCTTCTTGCGGGATTGTTGAAGGTGTGGTTTTTAGAGTGTAGCGAAGCTGGTTCAGATCTCTGCTCTGACATTTTGCTAGCTCTGTGCTTTTGAAAATTTGCTCGGCCTTCTTTGGATATAAATGTTCTACATTTTTAAAAAATTAAATAAAGTTTTTTTTTAAGATTACACAAAATCCCCACGGTTCACACTTGACCACCTCGGGGGGCCTCAGGAGAGGGATTTTGCTCATTTGTTAAACTAACATGAATCATGTCCTTTCCATCCTCTTGGCTAAGCGTGTAGAGTTTGCACTGTACCAAAGCTTCTGGCTTCGTGGTAATAAACGCTATGAGGTGTAGCCTTTCTTAGTAATATTAACTACCCAGAGCTGGAAGTCCTTCTGATTGTCCTCCCACTTGCCCCACCTGAGCTCACCAGACGTTACACCTTCACCTGAACCAACAGGGACCATACTTGGAATGAGGTGATGTCTGGTTTCCCAAATTAAACATTCCGTGCCGGTGGTTGCCAAAAACCAAAATATGAAGAATTGGGAGTATAGCTTGTACTCGAGCCACACCCCCTCCTCGCCAAGCGGGGCCACGGGGTGTGATGTGAGGATGGCTGTTTTCCATGCTTGGCTCCTTCCCCAGGAGCTGTTTCCTGTGGGTGCCGAATTTCCTGAAGCTTCTGTGTGAAGTGCAGAGGGCTAAACCCCTTCTGGGCCCTCCAGGTAACGTCCCCAGCCCCTGAGCTCCCTTCCACCAAATTCTAGACGCATCCACATGGGCAGAGTAGACGCTTACACCTCAGAGAGCTGCCGTCCTGACTGTAATTAAACCTAGGCAAGAAATCCCAGTCTTCTTCAGACATTTAAAAATGAACCCCTTTCCAAAGCCGGGGACCAAGTGAATGAGCGACCCAAAGACATAAAAGTGACTCACAAAAAAAAAAAAAAAGAAATCTGAAGAGGCTTGGTTTCTAATTAGCAGCTAAAAGATTTCTTCATGTTCTTTTCATCTATCTTTGTTTAAAAGGGAGGGGGAAAAAGAAGAACCCACAACTTTAAGACTATTTTGACAAGATAAGAGTTTTGACAGAGGTTGGGGGAACGCTAAAACAGCGTTACTTTCAAATGTAATTATGTGAAATTTCAATTATCGCCCTTCCTTTTTCTTTTTCTTTCTTTCTTCCTTTTTTTTTTTTTTTAATTTAAGAGCTCTGTGGGTTTGGCAGGCAATTAGTAGCCCTGAAAAGAGGGGTGGAGGTACCAGTATTGTGGATGGGGCAAGCTGGGTGTAATTGGCTATTTCTTCTCAGCTTCCCTGGTGAGCTGTGGATCTGGAAAACAGGGAGTTTTGGGGGGAGTTAGGGTTGGTTGTCCTTGGCTCCGTGGGCCCCAGCCTTCTCTCGCCCGTGGAATCTTCAAGCTCCCCACTTCTGGGAGGAAGGGGGGGTGGTGAGCCTCTGCCAGGTCTGACTGAAGTGGGCCAGGTGAGCCCCTCCTCCTCCCAGGGCTGCACCTCAGGCTGCCATCCCATTGGATGAGGTCGAGGAACTCCAGCCCCACCCAGCCAATTGCACTGAACCCTACTGAGGATTTAGAAGAGTCATTAAAGCCCCCCCCCCCGCATCCCCCATTCTTTCTGTCCCGGTGCTGGTTACACGTGACACAGAATTAATGGCTTCGGCTGTCAGTCACCCCACCGCCATTATTTATATTCATTAGGGTGGAGATTCTGACACAGCCACCGAGGGCTAAGCAGGAATGGAGATATGGGGCTTCAGCCATTAGCCTGGAGGTGTGGTTCCTTCTCTCCACTCACCCTGGTGGGGGTCTGGCGGGGGGGGGGGTGGACCCTCGCCAGGGTTGGGGGGCATCCGAGCACATGGACTTTTCTAACAGGAAAAGATGGCTTTGTGAATGCATGCAGGAAAGAGGAAGTCTGAAGGGGTGAAGGCCAGGAGACTGGTCCAGGAATGACTGGGTGCCCAGAACGGAGGCAGGTGGAGGGTCTGCCGATGTGGAGATCATGCGGGCCCCCAGCACCTGGAGCCATGCCCGGCCACCTCTGCTTCCACAGACCTGCTGTGTGCAGGAATTCAGGTGCAGCCTGAAAGTCTCCCCCCCCCCCCCCACACACACACACTTGGCTGGCTGGAGAATCTCCTTCCCTCTAGTGGCAGGGCCTGCATGCAGCCATGCAGAGATTCCCTGAGCTTCTCTTGGCATCTCAGAACTGTCAGGGTCGCCTGCAGCCCTGTTCCCTCCTCTTCAAGGAGTGAAACAAAACCAATCCCACTCATGCTGCAGGGCCAAAAGCCTTCAGGACTCCTGGGACTGTGCTCTTAGTGATTCTTCACTGACTGAGCAGCTAGTGTGCATGGGGGCAGCGAACGGGCTGCTGGACGCCCTGGGAATAAAGTGGTGAGGAGGAGAGCAGGGCAAGGCTGCAGGAGGCAAGTGCATCTGTGGGACGTGGAGTGGGTGCAGAGAGGCCCAGCGTCCATCCAGGTTCAAGGTCAGGGAGAGATGGAAAAGGGAGTGAATGAGCGAGCTATGGAGATGTCTGGGGGCCATGTATGCAAGCATCAAAACAGAAGGCAGAGTGGTCCAAAGGCCTGTGCAGCTGCAGCTCTTTTGTGCATTTGAGGGAGAGGGAACGTGGCACTGGAAGAGATGGGGTTGACGTCAAGGTAAGAGGGGCATCTGGGCCAGCCAAGCAGGCGACATTGTGGAGCCAGGAGCTGAGGCATTCCCCAGGTGGATGCTGCGTAACTCAGGACTGGTCCAGCTGGCTTCTCCTATCAATCCTATAAGAATCCACGCTTTTGGTTTGCTGGAAGCTCCCTGCGTGTAGGGACTGGGTCTGGCTCAACAAAATTTCTAGATGTTAACTGGAGCCTAGCCCCCGACAACCAGAGAAGGGATGCCACCCCCGCCCCAGTCTAGACTGGCATTCCTGTTTGAAGGGCATCCAGATGTATGAAGGAGCTGGTTTCCATACTCAACTCACAGGATTGCTTTGTGCCCCAGATCCTAGCATGTGACCCCTAGACATGTCTGATGGCTGGTGACACTGTGTCCTCAGCGTTCTACCCATCGGGGCATGAGGCCTTCATTTTCTCCAGGAATACTTTGTCCTCTTAGAAAGGGGTACCCCAGCATCCCAGTTTCTGCTGCAGGATGTAAAGGAGTGCACTTGGCCGTTTCTGGGGGGAGGGGAAGGAGGAATCAGGTCTGGGGTAGTTCTGTAAGCCCTGTGTGCATGTGTTTCTCTGGATGTATTGGAAAGAACCACCTTTGGTCAGTGGAGTCACTTTGGTTGGAGCTGGCACTCAAGACAAAGCGGTCTTTCAACCCTAGCCTCGGCCTATAAGCAGCCAGAAGTTTTTCTTTTTTTTTTTTTTCAATGAAACAGTGGGCATTTTGCCAAGTCATTTGGGGCCGGTAAATTAGGCCTTGTTTAAAAATTTAGATAAAGCCCGATGTGAGAGAGAAATGCTTTCATAACGTTCAGCGTGAGTGACGCTGCAAACCCCTTTCAAGTTCAATGGAACCATTCTCTGGACGCAGAGAGTCGTGAAACGCTTCAAATGTCAGGGGAATTTTCATTTATCGTCCCACAAGAGACGGGGGGCCACTGGCTGTGGTTTCACAGTGCAGACACACATGGAAACAGAATCCATTTGAAGAATATCACCTCCATTCAGCCATCCACGCTCCGCAGATCCACCCGCTCGCTGGCTCATCTCTGCTCTACCCAGCCCTCTCCCCCCACCCTGTGTCATCCCCGGACACCAGGCATCTCAGCCACACAATTGTCATGTCAGCCACCAGGCTCCTGCCACCAGCACAGCCGGATTCCTTCCTTAACTCACCAGCGGCATTATAGGATCTGAGCTATGCATTGTGGGAAAGACCAAACATTGGACCAATATCAATCAGGTGGTACCTGGAATAGCCAGTGCCCCCCCCCCGCCCCCGGAAGGTGCTGGGTACGCTTCTGTTGATGCATTCATGGCTGTTGTTTAAATGAATATTTGAGCCAGGCATGGCATCTCATGCCTGTAATCCTACTACTCAGGAGGCTGAGATCTGAGGATCAGGGTTCAAAGTCAGCCTATGCACAAAAGTCCATAAGACTCTTATCTCCTATAAACCACCAGAAAACTAGAAGTTGTGCTGTGGCTCAAGGGGGTAGAGCACTAGTCTTGAGCAGATAGCACCCAGGCCCAGAGTTCAAGCTCTAGGTCCAGCAAAAGGAAAAGCAAAACAAAACAAAACTTGGTTCTCTAGGCTCCTCCACGATGGCTCCTCCTCCTTTCCTCCTCTGCTGTGTTACCTTCGATGTAATCAGTTGTTATACAGGAATTTGGCTGGGAGATACAGAGAAGCCACATTGTGAGAGGTCAAAGCAGGACTCTTTATTGAAAGTCAGTGACTGCGAGCAGACTAGTGTCCCACCAAAACTCGCAGCCTCAAATATAGTTAATTCTGTTAGGAAACTGAATCAGGGGGGTAGGAGAATAAAGAAAGAGCAGAAAAACATCAACAACCAGATCCACTCCAATGCAGAGCTGAAGTGGGATGCCGTGGTCACCCAAGGAGAGTCAGGGGACAGGAGGCCTAGTACAATGGTGGCAGGGGTGGTGGGACCTAAACAGGGTCGTGGTTAGGGGACCAGGTCACAGGACCCTTGTAGGTCCAGTAACTTACTGTCCAAATCCCTGCCCCTGCCTCTGGGAATTCAGGCATGCTCACCACTTAGGGGTGGAAGTGAGATTTTATCCATCAAGATGCCAAGATGGCACCAGTTAGACCCAGTATCCACATTTCACGATTGCAAGGAACCCTGGCCTCACTGGCTGAGGGCCTCCCACGCTCCCTACCCTCAAGGGCTTGTACTCTTCCCACATGGCCCAAGGGGTCCTCCAAGCACTGTCCTAGCAGACTTCTCCCTCTGTGTCCAAAGCTGCAGAGGATTGGGCCTCCTGTTCTTGCCCACTGGGGAAAAGCAAACATGTGAATGATCTTCAAACAGAGGAAACAGAGTCCTGGACTTGAGTGTGGCCGGTCTGTGGCAGCCATGCTTACCTATATGGCAGTTAAAGGAGCGGGAGTTTGTTGAGTAAGCCATGTGTCAGGCCCACCACTGGTCAGACCCAGGGACATGCTGGGAAATATTTTGTCATGGCATCTCTAAGGGAAAAATAGCAGTGTCCCCATCTATACCCCCCCAAATACATTACCATGGTGTGACTATCTACTGATGGTAAGCTACCCACACAGCGTCCATCGGTGACCATAGACTTGGACAGAGCGAATAGTTGTCTCTCAGGTCTGGACGACACTACCTGGAAAAGTCTACATACTATCCAGAGGGAAGGGTGGATCCTGGAACACGAAAACCCAGACAAGGGAAAAACAAGCCAGGGGTGCTGGGTTCTCGCAGGGCTTGTCCATCCAGATAAAGCCAGTGACAGAACCACTTCCTGCGTCTCCCGTAGACGCGTGGAGGACAAACGGAATCCATATAGAATGTGGAGGACACGGCGGAATTCCCCAGGTTCCAGTCCCTCACCTTGGAACTGAAGTCTCTAACCCTTCATTCCCAGACCTTGAATTTTTACCCTTTAGCCTGAGACTGAAAGCAGTGAAGTCTTTTTGTTCTTTTATTGTTTAAAATATGATCGTGTTGTTATTATTAAGTTGGATAGAGGAGTTACCAAATCACCCCTCAGATAATGAGTATATGTCTTCCTTTTTCTTCTTTTTTGGCATAATGTCTCCCCTTCCTTCCACTTTCCCTCTCCTTTTAATTTTTTTTAAACTAGTGTGGGTTGGAACATTCACCAGTCATTGCCAAAAGAGCTGTTTGTTTGCACCTGAAGAAACAGCTTACATCACCTTCATAATAACAGGTGTTTGCTTTATTTTTTTTAATGCTTTAAAAAGGACCAGCTCTCACAGACAGGACCCATGGAGGGGACAGCACGTACTGGACCCTCCCACACACACCCATCTCCCCCACCTCTGAAGAACCTTCTGGAGCCCGCAGCTAGCCGTGTGTGCTGGAGATGTGGAGAGGCTCCAGATTGAGCTGCTGGCAGCTCCTTGCGCTGAGAGCAGGAGTGCGCTCAACATGCAGGAACCGGTGTTCCGCCTACAAAACTCCCAGGGCACCAGGAAAGGGACTTCTCTCGTGGATCCCAGTCTGAAGGGTGGATGCTTTCTATGGGAAGAAAGAAACAGTGGTGCAAGGAGCGATGTGGGGGTCAGGTCTCTTCACATCAAACCCCAGTTCCTGGCAAGCACCCCTTAGTCTTTTAATGAAAGTTATTTTGATTGAATTTCAAAAGTTTCGAGAAGACAAAGTGACACATTTTCACAGTTCTCTGTCAAACCAAAGTGTGATTGCCAAGCTGTTACGTTCTTTTTTTTTTTTAAGCAAGAATAAAGAAGCAGCTGGTTTGAGCATCTTTCTTACAATGCCAAGGGTTTTTGAGGGGAGGGGGACTTTTATTAAAGCTGGCTTCACTATTATTCTCTTCAGTGAAGTCTGTCTGTTAGCCCTGGTGTTTGGGGGTGATACTGCAGAAGTGGGGTCCCAGAGCCATTTACTCTACGCCATCGGTTGGAGTGGCTCGGAAGGCCGTGAGCTCCTTGGTCTTATTTGAAATCGAACTCTATGAGGCGGGCGTCCCTGTCGAGGTTGAGGTCTGGAGTGCAGACTGAGAATCTCTCTGCCTGTACCAGAATCCTCGGAGAGGGAGGAGCATGCGCCGTGAGTGAAGTGTGTTCTATGCTGGGGAGAGTTCAAAGACAGCAGGAGTCCTAAACTTGGCTGAGGAAGCGGAATAACTCTCCCCCACCTCACCCCAGGTACAGCCATTCCCTCCATCTCCATTCTGCTCCACTCTCCTGCCCACCCTGCACCTGGGGGAGTCACCTCATCCCTTCAGATGAACCCCCCACAGCTCACAGCAGGCTCTGACCAAGGAGACCCCCCCCCCACAGACAGGAGACTTAAACCACGGTCTTCCTGTTTCTCTATCCACCTTCCAAGTAGCTGGGATGACAGACCTGAGCCACCTCCTGACTTTAAAAAAAAATCGTTCTCTTCAAAGCCTTCCATCAATTCACCAAAGCAGCTGTAAGACACCCATGCAGCCTTTTCCAGTACAGAGCACCAGAATGGCACAGGCCCCGCCCCCTCCCACCGCAGGGACACAGCACACAGTTCAATCTGTATCCAGTGATTCCTGAGGGTCTGTCTGACTGTCTGTATGTCCGTCTGGTTATCTAGAAGGCAGCAGATACCACGTATCCCAGTGCTGGAAAGCCAGTACAGAAACCATCCCAGCCCGTGACCATCAGAGTCATTCTTTCCACAGAAACTTCACTGGAGGCAGCGGGGAGGGGACAACCACTTCCCAACTCCTCTTCGTTTATCTAGCCGACGAGACACGTAAAGACGTTTTTGTTTTGTTGTCTTACGCCTTTGTATTCTTTCGGTGGTGGTGGTGGTGGTGGTGGTGGTGGTCTTGGGCCTTGAACTTTGGGCCTGGGCGTTGTCCCTGAGCTCTTCAGCTCAAGGCTCTACCACTGGAACCACACACACCACCACCTCTAGTTTCCTGGTGGTTCATTGGAAATAAGAGTCTCATGGACTTCCATGCCCAGGCTGGCTTTCATGCCTCAGACCCCAGTCTCCTGAGTAGCTAGGATTACAGGTGTGAGCCGCCTGTACGCCTGTACCTGGCCTTTGTAGTCTTTTTGACTTTACAATTTCCATTCCATAGCCACACACCAGTGGAATCTGTCTTCAAAAAATGACACGGTAGCAGGTGGTTGGATAAATATCCCATATGGCTAAAAGCTGGAAGCTTGCTTCTTCTTATTTTCATTTAGTGTGTGTGTGTGTGTATGTGTGTGTGTGTGTGTGTGTGTACGTGTGTGCTTGCACACAGATGGGCACATGTGCCTGTACCAGGACTTGAACTCGGGCCTGAGCATTGCCTCTTGGCATGTTTGCTCAAGACTAATAGTTCTAACACTTGAGCCACAGCTCCACTTCCAGCTATGTTTTCTGCGGTTAATTGGAGATAAGAGTCCCAGAGATTTTCCTGCTCTGTCTGGCCTTGAGCCTCCATCCTTAGATCTCAGCCTGGTGAGTCGCCAGGATTACAGGCATGAGCCTTCAGTGAACTTGACTCTTACACTTGCTTGTTATGTACAGGATGAAAACCTATTTAGGAATTAAGTTGCTCAGAAATCAGCTGATGAGTCACCCCGACTCGGAGTCGAACTTGGCTTTGCCTCCTAATGGCCAGGGGTAGCTAAGTATGGTCTGGGGACCTGCAGGTGGCAGCTTTCTCAGTGGAGCGGAGACAAGAATAATCTCTGCCTCATGGCGTGAGGAGGCAAGGATCAGATAAAGGGATGTGTTCCATTGTGAATCGTGTTCCATGCCAGGCCTCCCTCTGCCACACGTGAGGATTTGCAGAGAAGACCTGGTGCTGGGTGAGGTTCTCGGCTCTGACATCCGAGAGACTGCAGCTCCACCACATCCTGGCATGGCTCCGTGGGCCCTTGCCTTAACTCCCCTGAGCAGACCTGCTGGCTTATTGGTGGTTGCCGAGGCTCAGATGAGACTTGGGGGGGCAGGGCAGGGAGTGTGGTGGAGGAGGCAGTGTGGAGCTGTGTCTCGGTGGTACCTGTTACATGCATCTCTAGGTGGTAAAATGTGTGTGTGTGTGTGTGTGTGTGTGTGTGTGTGTGTGTGTGTGTGTGCATTTCAGAAAGCCAGCAGGGTGTCAGGCCTCCCCCGGTGGAAGTTGGTGGGTTGGTGGCAGGTGGAGAGAAGGCTGGCTTCCAGGTTCACTCTTCACCCCTGCTCTCCACTGGCTCCCGGGTTAGCTCTGTGCTGTGGCAGGCCAGGGGTGGGGCTGGGCTGCAGAATATTTATAGACTCTTTGGCCTCTAAGCCTGGTTAGCAGCACCCCAACTCCAGTTGTGGCACCTCAGGTCTCCCCAGCAATGCTGAGTGTGAGTAGGCAGCCATTTCCAATGGCCGGTGGCCCCTGCTGGGCACATGCGTGCATGCATGCATTTTACTTACTCGTTGCTGCCCTCCGCATGCGCCTTCACCTCCTCAGACACCCCAACTTCAAAGAGCTGGTGAGGTACAGGTTGGAGAGCCCTGGGGACAGAAGTCTCTGGGGGTTTGGGACTGTTCAGTGGGTACCCAGGGCAACCACGTGTGGTCTCCCCTTCCCTGTGTCTCTCTCACACCCTTGTCACCCCGCCTCATCCCGTTCCCAAGACCTGGCAGACCAAGGGGCATCAGCTTCCATTTTCCCTACATTGTAATGTGTGGGTTTCTCCCCCGGCTCAGTTTAACGCTCAGGAGTGCCGTTTGGCTATTTAAATATAGAAGAGTAACATATTTTAATAATCAGACCCCGGAGCACAGTTTTTCCTATTGCATGGGGAGGGAAAAAAAAATCATGGTCAAAACAACCTAAAGCCGACTGCAAAATAAAGCAAAAGAGATGTCCCCCCCAAAAAAAAACCACCAAGCTAGGCCACCTCCAGTGATGTGGGCCTGAGAGGCGGGTGTGTGATGAATCAAAGATTTGTTTCAAATCTTCTTCTGCCTATGTGTTATATAGGGCCTGACTGTCCTGAGGCCTCTCTTAAGATGCCGGTAAGATCTTTTAATTTTCAAAAGCTATTCTATTTATTTTCTGTTTCTGTGGTACCGAGGACTTGAACCCATGGCTTCATGCATGCTAGGCCAACACTCTAGTACCACCATACCACATTCCCAGCCCCCAAAGTCACGTCTTGAGGATACAGACTTACAAGTTCAAGTTCTTGCCTCCCCCAGTTGGTAAGAGATGGAGCTCTGTAGAGCCCAGCATCTTGTTGTAGCCCCTTGTCACGTGACTCTTTATCCCACTTCGTGGGGTTTGCAGGTGTTCCGGTGAATTTGGACTGAAGAGAACACATCTGCAGACAGAGTTAAGGCATTACCACCCCAGCCTGCCTGGGCAGCCGGGGTCCACTGGGATGAACCTTCTCAGTCAATCTCACCACCCACTCCCAGGCCCCACGTGCCTCTCCATGTCCCCGCAGGAACACAGCACGGAGGAAACACTCGAGGGGAAAATATCCATGAGGAGAAAGCAGGTGTGACGGGGGACCTGGCAGGGGGCAGGATGGTCATGTGGGCAAAGATGGTGACAGCCATGAGAATTCAGGCAACTTATTCCTCCAGGGACTTCCCTGAGGGTTGGAAAACCATTTCCATGCAAGGAACTTGTTCCTGTGAATGGATTGAGCGGAAACATCTTTGAAAGGAAATCTTTCTTACAGAGAAAGGGAAGGAAAGGGAAAGCCAGGGGTGCTGTTTGGTAAGCAAATGACTGAAATTTGTGTGTTTGGCTCCGTGGTAGATAGGCCTTGGATCTCAGCTGTGCCAAGAGAAGCACAGAGACTCCCTCTTCCCTCCCCAGCCATCAGAGGAGCCTGTGGGAGCCCCACAGATGGCCAGAGTGACTTGAGGCTTTGGGACAGGAGTCCCTCTTGTGTCCTGGATAAGAGCTCTGTTTACTTCTTCACATTAAGATCAGGCGGCTTTGTGTTCCCAGGTGTGTGTTTATTTTTGACAGTACTAGGGTTTGAACTGAGTGCCTTGGGCACGGTAGGCAGGTGCTCTGCCACCGAGCTGTGGGCCCAGCTCTTCTTGCTTGAGCTCAGGGCCTAAGTGCTAGCGCTTTAGCACTTGAGCTCAACACCACTTCCAGCTTTTTTTTTCTATGTATATGGGACCTAGGAATCGAACCCGGGTCTTCATGCATGCCAGGCAAGTACTCTACCACTAGGCCAAACTCCTGGCCCATATGGCTGTTTTTTTTTAAATAATGTCTTTTCTTTTGGCCTAAGCCAGTGGGTGGATCACGATCCTCCTGTTTTACAATTCTCAAAGGAGCTAGGATGACAGGTACCCACCTCTATTTTTTCTTTTCTGTTGAGATGTGACCTTAAGAACCTAGAACTTTGATCCTCCAGATCTCAGCCTCTTATGGCAAGCATAAGCTACCACGCCCAGATCCCAGCCCTTTAAAATTAACAGCTGTGAATTTGGCCTCTGTGAGCTCTGTTCTATGGAAACTCCATCACAAAGAACCTTTGATGAGATTTCCCTTCCAAAAGTTTGATTGGGTCTCCCCCCACCCCCACCCCAAGAGAGAGAATAATCCCAGGATCTAAAATGAGCCATTGGATTTCAGCATTAGTCCAGGCTATTGATAATGACGCTACTGAGGTTTATGGTGATGGGGGGGTGACTTGGGGGCTCTTCCACGCCCCCTCTCAGTGTCTTCTGTAAAATAGGGGTCGTCTGTGTGACACTGGTACCCTCATGCCCACACCATGCCTTCAGGATAGACACTATGTCCCCAAAAGGACCCCTCTCCCACAGTGCTCCACTCCTCATGTATCTTCACCGCCTTGCACTTTAATCCTTACTGAACAGGACATCCGGGCAGGGACTCCACCAACGGGCTGTGAAGGTCAAGCTGAAAATGGGGACCAGCTTCAAGAGTAATGAACAACTGAATAAACGCTCAAAATTAAACCAAGCTAAGTAGCCAGAGACCCATTCTGTTTCAGAAAGCGAGATCTAGATGTTTGCAAGGACTTCCCCTAGTGTGGAATTCTCATCCTGTTACAAACTGAAGACAAGCGCTCTTCACAGTAAACGACTCCAGGCAGCCCTGAGAAATAGAGTGGGACTTTTTTTTTGTCTTTTAAACCCAATTTGCTTTTGCCTCTTGAACTGCCATTTCCTCACTCACCCTTATTTCTCATTGGCTGTGACTCAGATTTTTCTCCCTTCCTTCCTGCTCCCTGTTTTCCCAATACCCTGTACTGATTTCCTGGATTACTCACCCACTCAAGTCCCCATCCTCATCCCTTACCCCCTAGAACCACCCAGAAAATGAGTTGTGTTGCCCAGGGTCCTACTGGTACCTGGGGATCATCAAGATGGTGGGAGGTGATTTGGCTCATAGCTGTGCCACAGTTACTCATTGTTATCTGAGGGCATAGGGAAGGGGTGTCCCGCACATCCTGTCACACACAGGACAGCCCTGCCAACCATGGCTGAGAAATTTGGACCCGGAGCTGACCACCTGGGCTCCTGGCTGAGCTATGGGTAACCTCCATCCTCCAGTGAGCAGCTGAGACACTAGGCCTTCCATGGAGAGAGGAGGTAACCCTGCAGAGAGGTCCAGGAAGAATTGTAAAGAACTGGAAAGAGGTTAGATAAAGGTTGGAACCAGCTGCCTGTGGCTTATGCCTGTCATCCTAGCTCTCAGGAGACTGAGATCTGAGGATGGCAGTTCAAAGCCACCCTGGGTAGGAAAGTCCATGAGTCCCCTCACCAGCCTTCCTGGCCAGAGGGTCTCCTTAGTGTTTATGAACCAGCCCTACAGAGCTCTGCCCAGACTTGCACATTGGATGGAGAATGGCAGCCCAGGAGCCTGATACTCTACGGGCTGGAAAAGACTCCTCTCCCTCTCTCTCTCCCTCTCTCTCTCTCTCTCTCTCTCCACCAATTTATTCCATGTTCATCAGTGCTGCTGGTGGGGGTGGGGGGAGTGAGGGGAGATCACATGTCTGGAGAACCCCAGCTCTTCATTTCCTACATACTTCCTGCCCCTCAGCCAGGATCCCAGGTGGGTTCAAGTCCCCCTGAGCTCTCCCTGAATTCTCTGCCCCACAGCTGAATTCCAAACACACTACCCAGCCAACTTGAGTCAAGACCGGCAAGGTCTTCATCCGCCAGCTCCTGGCTGTTTTCATTCTGTTTCTCACGTGGTCGATCCTGTAGTGAGTTTGCGTAGGGCTCCCAGTCGTCAGAGCGAATTCGTGAAATTCCCCTCTGTCTAGGTCCGTCTAGGTTTTTGTTGGTTGGAATCACACAGCATCGGTGATGCTCGTGCAGTGAGCACTCGGGATGCTTCGTCATGAGCAGACTTGGTTTGGTTTACAGGAGTGCAGCTCCTGATAGGCAGGAAAGTCAATCGGGACATCGAGGACCCAGGATTCCCTCCCTCCGCCCCCACCCCACCTGATTTTAAAAATAAAGTCTCTCATCAGAACCGTCTGTCCTAGGTAACCTGGAAGCAAGGCTGGCTCAGGAGAGTTGGTGGCTGGAAGGTTCCGGCAGGCAGAACTGACAAAGCCCAAGGCACCTGCACCTCTCCTCTCAGCCACAAAGCCATGCCAAGGGCTGGTGTGGATGGTTTTCCCCTGGGGAAACTGAAGCTGGGAGGGAACTCCCCCGGCAGGCAGAAACGATCCTGGCTTGTTAAGAGCACGGGCAAGTTAGCACCCAGGTTGGCCTCAAAGGTCTGGTCTAGGCAGCCTGCCTCCTTTGCCTGGTGCCAGCACCACCTGAGCCCAAGTTCAGTGCCAATGGATAGGCAACCCCCAAGCTTCTGACTTAGGGGAGTGCAAGAGTGCCTGAGAACCTGCCTTCCTTGGAAATCCTCAGGTGCCGCCATGCTGGGAACACTGAAGCCCTGTCCCATTCTGCCGGTCCAGTCCAGGTGCAGGTGTCACTCTTGCTGCACTGAGAAGCTGGCGCTCGGGACCATTCTGGAAGGTGGGACTTGTTGGGGTCCTAGTGAGGCCTGGGGCTTTAGGCTGTACCTTGAGCTCCAAGCCAGCCCTCACTTCAGCCCCTTAAGGCCTGACACCTGATTTCTCTTACTTTTCAAGGGAACCCCCATACCCCCTACCCCACCTGGCACTCTGGGGCTCTCGGTGGAAATCCATGCAATGAACCAGCTCTCTCCCTTGCTACTTTGTCTCCTGAATCCAAGCCGAACAGTGACATGGATGACATGTTGAACAGGAAAGTAGTCCATCTCTGAGGCTGAGGGTGTTTTCAGGCTCCCCATGGCAAAAGCAGAGCTGGGACCTCACCTAGTACCTGTGCCCGTGGCTGGATAGGGCTGCAGTGGAACCCACTACTTCACAGCTCTGTGACCTTGGGCAGGTTTTAAAGTGAAGGTCATGACCAGGAAGTTCTGAGGCCATTCGAAGATAGAACCTGGAAGGAAGTGGGGAAGAGGTGATATTTTAATCATCATTGTTCTCTTTCACCCATTTCTTCTTCTTTGTTTGGCAGTACTGGGCATTGAACTTGGAGCTAGGCTAGCCCTTGGTCAACATTGTCCTTCATTCATTGCCAGTCCTCTGTATATGGAAAAGGGACCAGAATTCTCTCCCAGGGAGAGGGGGGAGAATGGGCTGTGGGAACCCTGTATGAAAAGATGGGGAATACTGAGAGACCTGGCCAGGCAGGGGGAGGGGGGAGCTGAGAACCTTTCAAGGTCAAGGTCAAAGTTATGTGCTAGTCTCCTGACATCTGTGGAGTTGGGGAATTTTGCCCTCTAAGATGTTTTAACCAGATTTCGGTATCTTTGTATTAAGAAGATGTCCCCAAATAAGGCACTTGCACACGTAGGGGCTGCGGGGTGGGCCGGCACTATGAAAACCATGCGTGCATAGTTAAATAATCAGTCACCAAGGCCATTGCCTGTGGATGAGCTCTCTGCAACCCTGGCCCTGCCTGTACCCCGGGTGCCTGTGTGTGAAGCCCCAGTACCCTCACTCCCAGGTAAGAGCTTCTGCTTTTACCTGCTTCACCGATATATGTTGAACAGGCTATGGCAGAATAGAGCCAAAGGAATGCAATGCCAGTGGTAGAATTTGAGGCAGGAGACATGAAATCCAGGACCTTTGATAGGGAGAGACGGAGGGAAAACCAGCAGGTCCCAGCCTTGAAGTCCTGGCGTCCATCCCTCCCTCCCCCACCCCTGCAGGCGGACAGTCCTGTGTACACTTAGTGATGGTGAATTAATGGCACAGAAACCTCTAGAAAGTCATCTCATGCCAACTTGGGAAAGTAAAAGTTTACGTTCTCCATAAAGGCAGGATGGAAAGAGTGTGTAATCTGTCCTCCAAGGTGATCCATCCTCTAACAGTGAGTTTATTGTCTTTAAACATGTGTTGCTCCCATTGCCTGGGCAGCAGGTCGTTTTTAAATAGGGCAGGGCCTGGGCATGGGTGGGGCCTAGTGGGGGTGGGGCATAGAGTGGATGTGGCCTTGTGGGCAGGGTCTGGTATGGGGCAGTGCCTTGTGGACAGGACTTGTGGGGAGGGTGGTACTTATGGCTAGGGCCTGTCTGGGGCAGGAACTAGGAGGGGCATGGCTTATGGGCAGGACTTCTTGGGGCAGAGATTTGTCAAGTGGGATCTATCATGGAGTCAGATGTGGTATCAGCAGGCCTACATGAGCACTGATGGAACAAGATGGGACATGGGCCGGGCCTGGCAGGAGCCAGGGGGCAGAGGACTGGCTGTTTCCTTTGTTTGGAGGATAATTGGTACAAAACGCATACCCCTCCCCATCCCAGCTCCAACAATGCCCAAACAGTACCCATTCTTTCCAAAAGAAAACTCATCCAGCTGACAAGCAATAGACAACACAAAAGCCAGCACATTACTGTACATTAGCAAGCGTTTCTTTTCCAACGAAGGGATAAAAGGGCATTGTAATTTTGTTTTCAAATGTGTTTAAGAACCTGTTATTAAAACGGAATTAAACCCAAGTCCCAGGGCCTGGGCTCTGTGACTACCAGGAGATAAATCTTGATAATGCGATTAGCTTGGCTGGCGCAGACTAGAAGAGGACTGGAGTGGGGGGACACTGTGGGAACTCTACCCAGTCACCCCCACTTCTGGGCCATAGCTCAGGCCCTCTTCCCCGAGCTACCACTAATAGGACAAATAATAAAACTATTTATTAGCTCATTGTGTGTGGTACAGCAAGGTACACACTCAGAAGTACGTTTTCCCCTTTGTATGTGTGTGTGTACAGGCTTGTCAGTACTGGATCTTGAACTCAGGACCCTCGATTGGCTTTTTTGCTTAAGGCTAGAACTTGTACCACAGCTCCACTTCTGGTTCTTTTTTGGGGGGGGAGGGAGTGGTTAACTGGAGAGAAGAGTCTCACAAACTTTCTTGCCCTTCAAACTGTGACCTTCAGATCTAGCCTCCTAAGAAGCTAGGATTATAGGCGTGAACCACCGACATCAGTCTTGTTTTCTTCCTTTCTCTCCTACAAGAAAGATGGATGGTAGACAGACTATCTGATGAACCCAGAAATCTCCCTGATGTCACACGGTGGAGGGGCAGCCATTGGGCTTCACACCTGGAGTGGTTGACTAGGGAGCCAAGGAAATGAAGTCCTGTCTGCAGGGGAGCTCAGGGAAGAAAGGTGGGGCACGCTTAACACAGACTCCTCAGCTCTCACGGCCCCACTGTGTCCAGCAGCCTGTTTTCCCTGCAAGGTCCCTGCCCACCTCCGCTCTGGTGAAGAACTGAGGTGGCAAAGGCCAGACAGCAGAGATTTTAGACTGCATGAGGCACATGGTCTCAGTTGCCATCATCCCGTCCTGCCACTGAAACAGGAAAGCAGTCGTAGGAGATATGCAAATGAGCCGATCTGACTGTCATCCAATTAAACTTTATTTACAAGTGGACCAGACTGTGAGATGTGGTGACCAGCTTGGCTGCTGAAGCACATAGGCCTGAGAAATGCTCTTTACCTCCATGAACCCAGAGTTTTCCTTTGAGATGGATCTCAAGGTCTTTGAAGAGATAAGGAGACCAAGGTTGAGCATACAGGGAAGCCTGGCCTTGTCCTAACTCCTACCTCTGACATGCCAGCTCATTTTCTTTTTATACATCTGAAGGATCACAATACTTGTGTAAGTTTTAGGAGTGCTCAGACAATCCTAATTTCCTGATACCAAGGGAGGAGTCGGTCACACAAGGAAGTGAAATTAAGGCTGAGTTCCAGTAGCTCACGCCTGTCATCCTAGCTACTCAGGAGGCTGAGATCTGAGGATCTGGGATTAAAACCAACCCCAGAAGACAAACCCAAAAGGTGCTTATCTCCAGTTAACTAGCAAAAAGCTGAGAGTAGAGGTGTGGCTCAGGTGGGAGAGCAGAATCTCAGAGCAAAAAAAAAAACCACGTGAGGTCCTGGATTCAGGCTCCAGAACAGGTGTGTATGCGCTTACACACACACACACAGACTGAAAATAGATGTCCATGTTCCCTTTAAATTCATTGCTTTCCTTGTCCTCCCCCCCCCCTTTTTTTCTTTTCTCACTTCATTGCCATCCAGGAGGTTCTTGCCCTGCATTTTTCTGAAAATTAGAAAATCAGACCCTTGAGTTGTGCGTCTGTGGGCACTGGAGAGGGAGCCAAGGGAGCCTGGATCCAAAGCAGGTCATTATAGATGGGTCCTGGCACCTTTGTGCTGCTTCCTTCCAAGAGGAGAATAATACAAGAACACCTCTAATTGCCGTTGGCCTCTCATTCCCACAAAGCCTTGTGCCGCCTGGAAATGAGCATTGGTATGGGCAGAGTCTTCTGTAGCTTCTGTGGGGAGGGAGGTGGGCTGTCCCTGAGATGGGCACAGAGCTGGCAGAATGGGCCTCATGTGTGTGGCCTCTCAGAGGCCAGGCCCCTAGAGAGCCCAGCCCCTGCTCAACCCTCATTTGCATGTCTTCTGCTGGCCAGAGGCCAGAGCCTGCTTAGCCTACAGCTCCCGCTGCCAGCCCCACCCCTGGCTCATCTCCTACTGGAGGGTAGGATGACAAAGGGTGGGCACAGGTGGCTCACACCTGTCATCTAGCTGCTCCCCAGGCTGAGATCGGGAGGATTGAGCCAGATGCTGGGAGCTTATGCTGGAATCCTAGCTAACCCCCAAAATTCCAGAAGAAGAGGTATGGCTCAAGTGGTAGAGCATTAGCCTTGAGCAAAAAACAAAACAAAACAAAAAACCCTCAGGGACAATTCCCTGAGCTCAAACACCAGGACCAGCAAAAGAAAAAGAAAAAAAGAAAAAAGCTCTTAAGACCCCATCTCAACAGAAGAAGCTAGGCACGATGGCCCACACATTTCAGCCCATCTGGAAGTGTAAATGAATTGTGGTTTAGATGGGCCAAGGCAAAAAGCAACACCCTAGGAAAAAGACTTGATCCAGGCTGAGAAGTGACCTGGAGCAGAGGTCGGGGAGATGCTGCCTGCACTCGGGGTGGAGGATGGAGGGAGAACAGTGAATCACCTTGGGCCCAGGGTTCAGAAGGACAAGGCCAGCTAGGAGTCTGGCGGCCATGCAGTATCTCAGGCACCAGCCTCTGACGAGTGTCTCCTCTAGGAGTGGTATTTTTCATAAGCATCCTGAGTAGTCCTCTTTCAGAAATTACCTGTCAATGAAATCGTGGTGTGGTTCAAAGAGGGTGACCTGCACGTGCTGATGGGAAGGGGGGACAGGTGGGTGGATTCGGGTGAAGGCACGCGCTGTGCATTACTACGCCGAGGTGGAATGGTGAGTTTGTGGTGGCATCTGAGAAAAGCCTAGCGGTCGCATCTGCTATGCTTGGAGCTGCTTTGGGTCACGGGGAACCAAAGGAACCTCCAGGTGGTGGCAATGAATTGCTTCCTCTTGGAACAGGGGCCCCGAAGTGGCTATGCGTGGAGGAGGAGCCTGCATTTGATCCCAGCCCTGTGAGGGTGGGGTCTACCCCTGCATGGCCGTGCTCCCCTCTGCACAACGGGGGATCGCATCGGCTAGTGCTGACATTTCCCATGACTGCTGGAGCAAATGACCACAAGCTGAGCCGGGAGGAACCCAGCAGAGCTGAAAGGTGGGCATTTGAGGAGCCGGGGGTGTCCCTAAGGCCCCAGGCACAAATCTCCTTTTCCACCTTTTCTGTCTTCTTGCCAAAGGCTGCCTAGGCATGTTGGCTTGTGGTCCTCCTTCCATCTCCAATGCTGGTAGCAGGGTCTCTCTCTGACATGCACACCTCTCCCTCTGGCCTTTTATTGTCCTCCCCTTTCTTTATTCTAAAAGTGATGCACAAAGGAGTTACAGTTTCATAAGTCAGGTAATGAGTACTTTTTTGTTGGTTTTTTTTTTGGGGGGGGAGCAATTCAACCCGTCCATCACCCTCTCCCACTTTTTCCCTCCCATCTTCACCAATGTACTTGTATAGTTCATTTTCAATAGAGTGTCTAGTGAAAAACCTCTGCTGCATCCGTTCCCCCTTTTTTCACTATTTCTGTACACCGCTTTGCCCTCCCAAAGTCAGATGAATGAACAAACAACACACACACACACAAAAAGAAACAAAAACAACTTTAACAAAGAAAAAAACAACCTCTTGTTTCCATTTCCTGGAGTCCATGTTGATAAATATTATTTTATATAATCAGATGCACACAGGCATTGTTTCTTTATGTTTCTCCCCTAAGAGTCTCCTCCTGTGGTGTCACTGTGTGAGTGTCTGAAGTCCTGTATAATTTAACATGCCCCCGAGTATTTTAGATCCAGCTTCTACATATGAGAGAAAACATGCACTTTTTGTCTCTCTGAGCTTGACTTGCCTCACTTAACATGATTTATTCTAGGCCCATCCATTTCCCTGTAAATGACATAATATTATTTCCTCTATTGGTTGTGTAAAATCCCCACTGGGTATAGGTACCACAGATTTTGGATCCACGCATCTATCGTAGGGCATCTAAGCTGTTTCCATAATTTGGCTATTGTGAATAGTGTGGATACGCAGGTGTCTTTACGGTATCCTGGCTTGTGATGCTCTGGATAGATACCCAGGAGTGGTATGGCTAAGCAGCAGGGAAGGCCTCTGTTTCGTTTTGTGAGGAGCTGTCCAGAGTGGATATACTGGTTTACCTTCCCATCAACAATGCAGTCGGGTTCCTTTCCCCCCCACATCCCTGCCAACATTTGTTGTTCCAGTTCATGCTGTTGACCAATGTAGCTGGGGTGAGATGGAATCTCAGAGCTGTTTTTATTTGCATTTCCTTTGTGGCCAGGTATCCTGAGCAGGTAAAGTAATTCAGCCAAAGGCAGGTAATATGATGCAACACAACTGATTGATTTAACATAACATAACTTAGCAGAGTTGACACTATATTCTAGTTCCTATCTTCTAGTCTTAATTTGCCTAATCCTGCTCTGCCTATCCAGCATACCCCTGGACTCACCACTCTGACATCTCTTAGTCCCGAAGTCAAACAGGGCCTGCCCGTCAGATGTTGGATGCAGCTCCCAGTCCTGTCATAGTATGAGCTCCAGGACCCCAAGACAAGCCCTCATTGGTGCAGGGAGCAGCCTCTGTGGGCGACAGATAAGGCCCCCTGAAATACTGCCCCTCTCTATGTATCCTTTACTTATACTGGTCCTTGGCTGCGCCTCTCTGGCCCAGACTCTGCCTTGCTTTATTTGGATTGGTTACACTGAGAAAAGTCTCTTTCTGATTGACTGTGCCCAGGGGTGTGCTGGTCTCTTACTCTATCTCCTATGGCCAGGTGTCTGGACTCTTAGCTCTTTTACAGTTACTCTACTTCATGTGCCTGGATGCTGGCTATTTCCATGGTTACTGCTGTGTGCCCTCTTCTGTGGGTTTTACCTCTTAGGGCCACATGCTCTTAGATACAAGTTGGCATTGACAATTTATTTCTTTAAATATTTTAGCTGTATTTCATTCCATTGCTTTTCATTCTAATCATATACATTATGTTCATATTTTCGAATTTTCGTTGTACTTTCACATCATATTCATTTAGTATTTTCACATCATGTTCATTATGTTAGCATTTTCACATTATTACCCCCTGTTCTACCTTCACATTTTTATGTCCATAGCACCAGTGATAATGAGCTATTCCTCGTGTGTCTCTTTGCCATTCTTACCTTTTCTTCTGAGAAATCTTTCCTTAGCTTCTTTGCCCATTTAGTGTCTGGTTTATTAGCTTGGCAGGGGGGGTTGTTTCTTGAATTCCTTGTATATATTGGATATTAGGCCTTTTTCTCATACATTGCTGGTAAAAATTTCTACCAGTCCATTGGCTGTATTTCTTATTTAGTAAGTATGTTGTTTGTTGTGCAGAAACTTTTTAGTTTGATAAAATCCCATTTGTTTCTCTCGTACCTGTTGTGCCTCTGGAACCCGTTTCAAAAAATTTCTGTTCAAGCCCCAGGACCCACAAAAGCAACAAAAAAGTTTCTACCTAGGCCTATGAATTCTAGTTTCTCCTACTCTCTCTTGCAGTAGTTTCAAGGTTTCAGGTCTGACCTTGAGGTCTTTGAGCCACTTTGAGTTGACATTAATTCATGGTGACAAACAAGGATCCACTTTGAGCTTTCTACTTATGGATGCCCAGTTTTCCCAGCACCACTTATTGTAGAAGCTGTCTTTTTTCTACCATATGTCTTTGGCTTCTTTATCAAATATCAGATAACTATAAATACATGGTTTTATTTCTGGGTCTTCTAGTCTGTTCCATTGATTTTCAGGTCTATTTTTTGTGTGTGCCAGTAACAAGCTGTTCCTGTTGTTATTGCTCTGTAGTAGAAATTAAGGTCTAGGATTATGATACCACCACCAGCATTATTATTTATTTTTATGCTTTTTGCCTAGAATTGCTTTGATTCTTCCAGGTCTTTTCTTGTTCCATATATATTTTTGGATTGTGCTCTCTTTCTCAGTAAAGTATTTCACTGGAATTTTTTTTTGTGGGTCAGGGGGTGCTGTCCCTGAGCTCTTCAGTTCAAGGCCACCACCCTACCCTTGAGCGAAGCCCCACTTCCCATTTTCTAGCTGACTTTGAACCTTGATCCTCAGACCTCAGCCTCCTGATTAGCTGGGATTACACGTGTAAGCTGCCTCACCCAGCTCATTGGAATTTTGATAGGGATTGTGTTAAATTTGTAGACCAATTTTTGGCAGTATAGCCATGTTCACAATATTAATTCTACTTATCCATGAACGTGGGAGGTCTTTACATTTCCTAATATCATTGATTTCTTTCTTCAATTTTTGTTAATAGTTGCACCTTAAAGGACTTTTGCTTCCTTGGTTAGATTTATTCCCAGATATTTTTTTTTTGAGGCCGCTACAAATGGAGGTATTTCCTCTGCTTGTACATTGTTGGGATACAGAAAGGCTGTAGGCTTTTGTTGTGAGTTGATTTTGTATCCTGCTTTTGTATATATCCTGCTTTTGTATATTGCCAAAGTTAACAGTCAGCTCTAGGAGCTTGTGGGTGGAGTCTTTTGTCTCCTTTAGGTATAAGATCATGTTATCTTCAGTTAGGGACAGTTTGACTTCTTTCCCTATGTGGATCCTGCCCGGAGCCACCCCGCCTGCCTGGACAGTCCACGGATTTCCTCAGCGTTCCTTTTCCATGTCAAAGGAACACGCCAAGTATCATGTTCACAGGTCTTAGGGATCCCAATGGGGACAATTTCAAAGACTATTGCTTAGCTGACCACAGGCAGGATTGCCTGAGTGAGGCCTTTGTATAAAGAAGGAGCCATATTTTCCTGTGTCCTCCATTCCCACATCACACTAACCTCTGAGCCTGTCTTCATTTGGGTTTGCCCCCAATCAGAGTCAAGGATTCCAGTGTTTGATTTTTACATGAGTGATGTCAGAACACTAACTGGACTTTGCAAAGGAGAAATGGGGAGGGAAAGACATTCTGCTAAAGGGAATCTCCAAAGCCAGGGAGAATGGAGGTTGGTCCTACAAAAACCAAGATGGAGCATGCTCAGGCCAGTGATTCGCCACTTCTCCGAGCCATTGCATCCCTAAGAGTGCAGGGATATGAAACCAGAACCAGGAAACTCAAGGGGGATAACCGTAATCAAGAGGCATTGTGTTCAGGAATGGACACACTGAGCTGAAGCTCCCTTTGTATAGCTGGTTAAAACATAACAAAACTTAAAAAGGAAGAAAAGAAACCCATGCACTAACAGTTGTCAGTGGGGAACTTCCTGCAGTACCGGTGGCTGCCATGTGAGCTCCAGCTTTGTGTAAAGCAATGCAGAATGCCGCAGTGGGAAGCCAGCCCTGTATGCAGCCATGAGGTGAGGGTTCTCACACCTGGGCAGCAACTGGGCACCAGATCAGCCTCCCGCCCACCTGCCTGAGCCCCTCTGCTCCAGCCATACTCATTAGAGTCACTTGTGGTTACTCCAAAAGCCAATTTATTCCAGTTCTGCAGTTATTTAATGACATTAAAGTGAAGATTTATGAGGACCACATTGCTTTGATTTTTGTTTTTAATTTAAAAATGTTCAATGAGATACAATCAATCCGACTAGGAAGGCTGGCTTTCATGAGGTTGAAGAACCAACCACCTAGTTCTAGAAGGAATCTGTGCTTCTGGTTTCCTTCCTTTCAAGAAACCCTCACTGGAGATGACGGGGTGAGGAGTTCTCACCGCGTGTGTGTGTGCGTGTGTGTGAGTGTGTGTGTGAGTGTGTGTGTGTGCGCGCGCGTGCCCATATTCCCATGATTCCATGGGGTAGTCATTGCTCCTTTTTTCTTGATGGATGATGAAAGCCCTGGAGTTCAAGGAGATTAAGGAACTGAGGTCCAGTGGCAGAACTGGAACTTGGATGTCTGCTGCCCCTTACCACACACTCCTTCCCTCAGCCTCTGTCAGCTAATTGTCACTGGATGTCACGCCAGACTTGCTGGATGGGGTCCAGAAAGATGGATGTAATCCCTCTGCGCCCCACCCCTGGGAGAAGTCCTTCTTGGAAAATGGGAAATCTCCCCTTCTTCCTTTCACTTGTTCTTAGCATCTCTTGACATTGATGGACTTCTGAGTGCTTCTTCAGAGAATGCACTTGTTAATTCAGAAACGCCTGAAAAATCACAGCCGTGTCAGCCCTGTCCTTCTGCTCTACCCAGCATCTGGGGTAACAGAGCTGTGACCCCAGCTCTCCCAGGTTTCTTTCACAAGGGGAGAAGCCTTCGATGAAGCAGCACTTACCAACCAAGCTGTCTGTCACCTCCCACAGGCACCACGTGTTTTCCGTTTTATAGGGTGGCCACTGCAGTAGCAGGTAGGGAAAGTGCTTTCTCGAAGAGTCCTAAGTCCTATGAGCGCCACCATGGCTGGTGCTGTCCCAGGACAGCCAAAGGAAGGAGTCTCAAGTCCCCATGTGGGGAAGATGATGCTCCAGGATTGAGCCTTCTGGGTAGCCAGGATTACAGGTGTGAGCCACCAGCACCCAGCTTAAGGCAGGTTCAGATTCAGCTGTAACTAGGAGATGAAGACTTGGGTGATTTATTTGTATCATGAGTCGTATCTGGAGTGCTTCCTATGCATCCTCATGGGGCTTAAGTTGGCAGGCGAGTTCTTTTATTTGCTTTTAATTATACAAACCCAAAAGGCAGGAGTTATTCTCTTCATGTGCAGTGTGGTCACCACAAAGTCTAGTCCCACACCAGCTCGTTGGTATGGGGCCGGACAGTGTCCTCTGCCCAGGCTGATGGATGGGGGTCTTTGGCCTTGGCTTCCTGTCACTTGGCCTGGAAGAAGTCAGGTTCCCAGCATGCACTTTTGCTGCAACTGAGGTTGGATGATCAAAACCAGGCACCCCTGCTCCTGGGATCATCTGCTGCTATAGCATTGTTCCCTCTGCTTTTACTCATCTAACCTCTGGGCCACAACAAAGCGGGCTCACAGACATGCGGCCATTTTGCCAGTGTGTGGAGACAGGGTCTGCTTCCAGCTCTGAGGACCCAAGCACATCCTGACTGGACCAGGTTCTTCACTGCAAGCCCAGTGGACTCCCTTCTGAGGCTGCACCTGCCCAGGTGTCTCCCCAGAGCCAGCAGCAGAGCAGGGGCTCAGGATGAAGATGGTCACCAAATATCTGCCCCGGGGCCAGTGATGAAGGAAAGTCGAGACCCCTGCCTCCTGGCGACCAGTGGCAGAAATCAGTATGGGAGGGAACGATCTGAGTATGGTACAGGCAGGTACACACACACACACACACACACACACACACACTCACACACACACTCATATATATATACACACACACACACACACACACACACACACACACACACACACACACAAGATCTGTGCTGCACAGACTGAATAATCGAGTATCTTGCCTTCCACTGCCTGATGGGGTTACTTGTCATTCTCTGTGCAGAGAAGAACACGAGCCATGCACGCAGTCTCCCAGCTGAGCTTGTGCGTTGGAACAAGACACATTGCAAAAAAAAAAAAGCCTATTAATGTAGATGGGAGAAGGGAGAGAAAATGTGCCAGGGATAGGGTATAGCATGCTATTCTCAGGGCCTCCTATGCCCAGCCAGTGACTCCTGCCACTCAAATCCATCACACACAGTGACTTCTTCCCCACCCCACACTCTTGACTGCAGAAGAGGCCCCTGTGTGTGCCACCAGAGATGCCAGACAAGGGAGGGTAGAGATGACGGAGGATGGAGGACCAAGAATGGAAGATGGAAGACTGAGGGTCTAGGCGAGGGTTTCCCTGGATACTGGTTGTGGGATGGATGACTCCTCAGCTGGACGGTTTGCTGCTATTAAACACATAGCAGTCGCTTTCCCGGTGAAAAGCTCCAAAGTAGCCGAGAGAAACTGGGAAGTCTGCAAGGCCTCCTAGCTGCTGGAACCTGGAGCCATATCCAAGCATCATCACCAGGTGACTGGACATGGCAGCTCGGGGCTCTTCTCTGTGTCCTCTGGGGCTTCTCCAAAAGCTCCTGTCCCCAGGGAGAAGGTGAATATTATTTCACTGGTTATTCTTTTGCTTTTCTTTTCTTTTTTTTGTGCTGATACTGGGGCTTGAACTCAGGGTCTCATGCTCTCCCTTGGCTTTTTTTGCTCAAGGCTGGCCCTCTACCATTGGAGCTATACCTCCACTTCGGGCTTTTTGCTGGCTATGAGATAGGAATTTCTCAAATCTGTCTGCTCAGGCTGGCCTTGAACCACGCTTCTCAGATCTCAGCCTCCTGAGATAGCCAGATTACCGGGCATGCAGCTCCACCCTCTTCTCTCTGGGAGTCAGATTCATCAGCTGCCCCTCTGCATGGGCTGAGATTCCCGAACCTCGTCTGTAGCTGCAGAACTGTCCCTTGAGGACAGCCATGACCTGCTGGGCTACCTCCTGCCATTGTGATGGTCAGTGGCTGGCCATGAAGAAATGAATGAGGCCACATGCACATCATCCAGAGGCTCGCCAGTCACACACAGCAGTGGCAGTCCAAGTCACGAGCTATGTGTCTGTGGCTTCCCCGCGTCTTTCTACTCTTCTGTTTCTCAAGTTGTAATATACTGGACCCCATAAAAAGAGCATAAACTCAGTATGATCCCTCGTAGCAATGAAGCTGAGATGGCTCCATCTGCTGCTTTCACTCGGGAGCCCCTGACATGGACGCCTTCTTTATGCATTCCTTTGGAAGGCCTCAGGCTGGGAATTCTCCAGGGCCAGGCTGAGATAAGGTGGCAGGTAATGGCAGACCCTTCTCATCAGTATAGGCAATGCTGGCTCAAATGTCTGATGGGAGTTAAAGCAGCTCCTCTCTCCCCCTCCTTCCTTCTCCCTAAAAGGAAGATCCCATTTTGATGTTGGCCAGAGGAAGTCCTCTCTTGAAAACATAGCTCTAAGCCAGGTGCCATCGGCTCACACCTGTCATCCTAGCTATTCAGGAGGCTGAGATCTAAGAATCACGGTTCAAAGTCAATCTGGACATAAAAGTCCATGAGACTCTTATCTCCCAGAAAACCAGAAGTGGCACTGTGGCTCCTTGAGCCCCGGCCCTGAGTTCAAGACCCATGACCAACAAAAAAATAAAATAAAATAAAATACACTTTTATCCTGACTTATTCAGGCAGGATGCTTTTATTCAGACCATGGCATGCCAGCCAGAAAGCCCTTTGTAATTTTGTCCCCAGCTGCAGCTCTCCAAGAGTGGGGTTTGTTGAAGCAGCTCTCCAGAGCGGGCTTTGTTGAAGCAGCTCTCCAGAGCTGCTTTATTGAGGCAGGCTGAGCCCCTTGGACGATTACAAGCCACCAGTCCCCCTGCTGAGCTTTCCTTGGATGGGTGGAACCTGCTTGTTCTTGGTTCCTGACCTGTTACTGTTGTTTTTGTTTTATTTTGTCTGCTTTTGCACAGTCATTTGGTGGATACGGCCTGCTTAGGAGAGGAATGCATATTTGAATAGCTAATATCAAATTTGCATTTGGACCTCAGGTATGCAGAGATGATGACCACGCAGCAATTAGAGGTGGACGGATACTTCTCGGTCATGACTGGGGATTAGCACAGACTTGGACGTTGAACTGGGAGTTGTGCTCTTCTTGAAGGCTTGGCAGGACGTAGGGGAGGGGGGCAGACGCTGTGGATAGATGGGCTCAGAACTCTCAAATTTCAGGTGTGGGGGAGAGAGATGCCCTGATTTGCACTTGTGAAGATGTTTCAGCATGGTATCATTTTACGAGCTGAGAGGACCCCTGTGTGGGTCAGTGAACTATGAAAGTGCGCACTTGCGCGTGCACACACACACACACACACACACACACACACACACACACCACGGATGCAGATGCCTGTGTGCTCTTTGTGTTGAAATCTGCTTCATCTAAGCATCTTTCTATATGTGTCTGGGAGGAAGCAGAGCAAATTTCCAGGTTTGTGGGGTTTCTGTCTTCATCTTTAACTGTAGTTATTTCTTTTGTTCAGTGAGAATGAACCTGCTAGACCCATAAACACTCCATGAGAACCCTCCTCAAGCAGACCCTCCCCCCCCCAGGCTGTCCCCACCTGCCAGAGCACTCCTTTGAGTCTTGAGATCAGTTTGGCCATGTTGGGTTTTATCGAGGGTCATTTTGAAAGAGGAAATAGAGCTATCCCCCACTTAGGCAATTGAACAGCAAAGAAGCAACTCTAGACTTGACCTTGAACTTGTATTCGGATGCTCCAGGCTAACTCATGGAAGCCCAGAAGGGCTGATGGCATCTTGTTGCTTGGCAACAACCCCCAAGCACCTTTGGCCTTTGGATCTCCTAGGGCAAGAAACTCCTTCTCTTCCAGGTCACCTCTACCCTCCTTGCCCCTCCCCAGGAAGCTCTGCTGAGAGGGGGCAGTGGGAGGCTGAGAGGGAGGCACCAGAAAGCTAGGAAGCCAGTGGTCTTGTTCTAGAAGCTGGCGTTTCTCACCATCTGGTGAGAAGCCATAGGGTACGTCAGGGATCCTCACATCTCTTGGTGCCGGAATTGTCTAGTATTACTTCCTTGTGAACCTAGGAAGCTGAGATATGTGGGGTATGCAGGCTGAAGCTTGAACCTGGGGCTTCACACATGCTAGGCGAGCACTCCACCACGTGAGCCATGGCCTTTGGTTTTAACTTTGGTTTTGTGGTGGGGTCTTTGCGCTATCTTTTCCCAAGCTGGCCTCAAAGTCTCAGCCCTCCTGCCTTAGCCTCCTGGAGTAACTGAGATTATAGGGGTGAGCTACCATACCGCTCCTAGAAGCTTAGGTTTGGGTTGTTGTTTAAATGGCCATTTTCCCATTCATCTCCTGTAAACACTTGGGGAAGAGCAGGGGCACTGTTCACGACTCCTTTCCCGTACCTGCTCCTTAGCATCTGGTAGACTCCATGATGGTTGCCTTGTTTTCTCAGCGTTCTGTCTTTGTTGCATGGAGGTGAGCTCAGAAGTCCGTTTCCCGGAAGAAGGGACCCAGTCTTCATTTCCGTGTCTGTGAATCACGTTGTACTCTGAGAGAACTGGAGGATTGCTCCATACAGAACCTGATGGGCTCTGAGTGGCCGTGGCGTACATTGACTGGAGAGATTTGAAAATGTGACTCCTATGCCAGCCCTGGGTGACTTTAACTGGAGCTTTGAGCTCCGGGCCAAGGAGGAGATGGGCTATTAATCTTGTGACGGGGGCCTTGAACAGCTTTGTATTTCAACCCTGTGAAGCTCAGGGCCAGCCTTTATGGATCTCCTTCCAAAAGTAGCACCTCTGCAGGAGCTGAACCTGCTGAGTTCCACCACCGGGCTCTGTGCCTTTAAGAGGACAGTTGGCTTCAGCTTGCCCTGCTGACCACCAGCTCCTCCAACTCCCAGATAAACCCCAGGCAGGGCAGCCCCCAGCTGCCTCTGCTGGCCCATCTGTCACCAGCCAAGCCCAGGGGTCACTGGAATGTTAAGAAAAGGAGGAACAAAATACAACAAGAAAAATAGAACAAAATGAAAAGGGGGAGGGAAGTAGGGGGATAGACAAGAGGTCATGCCAAAGAATGCAGCAGTTCTAATGTGATTTCCGCCCTTTCCCCGTCCCTGGTCTGAATTCCCCAGCCCAAAGGTTCATCTGTTCCTCTGGTTATCCATCAATTAGTGAACACCTCCAAGTGCATGGTGAGAGATGTCACAGACACAGGCCTGGGCCTGGCAGATGGCTGGCTGTGCCTGTTCAAGGGCCACCGTGGGGTGGAGGGTCTTGGCCAGATGGAAGCAGGAATGCAGGAGCTGGAAAGCGATAGTCTGTCATTCGAAGCCAAACTCTTTCATTGGTAGGAAGAGACAGACACTAGCCCCATATTTTCTCACTCATCCAAACTTCATAGCCTGCAAAGATGAAGTGCAGCAAATGAACTGTCTTCTCTTGGCTCGGATAAGTAGATCTATTCAGACAACAAGTGAACAATGAGCATCTCCTTTTTTTTTATCTAAACATCTTTGTAGATCTTTCTACCACAGTGATTATCTCCTATTGCTGTGCCTTTTGGTGAAAAACCAAATGATTGCACCTCTAATTCATACTCCCATGCAGAAACTAGACTTTTTTTTAATTGGTAATACTAGGACTTGAACCCAGGGCCTCGTGTCCGCTAGACAGGTGCTCTACCATTTGAGCCATGCTCCATCCCTGGCTGGTGATTGGAAGGCCCGAGTGTGCATCTCTGGCTGTGGGCCTTAAGGGTCCCTGTCATGACCCCGCCCCTCAGGGGCTGTGAGCAGGTACAATGCTCCCTGCACCATGGGAGAAGAATCCAGGGACCAGGCCTTCTTCTCCAGATTGGCCCCTTCTCCCCCACATGTCATAGCTTTCGGAGGTGCCAAAGCGCCCCATGACTGGCTTCCCTAGGCCTCGGCTTTATCTGGGTGAAGTGACCCAGCATCTTACCATCGATCCTGCCTGTTCAGGGACAATCACTCGCCTCCGAATGCACAACCTGTCCTGTGCAATTTAGCCTTCCTTTTACTACCAAATTGATGTGGAATGCTTGCTACTTCTGAATCGCTGCTGGGATGACCAAGATCTCACTATGTGACCCCAAGACCCCGGAAAGCTCCAGGGAATATCCTCTCTTCTTGCCTCTAGTGTCAGGATCTGAACTTTATACCTACCACCTGCACTGACGAGCCCCTTGTTCCCACACCAGACCCAAAATGGAGTTCGGATCCCACATGACAGGTTTGTGGGGTCGGGGGGCCCCTCTGGGCAGAGGGGATAGCTGGTGTGCTTCTGAGAAGGTAGGAAAATGGGGTGAGGGGGACATGGTTAGGCAGAGAGCAGCCTGGGGAAGCCAGGTCGGGAGTCCCTGGTATGTCTGACAGGAAATGCGTGACGAGAGGCTGGGACATTTCCTGCCTCCTGCACTTATTTTGTTTGTTTGTTTATTTGTGCCAGACTTGAACTCAGGCCACCACACTCTCACGTGGCTTTTTTCACTCAAACCTGGCATTCCACCACTCAAGCCACACTTCTGAGTTTTTTGCTGGTTAGCTGAAGTTAAGAGTCTCACAGTCTTTCCTGCCCAGACTGGCTGTGAAGAGTGATCCTCAGGTCTTACCCTTCCTGAGTAGCTAGGATTACAGGGAGGAGCCACAGGACCCACTCTCCATTTATAACAAGGCATCTACTTCCTGGGCCATGGGTTCAGAATGCTCCAGAATCGTCTAGAAGTTCTGATAATGCTTGGGTGGCTGGTCCCATTCCTGAGTTGTCACTTTTTTCTCTCTTCTTCTCTTTTCTTCCCTCTCTTTTCTCTTCTCCCTGAGGCATTCACTCCCTCACTCCCTCACTCCCAGCCTTCCTTCTTTCCTTCTTCAGAGACGCACAGAGATTCTGAGCGCTCTTCCTTCATGTGTACGAATGTTTGAAATTTTATTACTCATGTTTAAGGATGGGAGTCCAGCCCACAGCAGCCCACAGCGGGATCCTGGAGGCCTGGGGTCCAGGTCCCCGGATCGGCTGCTACCCCAGTGCTGGAGAAATCGACTCTGTTCGTGACTTCCTGCTCTGTCCTCTAACCCATTTTCCCTCTTATCTCCAATCATGTCTGTTTTCTTGGAGAATAAGTGGAGCACAGCAAAAGCTTCGTTTTACAGTTTTATTTCTTCCTGATTTACATTCTCCTCGCTCGGCATTTTATGGCCACTTCAGATGTGTCCTCAGTGGGCAGCAGCCACTCACACCCACATCAGCATCTCAGCTCCCTACTCCCTCCCCCACCTGTCTGTCCATCCCACAATTAATGGCCTATCCCTGTGCCCAACGGGCTGGCTTAAAGGGACCATGAGACATGCCTGCATGGAGCACTCTACTCACCAGCTCTGAAATTCAAGTTCTCCTAGGTCAACCTCAGAGGCCTGGCCCAAGTGGTAGAGCACTAGCTAGCCTTGAGTGAGAAACCAAGCTGGAGCACGAGGCCCTGTGTTCAGGTCCTAATTCTAGCACATGCACATGCGCGCGCACACACACACACACACACACACACACACACACACGCACACATGCACATGCACGTACACACACATGCATACAACAAGACAGGAATCTTCCCAGCCCCATCCTCCTGCCTCTGGCCTGGTATGCCAGCTGACACCTTGACTTCTTCCACATGTGATTGTAACATGTGAAAGGCCCAGCAGAGTCTGCTTCCTGGAGCACAGGTAGAAAAAGGGGAGCCATGGAGGTGGGCTTTGAAAAGACCCAGTCCTCCTAGCTGGACTGAAGGCCAGGATGGGCCAATCGCAACTGGGTCCTGAGGTTTGGGGTGTCTCTGCCTCTTCAGGGCTCTATGCAGCCCTGGCCTCCATGCTGTGGCCCTGGGCCCATGGGGCAGGAGTGCCTCTCCATGTGTAAAAATCCCACAGCCCTCATCCACACACGTTAAAGCATTTTGTGCTTCTTTCATGGTGGTAGTGATGGCTCTGGCATAGCCAAATGGTGCCACAAGTTGACTCTAATGGGGGTAAGGACAAAGACATGGGTTGCTTTCCCTTATCTGCATGCCTGGACAGCCACTGACACTTCTGAGGTCCCTTCTAGCCCTCAGCTGCAAGCCACATGGCCACTGCTGAGCTGCCCATGAGTGGGTGCCCCCCTGTGTGGTGACTGTCCATGGCACAGGAAATCAGTGGAAGTCACTGGTCTCCACTGCCTCCCCACACCCCACATTGGACTTCTGCATTCCTTTCTCAGCCGCCATGTCAACCTTGTGGTCCTTCTCTACAGTTACGCTGTGACCTACTTATAGGTTGTTCTGCCCTGTGACAGTGCCACCTCAATGTCCCCTTTCACCACTGTGTCTCCTGTGGCCACAGAAGCGTCACCTGACAGGCCTTAGCCTGCTGTCCACCCCAGGTCCCAGAGCCCAGTGTGTGGCAAAGGAAGAGATGGACAAAGGTTCCTGAATAAAAATGCAAAACATGTGTGGATAGCTGGCCCCAGAGGGCACCTCTGTCCCCACAAGGTGATAACTGACCCTTATTTGTCTGTCCTCCTGGAAAAAGAGAGACAGGCAAAGACATCAAGATCAGCCAGTGCTGAGGCCCAGGCGCAGATTTTACAGAACAACGGCAAAGCTACAGAAGTCTGCTTCCCTGAGGGTGTCTCTGTTGTCATCTAGCCGCGTCCCCTACCGGAAATAAAAGTTCCAGCACAAGACTGAGGCTCTTGCAGTTCAAAGGACAGAAGTGAGTCCAACTCCCTGCTCCCCGGAGGCCATCCGGACCCAAGACTGGGTCACAAAGGGGGATGATGGACACACAAGAATCGTGCTGCCTCCCTGGGGGAAGGCCTTGTCTGGGGCTCATGAAGACACTGGGGGACATGGGCTATCCAGAAGTTCCCTGCCACTATGACTCCCTGCCCCTGTGGCTCCGGCTCTCCTGAGCCCTTTGCAAGTAACAAGAGTCTCAGAAGGAAGAGATCACTGTCGCCCCCATCTGTCTCAGCCACTGTGCTGAGCCTAGGCAGGCCCTGGACACCACATGTGCAGTAGTGGACCGTGCACACTGCGGCAATAAAACAGATGCTGGGAGCGAGCTTGGCAAGAGCAAGGCAGGAAAGCCCATTCAGGCTGGGGACTCACAAAGGCTTTTGGGGACAAGTAACATTGACCTGAGCCCTGAAAAGTGACAGGGAGTCAGCCAGCGATGGAGGACTTGGGGGCCATGGCTTGGTGGGTACCCCACTTGCCTGACACATACAGAAGATCCTTCCTGGCACCCAGTTGTCCCTGTGTCCCTGTATCACCCCTGAAGCTGGAATCCATCACCGAATACACAGACTTCGAAACCACTGATTCTTGTCTCTCTATTCTGGAGTTCAAGGTACACCCCCCATCCCCTCACGGCCCCACCTTTACCTAATCACTGCTTTCAAGACCTCATCTCCAAACCCAGCCACATCCTGAGGATGCGGCCTTTAACGTGTGACATTCCTACTTAGACAAAACTCTCCCTGTGGGCCTGTCTGGTCCCATGCTCTTCATCACAGAGACGTCCATGGCCACAGGTGACCAGTGGTGTCCTGAGCTCCCACTCCCAGCCACTGTGCCCTGGCCTGCACTGCACCCTGGCCCACCAGGACTGGGCTAGCCGCTCCCAGGCCAGCTTCCACCACCACGCATGCTTTCACACCATGCTTCAGCTGGGTCTCCATGTGCGAAGGGAACTGGTAAGAAGACAGGGGGAGCATTAATACCCCACTCCAGCCATCATACCTGCAGAAGGGCAGAAAGCAAAGGAATGCAGCAGTAACCAGGGAAGGAATGCAAGACCTTCTCCAATGTGCAGGGCGCTGTCCAGAGCGGAGATCTGTGCCCAGCTGATGTCCTGCCCATCCGTCTCCTGGCCAGTGGCTTCAGGATCCCTTCTCCCTTCCTTCCTTCCTTCCTTCTTTCCCTCCTTCCCTCCTTCCTTCTTTTCTCCCCTTCCTTCTTTCTTTCCTTCCTCTCTTTCGTCCTTCTTTTCTTTCCTTCCTCCACTCTTTCTTTCTTTCATTACCTTTCTTTCTTTCTCTCTTTCTTGCCTGCCTTCCTTTCCTCTCCTTCTTTTTGATCTTGGTGCTAGTACTAGGGCTTCAAACACTGGGCCTAATGCTCTTATTTGGCTTTTCCACTCAAAAAAATAAATAAATAAAAAGGCCATGCTTTCCTCCTTGAGCCAAATTTCTACTTTTGTGCTGCACAACTGGTTGTAAGAGTCATTCAGATTTGTTTTCCAGGGCTGACTTCAAATCTCAATCCCTGGATCTCTGCCTCCTGAGTAGCTGGGATTACAGGTGTGAGTCACCGGCACCCAGCCTTAACAGAATTTCTCCAGAACTCTGCAGACTGGTTTGATAGGTGCGTGGCTCTTCTTTGAAACCTTTAGCTCCTTTCATTCCCAGCCCCATCACTCCAGCTCTCATTGCTGTGATGCCGAGGGGCCTGAGGTTTCTTTTGAGTTCTGGTAACATCAGCTGTCCTGGTGGATGCTTTGCAAACCGGAGCTTTTGAGGCCAAAGCTCCCTGCTCTCCTTGATTTGTGGTATAAATTGCCAGGCGCCCCAGCCCATATGTTCCTGTCTCACCGCCACTCCTGTCAAACATGGTGTGGAGAAGTCGTTTTGAAGTCCATAAAAGTTTTATGTCCCGAGGGCTCATTCGTCTGCTTTCATCTCATGCAGCCCTTGCCGATGTTGAATGCTCTGTGCTCCGTGCTAGGCACTACACCTGCAGAGCAGATTAAAACCCAGAACCTTCCCTCATGGGTCGAAGCTCCATCCAGATTGCCAGGAGGTCACAGCTCACTCGGAGGGGAGACTCCAGTGCCGGAGCTGGAACAACTGGCGATGCTGGGCCCAGCTTTGGGGTTTGTCCCTCTCGGTCATGCCCCCCAGAAAGGCCCTGCACACTGTTTAAAGCCATTTTCACCCCTTCCCCAGACCTAGCCCTGCCAGGTGTAGACATGCATTGCTTGCTCGCTCCAGGCGTCCCAGGGACTCTTACCCACCTGCCTGACAGCTGCTCATGATGGGACTTGAGACTCGGAGAGCCCGGGAGCGGAAGCAGAGGTAATTAGAGGCAACATGTGCCACTGTACTCAGAGTGTTGGGACCTGGCCCTGCAGGTGTCATCAGAGCCCTGGAAATACCTTGGCAAGGAATTCCCATGGATCCAGGTGCTGCGAATTCAGCCTGGCCAGCATGGGGTCTGGGTACAGCAGCAGACAGCTTTTGCCTCAGACGTGAATGGTCCTTGTGTGAGGAAGACCAAGGAGGATCCACACCCACCTCTTGCTAGAGCCCCCACAATGGAGCAGTGGGGCGTGGGGGACAGAGGTGGCGGGTTGTGGCTGCCACCTTGGATCTTTGAGTAGCAGGACCAGGCGCTAATGACACCAGCTCATCCTCCAGAGTCCTTTTTGCCTGAGTGGGGTGCAGCTGCCAGCTGCCCATGAGGTCCTGCAAAGGAGGGTTGGCTTTGTTGTCTGCCCTGAAGTTTTGAACTGTCCCTGACCTTCACTTCTGTCCTTGACCAGCTCCTCCTCCTCTTCCTTCTCCTCTTCTTGCTCTTCCTTTTCCCCTCCCCCTTCTCCTTCCTGCCTTCCTTTATCTCTTTCCTTCTCTCTCTCGATCCTTCCTTTCTTCTCTCTCTCCTTTCCCTCTCCCCTGCCCCCATCCTCTCAGGTCATCTAAGTCTCGGAGTAGCAATGCCTTTTAAGCTTCGCACTCTGTACGTCTGTGAACATCTCCGGCCCAGCTCTGCATGCTCGGCCTGGCTCCTGGCAGGCTGATGGTTGCCTGTTGGAAGATGGTGGTGTTGGCTGTGGTGTGACGATGAGCGTGCCAAGGCAGATGAGGTGTTCCGACTGCCAGTGACGTGCCCTTCTTTGTCCTGTGACCCCCTCCCCACTTGCAGCCATATAGCCAAAGGAATAAAAGCCAGCATAACTGTCTAGACACCTGCACACATGTTTATTGCAGCTGTGTTCACAAGAATCAAACCCAGGTGCCCATCTGCCAGTGGTGGTGAAGGAAATGTGGTGTATGTCTATACAGGGAAGTATTATTTAGCCCTAAAGAGGAATGGAAAAATGTCATCTGCAGGGAACTGCAGAGCTGAACGTTGAGCACTACAAGCCAAACTAAGAAAGTCAAATGCGCCATGTTCTCTTGCATATGGGGAAATCTCACCCTCAAAGTGAAGGACAGGAATGTAAAACAGGTTCTATTTGGGGTGGAGGAGTGGGGAGGACAAAAGGAATGGTGGTGACTATGACTGAAGAGTCATGAAGCCTGTTGAAATTGCTCCAAGAAGGGTAGAGGGGTTTGGGGAGGGGTGATGGAGGGATTCAAGGGGTACACGGTATGCTTATATGGACCCTTCACAGTGAAACCCCTGGTACAACTGACATATGCTAACTGTAGAACTGAGGGAAAGAAAGAAATTCACAGGAAGAGTGCTGCCTGCCTGGGGCCCAGGGTCACGTGAGCAGGCGAGCAGCCTCTCAGGGCCTGGGGCTGAAGCTGTGGATGGTGAGAGCAGACGCCTGCTCCACTCCTGGAGCTCTTTCCCCTCACTTCAGGTAATTCCTGGCCTCTCCTGGCTGCTTGTGAAGGTCTTGATGGTCCTCCAGGAGGGCGTTGTCTGCCAGAGCAGCTGCGGATCTCAGGCTGAACGCCTAGCCTGGAGGGGAGAATACCCACAGTGGGACTGGAACGCCACGCCCCCTAGAGGCATTTTGAGGGATAACAACAGGACCAGCCAACCTGGGCATCAACGCTGGATTCCTGGGAGAAATCTGTGATGTTGAGTTCAGTGCCAGTCCCTCCCTGGGGATGTTGGAGGTGAGGCACGAAAAAGATGATGACTGTGGGCGACATGTTGCAGGCTCGGGGGACCCAGTCACCTGGCCCCAAAGCCTCATGCTTCTCCAGGACTAAGCTGTAGATTCGGCACCGTTTAAGGAATCTTGTCCTGGTCTGCACTTGGCCCCAAGGCTGCTTCATCTCCCTTGTTCCCTGTGTGAACACTGTGCATGGTTGACAGATGGATAGAGGGATGATGGAAGGATAGATGGATATATAGATGATAGATGGGGGATGGATGGATGGACGGACAGATGGATGGCTAGATGGATAGATGGAGGATCGATGGATGAATGGATGAGTGGATGAGGGATAGATAAACAAGTGGAGGATGGATGGATAGATGGAGGATGGATGGATGGATGGGTGAATGGATGATGGATAGATGAATAAATGGAGGATGGGTGGATAGATAGATGGATGAGGGCTGGATGGATGGGTAATAAATGACAAATGGATGAGGGCTGGATGGATGGATGAAGGATTAGTGATGATAAGTGAATGGATGGATGAATGGAGGGATAGATGAATGATAGAAGGAGAGATGGATGGATAAATGGGTGATGGATGGATGGGTAGGTAGATAGAGGAGTGGAGGATGGATAGATGGATGGGTGGATGGTTGATAGATGATAAATGGATAGATGGATGATTGATTGGTGATGATAGATGGCTAGATGAATTATGAAAGGATAAATGGGTGCTGAATGGATAGATGGAGGATTATAAAGTGGCCCCTGGCCAGTTGGTGGATTGAGATTGGGCAGCAGTGATTCTCGATGTACACAGTCCCAGCTCTCGCTAGGAGCTGACCTGGGCAGAGCACAGGCGCAGGCGAGGAGACGCCACTTCTCCTCTTCTACTATCAAATCACCTGGCCCACAGTCACCTGCTTCTCTACTGAGACTGAGAAAGTACCAGGGAAGAGGGCTTTCTGAAAATTCCTGCGCTGTGATGGCTGGTGTTTTTGTCTTCTTTTCGATTTACAAATCCTAAAATGTCCATCAGCGCCCTCCCTGTGCCTGGGATTCCCTCGTCTGAAGTTCTAATGCCCCGGGTGGCATGCCTACCATCCCTCTATGTCTTGCCCTGAGGTATGACTATGGACCCTTACCGCCTCAGCCTCTGTCTCCCCAGCTTCAGCCACAGACATCCCCCACCCCGGCCCCAGCAGCACCCCCCCCTGCAGTAGAACTTCCTGGGGAGGGAAGGAGGAAATGCAGACGGCAGCATCAATCCATTTTGGAGATGAGAAAACAGACTCTTCCCTATCAGCCAGCACTTGACTTTGAGCCTGGACCGCCCATCTTCCAGTCCCATCTTCCCCGCTTCAACCCCTGCTGCTCCACCCTCTGTCTGCAGGAGTAGCCAATTCCTAAACCCCTCAGCTCACAGTGAACACTGGGGGCGTGGTGTCCACTGGATAGCTGTCTAGTCCTCACAGGAAGCCTGGGACACGAGCACCAAACATGCTCCCACTTTACACAGTAAGCAAATGACAGCCCTGGCTGTCACAGTCACCACCTTACACTGCCTTCCTAACCTGTCACTAGTTCATCCATTCATTCACTCATTCATTTACCCATTCACTCATTCATTTACTCATCCATCATTCACTGCTGCCTTTATTCATTCACTCATTCACTTATTCATTCATTTATGGAGATGTTCATTCACTCATTCATCAACTTATTTTTATGTTCATTTGCTCGCTTGTACTCTCATTCATTCAGCCACATGCTAGCCTGAAGCTGTCAGCTCACATAAGACAACAACGCCTCTCCTTCTCAGTGAGCACAACATGGATCCGGGAGCTTGTGTTGTCTGTTGCTAGGTAACCAATGACCACACACTGGCCTTGACACCCAGTTACTGTCTCCTGGTATCTGGACATCAGATGCCCAGCTTGGATGCACGGGGCTGGCCCTTTGTGGGGGGGGGTCTCACAAGCCCGACAAGATACAGGTTACCCAGCAGGAGGCATCTGCTTTCCAATGTGAAAGCCGTGAGTTCAAATCCTAGTACTGTCAAAGGGAGGAAGAAAGCCAGCCAAGCCATGTCCTTGTCCTTGCAGAAGAGGGAGCCCCTTGGAGCTCACCATGCTGTGACACGTGGCTTACTTGAGGCTGGCTCATCCACCTGCAGAGTGTGGCAGGGGGCATACATGAAGGTGGGTACCCACGCAGCACCAGGACCTTGGCCAGATGATTGCTGCTCTCCTGTGGTTAGCAAACAGAAAGGACTCCCATTATCACAGAAGGCGGCTTTAAACAGCATTTGTGTTCAGTGCCTTGACCAAATTATTGCCGTGCAGGCTCCCTGGAAGAGATGTGTAGGCTTTGGTGTCGTGGATGTACATTTCCATTTGGGAAGCAGTGGTTCCACTCAGGGTGAAACACCTGGCCAGGTGGGGCGGGCCCTGCAGACGCTGTGGATTCCTGAAAACTTTCCTTCCCTGGCCTCGCAGGCACCTCTCAGCATACATGGATCCATCGCTTCATTCACTCAAGTTCACTGTCCACCAGACAGACGCTGGAGAGCAGGCCCCACGAAGGAGTCCGAAGTGGATGGAGTATGAATGATTGGATTCCATAGGAATGACTGTGGAACAGTCTCCACCAGTTATACTGCGTCTGCAGGGACCAGACTCTACACACGCTCCATCTGAGGAAGCATGCTGGGGTTCCCTTTTTACCAGGAGGGAAACTGAGGCTCACAGAGGTAGGAGATGTAGCTGGAAGATCCCAAGATGGGCTCAGAATCCAACGCTGTGCTTCTAAACTCCTCCCCCATCCATAAGCTCCCTGCCCTCCCCCATCATCCATCCCCTCTCTGGGAGGAATGCTGGACCCTGGACAGCCCAGGCCACAGGCCTCACAACACCCTTCTCCCTCCTCTCCTCTCCCATGCTGAGAAGGGGCTGAGATACCATCCCCTGATGGCCATTGAGTCTGCCACCTGCCAAGGCTTAACTGCCACATCAGAGAAGTTACTGGAAAGAGCCAAAAACCCTTTAGCAGCCATGTGACTGGACGGTCTCCAGGCCCTACCTCTGACAGCTCCTGGCCAGTGGGAGGAACAAGGTCTTTGCCTCTAGCACTTGGCCTTCTATCTGGAAGAGAGGTGATGTTTTGGTGTCCTGGAATGAGAGAGCCCTGACTGGGAACTGTCTCTTGTCCTTGAGGCAGTCCTAAGACTTGGGTCTCTGATAACAGCCCTCATGGAGGCTTTCCACCCCTTTCTCCTAGAATGGAAGCTACTCCTTAGGGCCTGGTGCCAGGGGATGCTTCTGCTTTCTTCTTTGCCCTCTTCACTGTTTCTTCCACTTGAAATGAAAGTCCCAGCTTCATTTCCTTTTGCCTTTGGGTTAAGCCACTGTCTGAAAGGCCTTTCTGAGGAAGGAAGATGTATCTCATTTAGAGCGTTCTGAATCCCCATCACTGAGCCAGGCCATGGCAATTGACACGGCCCTAGATTCTGGCCCTGAAACTGCTGAGCCATCTCCACCTCTGGCTGATGGCGAGAGCCCTTCGAACGACTCGGGTGACACTGGTCTGACTTGGAGTCGTCCGTCGAGCGCAGTCAGCAAAAGCAGGGCGGCTAGGGTTTTGTTAACAGGACAGATTCACAGCTCAAGTGGATACTGGCGCCTGTGTGCCAGTCATTCTCTGCTTCTACATGAACTCAGGGGAGACGGTGCAGGGTGTGTGTGTGTGTGTGTGTGTGTGTGTGTGTGTGTGTGTGTGTAAACCACTGCATTCACTCTCAGTCCTGCTGTGAAGCTGAGAGTTAAATCTTTGGCCTCCTCTGCCTCCTGGCTTTCGGGCAGCGGGCATTGCCTCCCTGGGCCCTGGGCCCTCACAAAGCACACACCAGGAGGTGGGGGTAGTTTAACTCTTACATTGCTAGGATATTTTCATGCTTTCTTTTCTGCTTTTACCTGAGGGCTAAGAGGAGGCTAAAGTTCCTGTGGAGGAAGGGACAGCAGCTGTCCAGGCTCTGGACAGAGAAGGCGGGCTGCCCACAGGGCAGAGCTTGGTCTGTGACACAGCCTAGTAGTGGGCCTGTTTCTGATGATCTGTTTGGAGATTCTTAGTCAATACCTGGGCAGTTCGGGGAGAACTCTCGAGAATTCTCCACCACAGATCTTAGAGGGAGAATGTAGGCAATGAAGGCCATGAGAATGATCTGAGTAGATGGCAATGGAGAGAAACTGGAAGGGGAAGGAGGGAGGATGACCCAAAGGGTGTGGTCATGTTGGGGACATTGGAGCAAGGATGAGGAAGGGGAGAGAGAGCCGTGCAGGCATTGAAACAGTTATTCCGAGGCAGCAGGATTCACCAGTACAAAGGCCCTGTGGCATGTGTAAAAAATGAGAACATCAGGTCAAACTAGAGCGCAGTGAACAAAGAGGAGATTGGAGGCCAGCAGATGAGCAGGCCACCCTCCCCCCAAGATGGTAGCAGGTCAGGGAGGTTAAGCAACATGTCTCAGCCCGTCGGGCTGTGCCTGAACATAAAGAGTGGCCATTGGATGATACCACTTCCCGAGACATGACAGCTGTGTCTTCGCTTGCTGCCACTTGAGAGAAAGAGAGGTGTTGATTCTCCTTCCTGGCCAGGACAGCGTCCTCAGGTGTGGGCCGTCCATGTGGCCCCGTTCCTTGGACCTGAGTTGTCTTTGAGTTCCTGTGGCCTCCACAACCCTCAGGCATCTTTCCCGATCGCCCAGCCCCTGGTAACCCGGATGGCTGTCTGAAGGTTCTCCTCTCATTCTGGAGCCTGGCCCATGACTGAGGTCTGGAGCAAGTCTAATTTAGAGCATCTGCCTATGCCATCGTCAAAGCAGCTACTTCTGCCCATGCTGACCCTTGCTGGTCAGCGCTGCGGCGTCTCATTTTTCTCTTCACTTGCTGTGTGTCTCCTTTTCCACCCCTTGGCGTTGGCTTCCAGATCGATCCCCTTCCTCCCTGCCCTTTCCTGCCAGTGCCAGCCTCTTCCCTCTTCTCTTCCTGCCTTCTGTGTTTCCCAGCCGTACTCTGCTGCTCCCCGAGTGAAAACTGGGGAGGCCTGCTGCCCACAGGGTGCCCTTTGTGGTCTGTCCTGACTCCCTGACTTTATAATTGTGGGATCCACGCAGAGCTTGTGGCCTCCCTGTGCAAAGCTCTCTGCAGGCTGCAGGAGGAACCAGGTGCTGGGTGGATTTTGTTTTGTTTGGTGTTGGGGCGTTGCTTGGACTTGAACGTGGGGCCTGGTCTTGCTAGGCAGATGCTCTACTGCTTCAAGCCCACCTCCAACCTCTCATCTATTTTTTGGGGGGGAGGGGTCGGTTGTGGGGCTTGAACTCTGGACGTAGGCACTGTCTCTGAGCTCTTCAGTTTAAGGCTAGCCCTCTACCACTTGAGCCACAGTGCCACTTCCGGTTTTCTGGTGGTTCATTGGATCTGTGGTCCCCACGTTTTGAAAAGAACCCTGGTGATTTTTCTAAACTACTAAGCCGTTTTGGCATGATTAATTTTAGTTCAATAATATCATCTCTCCATTACTGAGGCAAACATGGTATTGTTATAAAAAGAACTCAGGCACTTATAAATCCTAAATAGTGTATCATTTGCTGGTCATTAAGGGACTGTAATATTCTGTCCCGTTCACATACTGAGTTAAATGTAACACCAAAGGAAAGCATTCCTTCGTGGTCAAGGCCAGTGTTCGTTTGTTGGAATCTTGTTTCGTTTCCGAGAGCCACCAAAAAAAAAAAAAAATGTTCTCCTCAAAAATGAGACAGCCACCTAGATGTTCACACGTTTGTTCAGCACATCTGGGTTAGCAGCAGTGGCTCCCGTCTGTAACTGTAGGTATTCAGGAGGCTGGGATCTGAGGATCGCAGTTTGAACCCTGTCCCAGGCAGACAAATCCTACAGACTCTCCAGTTAAACCAACAAAAAGCTGGAAATGGGGATCTGCCTCAAGTGGTAGGGTACCAACCTTGAGTGAAAAAGCTAAGCAAGAACTCAAGACACTGAGGTGACAAACACAAAACACAGAATCCAGTGAATATAATGTAACCCTTCTGTTAATTACAATCAAAAATAGACGAACAACAAAACACAGAGTTATGGGGGCAAAGTGGCTTCTTGGGAGTTGGCAGTGGGTCAGACAGGAAGCAAGGATGAAGGATAGAGCCTCCTGCCCTTTCCCCTCCCACCATAGCGGGGAGGGTATGGTATGGACACCTCCCTTCAGGCCCCAGAAAAGGCCGTGCAAAAGCTGGGATTAAAGACCCCTTACTCTGTGGGGCTTTCTCTAAATTATCTTCCTAGCTTCTTAATCCCATGAATGCAAACAATAATTATCAACCTAAGTAGATTAGTCGGCATCGCTTAGGCGCGTCTGGGTCCCCAAACGAGTCCTATTATTGACTGATTACAATTAATCTGAAAACAAAAAATTAAACCAATGAGTCGCCTGGTTTCTTCTTCATTGCGGGTCTGCACGAAACTTTCACAGATGGTGTGGCTGAGCTGTTATTTCTGCTTTCTGTAGCCATTTTTTTTTTCCAGGATGGGAATGTTCCATTAAAACTAATTTGTTTCCATCCCAGATCTAGCCCCTGCTCCCCTCCCATCGGGGCCCCTGTGTGCTGTGTCTTTGAGCTTCGATGATCTGCCACAGGATTGGGCTTTCTGTTTATAATTCCTCCATGGTCCATCTAACTTTTCAATTACTTTGTAAACTCCCTTCGGTCCTTCCTTACTCCCCTTGGCAAGCCCGGAAGAAGTCGGAACTGCTGCCGCCATCTCCCAGCATTCCAAGCACGAGGTCTCGGTCAGGAAAAAACCAGAAAGTCTGGAGACTCCAAAGAACTGATTTAAAGTGTTTCTTGAGGTCTTCCTCACATTCCTCACACAGGAGAGGAAGAAGAGGAAACACTCGCGTGCCGGTCCTGGGGCTTGAACTCAGTTGGTTCACTCAAGGCTGGCCCTCTACCATTTGAGCCACACCTTCCCTCTGGCCTCTCGGTGGTTCATTGGAGATAGGAGTCTCACGAACTTTCCTGGCCAGGCTGGCTTTGCACCCTCAGCCTCCTGAGTAGTCAGGGTTACAGGCGTGAGTTGCCCATAATAGCCATGACTGCCAAGTAGGACAGACAAGATCTGAACTCAGAACTGCCGAGTGCCATTTCCCCATTCCTGCCTTCGCTATGTCCACCTAGGCCCCTTTAGCTCAGCCCTTGACCAGCGATGGACATCCAGACCCTAGGGGTTCCAAGGAAAGGTTCTGGCTGACTGGTGCCTGGGAATCTGCATTTCTGCCAGGCTCTCTCTGCTGCTGGCCTCCTCGGTTCCCTGCACTCATTCAGTACCAAGAGCCCCACCCGTCATTCAGGGAGGGAAGTAAGGGGAGTAGCTGGTCAAAACCTGCCCAGGACTCCATCCCATGTGCTCCTGGGCCGCTCAGTTTCTGGGGGCACCTGATAATGCAGGAGGAGTCAGTGCCACCCCCACCACACCTGCCACACTGGCCACAGATGGTTTGGTTTCCCAGCCAGCCTGACCAGGTCTGCGGCAAGCCTTCCCACTCCCTGGGGAGGCACTGCCCAGCTGGGCACCGACAGCTGGCGCTTGAGAGAAGCAGATGCCAATCCCCACCCCCACCCCCCAAGCCCCCGAAGAACCAGAGCCCATATGGGGGCCCTGAAGGCGGATGGTGGCTCCAGTCACCAGGGCAACTAATAGCTTCCTGCTCCCTGCCCGGGGGGAGGGGAAAAGGGGAGGAGGAAAGGGGGGCCGTGTTCCCTGGGACACGAGCCCCCACAGCTTCCAGACGCCAGCTTGCCCCAGGTGCACACAGATTCCCCACATCTCCTCCGTCTGCTTCCCCGAGCCCCTGGGCCAGCAGCTGCTGTCTGGGCAGGAGTGACGAGGTCCCTTGGAGCCCCCAGGCCTGTGAGGGTCCTAGAGGCCCCTCTTGTAGGTGACCGCACCTGTGCAGGGGCAGATGGTAATGCCTCGGAGGCAGACACTCGAAACTTAGGAGCCCAGGCTCTGAGGTTCTCCAAGGGGACCCTCAGGCCACACTGCCCGCATTGCCAGGAAGCCTACGGGAAGGGCGGGGGTTCTGCCATCCCACCCAACAGCGCATCACAGACTCTGTAATCTGGGTGCCCCAAAGCATAGCGAGCTTTGAAATGGTGGACTGACACACTCAGTCCAACTTGAAGATTGCCTAGTGGGGTGCAGAGGGGCAGCTGCCCGCCCTGGGTCATCTGACAGGTGGCTGTGAGATTCACACCCAGGTACCTGCCCTAGAGGCCGCACCCCAAATCTCACTCACACACACACACACATACACACACACACACACACACACACACACACACACACACACACACACAGAGCAGACTCCGGACCATTCACTACTCAAGGCCAAACACGAGGGCATGCTTAGACTTCTCTTCCTGTGACGTTTCCTGTAAAATGTATATAAACAAACATGCATATCATATGTAAATATATAAATACATGGCACAACTATTATATAAGGACATACGGTATAAATGCACACAGCATATATGCTATGTGTATATATGATAGAAACCTCATATATAGGATATATAGCCTATACAGATACATATGTAAGTATAGATACATATATCGTGTATGGGATATGTCATATATGTGATATATAGCCTATCTATGGTCTATATCATGTCTATCACTTTTCTCTAATCTAGCATTGGATTTCCCCACCCTTACCCCATTTCTCTTCTCTTTTCAGAGGAGACCCAGTCTCAGCCAATGGGATAGAGCTGTCGAGAACAAAGCAGGCCTCACAGTTGAACCCAGGGCCCCCTTTGGGGCTCTCTGGGGTGCAGGCCCCTCGTGATGCATCTATCCATGTGGGAGTCACGTTGACCCCAGTCAGAACCCACTCATGGGCACGCTCAGCATGGTGTTTCTCAGCCCCCTTGGGGTGCTTGCTAACAGGCAGAGGCCTGGGATCCTCTCTCCCCCAGAAAAGCTGCCCTCTGTCACTAGTGGAAACCTGAGTTTTAGCAGACTATCCCCCGGGGATCCTAATGGAACTGCCATTTGCAGGGTGCTGGGCTTGCTGTATGGGGTCTGACGCTGGGACAGGTTCCTGTGCCCCCACCCTTCAGTGTCCTTGTCTAGAAAAAAGCCATGGCGGGGCCGGGAATTTGACCTAGTGGTAAAGTGCTTGCCTAGCATGCACGAAGGCCCAGGTTCAATTCCTTGGTACCACATACATAGAAAAAAGCTGAACTGGTGCTGTGGCTCAAGTGATAGAGCTCTAGCCTTGAGAAAAGTCCAAGGACAGTGCTCAGGCCCTGAGTTCAAGCCCCTCAACTGGCAAAAAAAAAAAAGCCATGGGTTTGGGGGCCTCACCCCTCCTTAAAGAAGATTCAGTGAGACAGCAGATGTGACACCCCATATTTGAGCCCCTGTCATGTTTTCCTTCAGATGAGCAGTGGGGAATTTTGTGTTTCATTGTGCTAGTACTAAGGCTTGAGCTCGGGGCCCGGACACTGTCTGTTAGCTTTTCTGCTCTTCTTTCCCCAGCCTTGCTTTTCTAAAGTGGTTTGCCTTCTGTGTTTGGTCCAGGTTACTTCTGCATCCATTTCCCGTTTCCACTGAAGGCGTTATTTGCAAAAGAGCTGTGTCGGGGCACAGGCAGCAAGGCTTTAAGGACCGGAGAGGTTGGGAAACTTGCGAAAGAATACTCAGTGATGGAGTAGAAGAGTCTGAGCTTGAACACAGGTGCTGCTTCGCCCTGTATGAATGTGGGACTCAGGAAATACCTTAACGCGCTGGGTAGCAGTTTCCCCATTCCACAAAGTAGGGGTGATCGATGGTTTCGGAGCTTCCCTTGCGGGCTGGTTGTGAGGCTTCAGCGAGATGACAAAAGCGCAGTAGGATGTCAGGTGTCCACAGTGTGGCAGACTTGGTGGCCGTGGCTTGCAGGTATGCAGCTGAGCCACCCGGGAGCCCCAGGAAGGTCTCAGGGTGCTTCCGATGGTTTGACGCTTTCTGGGGGGAAAAAAACCACAACAACCTCTGTGGGTCCCTGCGTGAACTTTGTGGGTCCAAGGAGGTTCAGGTCTCCACATTTCTTTGTGAAATGGAGGTTTAGCAGTAGCTGTGAGGAAACACTCATGGGGGGGAGGGGAGGGAGCTGGAGAGGGGGGAGGAGAAGAAGACAGTGGGTCCAGACTGAGTTCAAGGCTAGACAAATTGTGCAGCATCCAACAGCTACGCTCTCCTTCCCATTCGTCCACACCTGCAGCTACTGAAAACAAACCCCACCTGGTCTTTTCCACAGATGTATATTATGGCGTGTGTGTATACTAAGCTTCTTGAAAGTGTCATCCACCAAGAAATCACGGCAATGTCAGCCTCCTGGCATGCCGGCGGAGAGACACCCCGCCTCTCCCGCGCTGGTAGGCCAGTCACTGGTGGGCCGTCTTCCCCAACCCCTGAGCCCAGACAGGGCAGGGACTTGCCTATGTGCTGCTTAGAACTTAAAATGGAGCCCTGTTCATCAACGCAGCTCCCAGGGGTCTCTGAGAAACTCTTAGGGGAAAAGCACGTGGGTTGAGCATGTCCTGCACCCAGGAAGGGTGACCTCCATGACAAGAGCAACTCCCATTCCTGTCCCCCGACTTCCTGACAAAGGGCTCGGTCACTGAGCTTCCCCAGCTACTTCCTGGCAGGCCGGGCCTGGCATGGGGATAAAAGGCAGACAGGACCATTCCCAGAGGAACGGAGCTGATGGCGAGAAAATCGGTTGACTGTGGACAGGGTTTGGAGTGTCAAGTTACTGACATGGCACAACTCGGGGTGTGGCATCCCACCCCCACGCCAGCCCCACTGGTTTCCCACAGCCACCTGGCCCTGCAGCATCTGTGGGAGCAGCCACATGCCCCATGGGACCCAGGAGCCTCAGACCCAGGCAGAGATGGCCCTTGGGGAAGTGAGTCAGTCATACGGGAGGACTTCTGGAAGGTTCCCTGCAACTCTCTACAGTGCTGAGGAGCATCTGAGGTCCCATCATGCCCTCTGTGAACCCCCAAGTTCAAACACTACTAGCTCAGTCTCCAGTGGGCCATGCTGGGAGCTGGGGGACCATTATAAAATGTGGGGTGACCCTTGGGAAGGATCTGTACCCCCATGGAACCACAGCTCCCCTCCACAGATGTGGAAGTGCAAGACACAGCCCCTCGATGCTCCATCCATCTATCTCACACATGCATGATGCCGATCCTCAGCCAGGGGTCCCAATGCAAAAGAGAGAGAGAGAGAGAGAGAGAGAGGGGGGGGGGTTGGTATTGAACTCAAGGTCTCCTCACTAGCAGTTTCTTTTTTTGGTGTTTCTGTTCATTTTTGCTAGTGCTCTACCTCAGCCCCTTTCGGCTTTTTGCTGGTTAATTGGAGATAAGAATCTCAGGGATTTTCAGTCCTGGCTGATCTCAGTTCTCCGTGTCAGCTCTCAGCCCCCTGAGCAGTAGCTAGGATGACAGGTTTGTGCCATCAGCGCCTGGCTCCCATCTGGGTATTTTTTTTTGCCAGTCCTAGGGCTTGAACTCAGGGCCTGAGCACTGTCCTTGGACTTTCTCAAGGCTAGAGCTCTACCACTTGAGCCTCAGCACCATTTCTGGCTTTTTTCTATGTATGTGGTACCAAGGAATCGAACCCAGAACTTCATGCATGCTAAGTGAGCACTGTACCTCTAGGCCACGCTCCTGGCTCCCATTCGGGTATTTTTAATGAATACACTGACCATCCATGGAGCACAGGACTACAAACCTTCCATGTCCACGTGTCTGCCTGTGCACAGAGGGCAAGCTGCTGTGGGCATGCCCAAGGACGCACCGAGGGGCCGGGGACTTGGCACAGTCCCAGGGCACCCCCCGCACGCTGGGCTCAGCACAAGGTCTAGACCACAACACCCAAGCAGCAGAAGCTCCTTCTCCCTCGGGAGCCCCATGCTGAGTCAAGGAAGGGGCTGCGTGGACTCTGGCTGGCTCCTACAGTGCCAGCAGGAGCCCTGGGGGAGACCAGGGGTCTCCAAGACCACCCCAGCTTCAGCAGGGCTCCTCTGCAGGGAGCAGGGAGGCCGCGAGCGCACTGGCTTTGCCCCAGCACATTCAGTCTTAATATATTGACATTGGCAGGCCCTGCGTATCTTGTCATGCCAGTGAGGTAATTGAAATGAAATTGTCTCCAAGCGTCCAATTCATCAGCAAATAAATCATAAACCTGTGGCCATTCATTCTGGGAGATAGAAAGAATCCTCTTGGCTTCCCGGCCGCTGGAGTTAATTGAAAGAGAGAGGAAAGAGTTAGGAAAGAGAGAGACAGGGAAGGTAACGTTCCAGGGTATTGTCTGCAGCCCCAGGATCGACAGGACGGGTGCCCTGGTGTGCGGCCTCCCCTCAGAGAGACTTGATAGATTTATTTTTAAAATTATTTCTTACCAGGCACATGGCTCACACCTGTAATCCTAGCTACTCAGGAGGCTGAGGTCTGAGGATCTCGGTTCAAAGCCAGCTCAAGCACTACAAAGCCCGTGAGACTCTTATCTACAATTAATCACCAGAAAACTGGAAGTGGCTCTGTGGCTCAAGAGGTAGGGCGGTAGCCTTGAGCTGAAGAGCTCAGGGACAGCGCCCAGGCCCAGAGTTCAAGCCCTATGACCGACAAAAATTATTTCTCATAGCATACATCCATGCAATGAAATTATTACTCTGTAATGGAAAGGAACAGACTATAAGGACAACTCTCAAAAGCTGTTTGCTAAGTGAAGGAAATAAATGCAAGACTGTATATGAAAAAAAAAAGGCTGGGTGTGGCCCAGCTGGTATAGCACCTACCCAGCAAGAGCAAGGCCCTGAGTTCAAACCCAAGAACCACCAAATAAAAAGATGAGGTAGAGATGAGAAGAAACAGACCCAGAAAGTTACACGACTTACCAAAGTTCATCCACATAGGGAGAGCAAAGCTTGGCCCATCCAGCAGTCAACGTCAGGCCAGAAATACAGATCCAAATGAGAAGCCACCTTCAAGACAGAGCCAGATTTTAAGTTCAAGATTTTGCAAAGGGAGAAACTGATATGACCCCCACTGCCATGCCTCCAGGGCCCGGTGTTGAAGCGCCAGCTTCTTTGGGTGGATTCGCAGTCCTAGGAGAAAGGTCTTGTGGTCCAGAGACCGCCTCACACCTGTCCACAGAGTCTGGTGGTTGGAACACGCTTTGTGGCTCGTGAGGAAGGTAGGGGGGCCTGCCCCCTCTTGTTGGTGGTGCCTCTCAAAGGAGGGAGTCTTCACCCCTCCACCTCCCCCTTCCCGGGCTCTTGTCAGAAGTTGTAATCAACTTCATAACTGAGTTATGGGGCCAAACCCACATGGCCAGAGGCAGAAGGAATTCAAGAGGGGAAAATCAAAGCCGAGGGCCTGGAGCTCACGCTGTCACCCTAGATACTCAGGAGGCTGAGGTCTGAGGATCACGATTCGAAGCCATCCCAGGCGGGAAAATCTGTGAGATTCTGATCTCCAATTAACCACCAAAAAAAATAAGGTGAGCTGTGACTCAAGCAGTAGAGCACTAGCCTTGAGCAAAAGAACACTCAGAGACAGCGTATACACACACACACACACACACACACACTCAAAAGAGTGAAAGATCAGCATTTCCTTACTTGGCAAAATGTTGCTCTCTCTGTCTGGGTGGGAACCCACCTGGGATGGATTCTCCCACACGAGGAGAAAGGTTTATATCTGCATTGGGATCAGTTGTATGGCTTCCAGTGAGTTCTGCCGGGGTGACTGTCCCCTGAGTCCTGTGTCTGGAGAGGTGGGGGAAGGGATATGGAGACTCTGGTTGATGGAATATTACAGTGTGGTGAGGATGGAGAGAAGAATCTCTGCCCTGGAGCAGGCAACTTGACCCTTGTGCCAGCCTCGTGCCGTTGGCAGGGGTCCATCTGAGCTTGATGGTCTGGGCTGCAGCTGTGGCAGGTACCCATCCATTCCCAAGAGAGTGATGGCATTTCAGGGTTCTGATGGGCCTCCCTCGCCTCTAGTGCAGGGCACACAGTCAGGGGCTGTGGGTCCTTGCAGCTCTGAGACAAAGGATTCTCTAGATGGCAGTCCCACTGTTCCATAGGCTTGTGAAAGCAGCATGAGGTCCCATGCGCCTGTCACTGCTTCCCGGATGGGTGGGGGTGGCTGCTGGCCTGCCAGGCCCAGGGGGATGTGGCATGGTGGGACATGCATGGATCCGCCATGCTGGTGCTGGCTCTGGTGGCAGAGCTGTCTTCCAGATCCTCCCCACCCTCCGTGCTCCCAAATTTCCAGGATCACTGTAGTGTCTGTGGCTGGAGGAGACACCCCTCTTCCCCAGAGCTCCAGCTGGAGCCCTGGTTCAACTCAATCTTTGCCCAACCACAGGGACTAAGAGTGGGGCTCCTGAGGCACAGTGAAGGGAAAGGAGGGAAAAGGACAGACAGACAGACAGACAGACAGACAGACCCTGCACCTGGCCACTGTGCAGTTACCACCAGAGAATCAGATGAGAAAGCCTGAGGTCCCACTCAGGCCACACCCGATAAGCCAGGAACTGTGGACCTCAGCCCACAGAGAAGCAAGCCCGTGCCCAGGGAGCTTAGATGGCCTGTAGAACCAGTGGCCAATGACTCGTGGTTCTAGGTGGTGAGGATGGTGGAAATTAATGATTGTGGTGGAGATTAAGATGCGATGGGGATGACAGTGGTTGACAATGCTGGTGGTGATGATGATGATGATGATGATGATGATGATGATGATGATGGTGGTGGTGATGATGATGATGATGGTGATGATGATGGTGGTGATGATGATGGTGATGTTGATGATGATGGTGGTGATGATGATGATGATGGTGGTGATGATGATGATGGTGATGATGATGATGATGATGATGATGGTGATGATAATGGTGATGATGATGATGGTGATGATGATGATGATGGTGATGATGATGATGATATGATGATGATGATGGTGATGATGATGATGATGGTGATGATGATGATGGTGGTGATGATGATGATGATATGATGATGATGATGGTGATGATGATGATGATGGTGATGATGATGATGATGATGATGATGATGGTGATGATGATGATGATGGTGATGATGATGATGATGATGATGATGATGGTGATGATGGTGATGATGATGATGATGGTGATGATGATGATGATGGTGGTGATGATGATGATGGTGGTGATGATGATGATGATGATATGATGATGATGGTGATGATGATGATGATGATGGTGATGATGATGATGGTGGTGGTGAAGATGATGATGATGGTGATGGTGATGATGATGGTGGTGGTGAAGATGATGATGATGGTGATGGTGATGGTGATGGTGGTTGTGGTTGTGCTGATGACAGTGAAGACGTTACTTCCAGTATGGCATCCACTCAGCAAAGCCCGCAGTTCCTAGGTGGACACCTCAGAGGGATGTGCAGATGGCCAGACCCATGGCAGCATGCAGGAATCAAGCAGAGATGCTCCTCAGTGCACAGAAGCCCCTGGGCGCCCGCCCAGGCACAGGGTGGGCACCTCACACCTCTCTTGCAGTGACACTGCCTGAAGGCCCTGGTCTGTGAGTTCCCCTGACTGTGGGCATTGGGCACGGTCTGGGCACAAAGGTAGGTGGAGGCCCTGGTGAGAGAGTTGAGCTTCTCAGCCCCGAAACACAAGCCTAGCTGAAAATCTAGACAGAGCCTGAGCCCCTGGACCAGCAGGCCACTGTCCTTGTGCCCTGACCTGAGGGCCCAAGTGCCGCACTGGCCTGACAGAGAAGGGGCTTTCAGCAGAGGAGCAGGGAATCACTCTCCGCCCTCAGTGGATGACTTCTGTAGTGTTTGGGAATGACTCCCAGCTCAGAATAGATAGGAGCCATTGTAGAAGAAGGTAAATAAAGAATCCCCGGCATAATAAGGCGAGATGGTGTCTCTGCTGGTAGCAAAGCCAAGAATAATTAGCACTGTGAGAATGAAGGAAGTGATTGCCGCTCCTCCAACACGCTAATTAACAGTTAGTAATAGTCATAATAAAGCTTGAAAGGAGCCTTTTCAACTGCTCCTCTGAGTGACTGCTGGGGATGGTGGGGTGCAGTAGAAATGGGACCCACCGCTCCCCGGACCCTGAGCCTGCATGGAGTTCGTGGCCCTCATGCTCAGGGTTTGAGGGGAGGAAACTGGGACGAACATTGGGGAGGAGGGAGGGAAGAAAAGGACAGGGAGGACCTGCTAACAAGATCAGCCGTCCACCAGGGCCTGCCTGCCCGCGCGCGCGCGCACGTGTGTGTGTGTGTGTGTGTGTGTGTGTGTGTGTGTGTGTGTGTGTGTACACTCCAGTGCTGGGGCTTGAACTCAGGGCTCAAAAGAGGTCCCTTCCCTGCCTCAGCCACTTGCTAGTTTTGTGACTTTGGCGTGGAGGGGAGGGTCCCACGATGTCTGTGTTTTCTCCCATCCCTTGCCTGGAAGATGCAGCGGAAACATAGAAGTGGCTGACATGCTGCCCATCTTCTCTTTTATGAATGTAAAGTAGTTTTATTGGAGTGGGTATCAACCCCCCACCCCCCAAAAAAGTAGGACTAATAATCATGGAAGTGGATTGTGCCGACACCCTAGGCATGGCCCAGGTCTATAGTGGAAGGCAGTGCAGGTCCATCTGTAGTCGAAAACCCACTTATTGCCAGGCACGGTGACGAACGCCTGTAATCCTAGCTACTCAAGAGGCTGAGACCTGAGGATCGTGGTTCAAAGCCAGCCTGGGCACTACAAAGCCTGTGAGACTCGTATCTCCAATTAATCACCAGAAAACCAGAAGTGGGGCTGTGGCTCAAGGTGTAGGGCAGTAGCCTTGAACTGAAGAGCTCAGGGACAGTACCCAGGCCCAGAGTTCAGCCACCACACGTGTGTGCACACACACGCACACACACATATACACCCATGATGCACTGCTTTTCCACAGGCCCAAAGCAACAGGGCTATGACCATAGATGGAAACCTCTGGAACTCAGGCACTTCAACACAAGAATTTTTACCATAGCATCAGAAAGCTAAGTTATGTACACAGCCATGTTTCCTCTACCAGGATTGCAGACACTGACCTGCAGCACCCCCAGGCAGGCCGATATGGTATCCGGCCCCTTCACTCGGGATTTTGATTGTACCCCAACCCCGCTGACACAGCCATGACTTGCTTCTGTGATGAAGACATATCATAATGGTTTTCTGAACTCCGCAGAGGGAGAAACATCTCTTCCTCCTAGGTGTGGTGACCCTGCAGCATTCTACAGGCTGAGACTGGAAGGGGACACGTTCAGGGCCAACTTGGACTACACAGACAGACCTGGCCTCAGAACAAAACAAAACATAAAAGGAAATCTAATCGCTCGCCAAATGCTGACTGTTCTGTTCCCGAGTCCATCTCCAGTTTGCTCTCTGACCATAGACAAATCTCTCTAGTCTCTGAGCCATACTTTCCTGCAACCAAAAGAACACTAGCCGGCTATCTTACCTATATAACTGTAGCCACTGTCTATCACCCTGATGATAAAATTACATTTTTAAAAATTAGCCAGTGTAGTACATAAGAATATTCTACCTACAAGCTGTCGCCATCCGTGGCAGACATTACTAGTCAATGCCAGAGCGACTGTCCTTTGAGACCAGTCTTTTCCACGCAGTGTGGCAGGCAGCATCTGGCAAACCACTGAAGGTGGCCCAGTGATTTAAAACCTATTGATCAGCCAGGTGCTGGTGTCCCCTGCCTGTAATCGTAACTACTCAGGAGGCTGAGATCTGAGGATCGTAATTCAAAGCCAGCGTGGGCAGAACTATCCAGGAAACACTTATTCACTTGAGTGAATAGGCCATGTGAGAGTGTAAGGCCCAGTTCACACCACATTCCTGGTGTACACCCATGCACACGTGCACACACGTGCATCAATGAATTGATAAAAGCTATGTGGTATGCCAGGTGTAAGTTTTGATTTCTACTCCTTGTGTCTCAGTGTCACCACTGAAGCTTGCTCAAGTTGCTCTTACACCTCCTCCAGGAGGGTCTCCTGCCTGCACACAGCAAGACAGGAGAGAAGCAAAGAATTAGTGACAGGGGAGGTGACAAACTGCCCAGAGGAGGCCACCCATCCTAGCGCAGCCCCACCCTGGCATGGTGCAGGCTCTTCCTTCTCAGCCGCTGGCAAAGGAGGAGAAAGCATGGAGCAGCACACCTCCACCTGCCTCCCTGACTTTGTGCAGTGCCTCCCCCGAGGCGGGTTTTGTACACGGGGTCTTCTGTCCCCGTGCTTGGGGCCTGTATGTTTCACACAAGGCACCAGACCCCCTGTTCAGGGTAGGGGCTAAGAAGTTCTCTGGCTTTTCCTTTTCCTACCTTTCCTGGAAGCCATTCTTCTTGGCTAGGGAGACAAGGTCCCTTGAGGGACCTTGTAGAGGAGTCATGTCACCACTCTGGGCCTCAGTTTCTTTCATTGTCCAGCCGAGACTGAAATGTCACCCTCCTCCACTCAGCCTTCCCAGGCATCGCTGTGTGGATTTGTGTATCTGTATTGCAGCGGTTTCTATATTGTGTTTCTGTGATTTCATTTTGTTGTTTTTTTTTTTTCCTTGAGTTGATGCCTGCAATGGAATGTCACAGAACAAAGGAATGTCTCAGCAGGCGTGCGAGCAGGAAGTGGCCAGACCTGAGCGATTGCACCGATGCTGATTTCTTGGCCTTGTAACCATGGTTACTCATGATGCTCCTGATGGGAGAAACAGGATATCGGGTACCAGGCACCTCTGGCTACTATGTTTTGTGATGTCATTATCTCATTGCAATGTTCTTCCGTGGGAGCCGTGGAACACTGAGCTGTTCAAGTCCTATTCGTGGGGTTTGCTGTCCACGCAGATTCCTGCCTGGCTGCCAAAGGTTGAGGTCGTGGGTCACAGGAAGGCAGACAGAGCCCCTGCCGTGCTTACAGGGCTCCGTCCCGCGGGCCAGTTGTTGTCTTATGTTCGTCAGGGGAATGCATTGCTGGGTATTCTGTGTTCCAGACACGAACCTTGAGCAACCTCATTGTGTCCCCCGCCCCCCAAAAGCACTAGTCTTCAGCATCTTCTTCCTTTCCAAACTCATCATGTCAGATGCTAAAGAGCTCTACGCACAATGGCTTCTCCGATTGCTGTACACAATGAGACTTCATAATAATAATAATAATAATAATAATAATAATAATGTCTTTAAAACCCATTTGTCTACTATTCTCCACATACCTCTGGAAAATTGATTAATTCCAAGACATGCTAATTCTCCTCCCATTGAAGTAGATCTCTAGGACGGAGTTGAGTCTCCCTCGGTCAGGCCCTGGCTGGCATTGTGTGAGGCTGGGTCCACACTTGAGAAAACACTTGGCTCCAGATTGGAGATCTTGGCGGGAGAGTGTGATGATCTCCAGAAATACATCAGCCAGAGATTCTGCTGGGAATTCCAGTGGCTGCACCCACTGCACAGAGCCACATGTGAACGGGGCTCTGGAAAGCAATAACCCTGTGGTCAGGGAGGGAAGGAGAAAGAGTTGTTTCAAAAATGACCCAGGGTCGAGGCTCTTTCTGGAGATGTGAAGGCTTGAATGCACATTTGTTTGCCTTCTCATTGTATTTTTTAAAGTACCTTTCCTTGCAAATCATCGCATGCTCACTATAGGTGTACCCTAAATCCTGCCACCTAGACACAACCATCCTTAGGATTTTGGTGAGCTTTCCGGGTCTTTAGTCACACGAGACAGTCATGCACACATGCTTTTTTAACACATCCTCTGTGTGGCTCTTTAAGCTCCTTTCTTCATTCATCCTCATCAAGATATGACTGTGGTTGTCTTTTTCATTGACCCCTGTCCTATCTGACTGACAAGCAACACAGGTACAGCTTTGGCGCTGGGAGTTATTCACAGAACTTCTTGAGGACTATCTCACTTAACAGCACTAAGGCAGGTCCAGGAAGTAGTCTATGCAGCCAAGCGTTCATCGGGCACCTTTGGTTTCAGCAGAGACCAAGCAGTTCCAAGCACCAGGAGCTGGCCCTGGCCAATGTGTCTAGGGAAGGCCTTCTTTCTTTCCTTGGTCCCATCTGACACTCAAGAGTGGCGGGGTCACCACTGCCCCCTGTGGGGCAGAGTGGGATATGCAGCTTGGACTGGCTCTATAGAAGTGGTCCTGCCTTGGGCTGGCTCCCCAAGCCCCAGCAGGAGACCTGCACCCCCAGAGCAGCCTGGCCTGTTTCTTCCCCCAACTCACCAGCTAGACAGGAGCCAGCAGAGGAGGCCAGAGAAGCTGCATACTTCCCACCAGGGCGCTTGCCCCGGACTCCGGGCGCTGCCTGAGAACACAGGAAACACATCAGCATGGATTCTGAAAATTCAGAGAGAGGCAGACATGAGCCCCAGCCAGGCAGTGCATCCTCGGTCCTGCTGCTGGCTTTGAGAGGCTATCTGCGGTGCCCCCACCAGTGGGCACAGTTAAGGAAAGGCAGTGGCTCACGAGGGGTGGAACGGGCAAGGCTTGTAAAAATTGCCTTTCAAACTTGTGAAATAAAGCTCGGTATCTGTACCTCACTGTCATCCCAGCTACTTAGGAGACGGACATCTGAGGATCACTGTTCAAAGCCAGCCAGGGCAGGAAAGTCGATGAGACTCTTATCACCAATGAACCAACTAAAAAGCTGAAAGTAGAGATGGTAGCGTGCCAGCCTTGAGCACAAAAGCCAAGGGACAGTGCTCAGACCTTGCATTCAAGCCCCACTGCCAGCGTGCACATGCACTTCAAAGCCCAGCCGCACACCTGCCAACTGTGTGAGCACACAAAACTTCCTTGACCTTGCTGAACTCCAGCCTCCCGCCCTCCCGCCCCATTTACACAGCAAGAAGGATGGCTTTCCAGGTCCTTACAGTTCCCTCACACCTGCCTCTACTTCCCCACCACCCTACCAGAGGGGATCGAAGATATCTAATATCTAATTTAAAAGCCAATTTGAACGTTTAGCCGTGGTAGATTTTATTTAAAGGCAGGAGGAGAATGGGGGGCTCCAGGGAAGTTCTGCTCTGCCAAAGTAACGAGCATTCATTAAGCCATTAAAGCAAGAGTTTCTCCCAGCAGATTCCCACAAGTTAGAGGAGAAAATGGGATCCGGCCTTGCATTTGCATAATCGCTGCTATTGGCTGCACATTACCATTCTGCTCTGGCCTGGTGCAGAGGGCGGTGCCCCTTCCTGGCCCTGGACACCCCCTGTGCCCAGGACTCGACGGGGGCCCTCTTAGAACAGTGCTTTAATGATTACTGAAGTGGCATTTAGCCTCCAATTAAGAGTTCGAAGAAAAGCAGTGGGCCAAACTGGGTGAATGTTCTAGAGATTATATCCACTTAGGAGAAACCCAGAGCATTCGCAGACACACAATGCCCCCCTCTTGACTGGAGACCCGGTCGCAGAGACTCCCGGACACCCCACTGGCTGGGAAGGAAGTGGTTGCTGACCTAGAATTGTGCCAAGGTCTCCCCTAGAACTGGGGAGGCCTGGTGGTGGGTCCTTGTTCTCTGCCGGGCACCAGCCTGGCCTCCCGCCCTCTGAGCCTCCACACACTCATGTGCTGAGCCAGTCCCCTCCAGGCTTTGTCAGAGCTCAGAGGGAAAATAAGGTTACACAATGGAGTCCAGCCTGCCCAGGGCTTTAGGGCTCCACCATCTGTCAGCTTTTTCTCTGTACCAGGCAATCGAACCCAGGTCTTCGTGCATGCTAGGCAAGCACTCGACCACTAGGCCACACTCCTGGCCCATACCTGCCATTTTCATCAGCCTCAGGACTCCAGGCCTGGAGACCGGATCTTAGTGAAGCCCACTGGAGCCTTTTCCTCCCCAGTGAGGCCTCTGGGGTCACCTGCCTCTCGCTAGATCCTGCAACCAGATTTACTTTCACTCGGAGGCAAGTCCAGGCAAAGGGCGTGTGGTCTCGCCTTTGCAAACTCCATCTCCTTGACACTGGCAAATGCTGTGAATGTGGCAGAACACTGGTGAACAGGAAGTTTTAGAAAGACAGTTCCCTTCTCAAGAGTGCCTTCTGCATCCTGGCATTTCTCAAAGGAGAGTGGACATGGTGGCTCCCTCCTGTGCTGACAGCTTTCTGCCCCACAGCTGAGACACCACCTGCACCCTGATTCCTTTCTCTGGCCTCTGAAATCCCTGCTTTATGAAGCTAGAAAGAAGGGAATGTGTAGGGTTTGAATGTCTTTTTTTTTTAAACTAATAAGGAACTGACTGAAAGAACAACTGATCTCTTTATCATAACTTGCTTGGCTACATTTCAGTCCTGGGGGAGAAAAGAGAATGGAACCTTCTGTTTCTGCCAGCAGCGATAAGACAAGCTTGTCATTTTGTGCCATTTAGGGTGAAGTATCCTTTTGACTTTTAATTTGTACCTTGATGTCTCAGATTTTCGGTTGCAAGAGGGAGAGATTGGGATCTGGCTGCCAAAAGTTTTAGGGGTCCCGTGAGCTCGAGGACTTCAGTGGGGGGTGACTACGGGAGAACTTGCCCCCCTCTCCCACTCAGCCTGTGCTTCTTCCCCCAGAACATTCCAGGCTTGCTCCGGCTTTGCGCACTAACTACCCCCACGTAGGTTTTACAGAGTGCCAGGACAAGCAGGACTAGCTGCCAACCCAGAAGGCAGAGCTGTGTGGTATCGGAATGAACGAAGACTTTCGAACTGTGGACAGAGTTTGAATCCTGCCTCTTCTGCACATCCGCTGTGTGACTGGGGGCAGGCGAGCCAACCTCTCTGAGCTTTAGTTTTTTCATCAGTGAAATTGATGGTGGGCCCAAAGCCCACTGGATTGGGAGAATGGGTAAGATGTAGGAAAGGCACTCTTCCCCAAGTGCTGTTTGTTGTCTTGCTCTGCAAAAGAGAACCCAGAAAACACCACCATCCCTTACTCAGGACTCAGTTGTGACTACCTGCACCTCTCCGGGGTCCTGTAGAGGTGTCACAATTGCCTTGTGAACTGGGGGTACGGCAGGAGGAGGGGAGATGTGACACCTTCATTTGCAAGCACCACACTGCCCTGGGGAGGGATGTGGAATCCATCTTGCAAATCATCCTGGGGGAAGAAAGAGAGGAAGCCATTTAGGGCACAGTGACCCTGTGGCCCTTATGGGGTCCTGGGTGCTGGGTCTCCATTCCCTGCAGTGGTGGTTTACAGCTTCATTGTTACCATGGTTCCTGAGTGGAGGGAGGGGGCCCTGACTAACCAGTCCCCCTGGCTCTGTCACATGACTTGCCTTGGCCAATGAGATGCCAGCAGGTGTGACCCAGGCCTGAGTGGAGGTGAGCTAGATCCTGTGGAGTCCGCCCTTTTTGTTGCTAGGACTCATGGCAGCTTGCCTGGGGCCTCCTCTGAAGAGTTGATGGTCCCAGAGCCCGAGTGATCTTCCAGCCAATGAGGAGGTGTGGTATTGGGGGCCATTTCCCTGGGGACTGGAGCGGTAGAATCCAGAAATTGGGGGGGGGGGGAGGGGCAAGGGGAAGGAAGAGAAGAAGAGAGAGGAAGAGCACGGTTGAATTAAGGACAATTTTCAGAGGATGTTGGTGGTGGGTGATGAGCATTCACTTTGGCCTACTTGAGTCTCCATAGACTTTAAACAAGAATCTTGGGGGGTGAAGCCCCAGTGGGGGCACCGTGCTGCCATCTCTGCCTCACCCCAGCAAGGCCGACCGACATCTCTTCGTTTGATAATTGATGTGGTCGGGTTGAAGCTTGTCGCTGTGAGCGCCTCACACCCGTGGCTTTGGTTAGGGCCATGGCTCTGTAAAGAATGAGAAAAATCAATTTCCACTGTCTCTCGAGTGCTGTTTGATTTATTACTGCTGAAAAAAAGAAAGGCCTTCTCTCCCCACCCGATCCTACAGAGCCTGGCTTATGTCCGCTGCCAGGATGCTGTGTAGAAAGCTGGGGATGGTCAAACTTTGGGCCTTTTGATACCTTCCCTGGCTATTCAGAGGGCAGTGAACACTCCCATGTTTTATGAGTCTCTTTTGTTTGACTGCTGTTGTTCTTGTGTCTAGGTCTCGAATTCAGGACCAGGGCTCTGCCCCTTAGCTTTTTCACTCAAGGCTCTCTACCCCTTGAGTCACAGCTCCACTTCTGGCTTTTTGGCTTTCTTTGTTTCTTTTTTCCTTCCTTTCTTTTTCAACAAAAGTCTTTATTGAAAAGCTGCAGTATGAGTACATAACAATGTTGGTTATGAGATTATGCTAAAAACCAAAATTAAAATAGCTCAGTACCAATGACTCCCCGCTGTAATCCTCGTTACTGAGGAGGCTGAGATCTGAAGATTACAGTTTGAAACCACCCTGAGCAGGAAACTCTTTGATCCCCAATTAACCACCACAAAGTTGGGAAGTAGAGCTGTCGCTCGACTGATAGAGAGCTAGCCTTGAGTGGAAAGGCTAAGCGACAGTGAGTAGGCTGCAAGTTCAAGCCCCAGGACCAATACAGAGGGGAGAAAAATTAAAATAGTGATTTCTATCCAGCTGAACTGGCTCAGGATGAGTGAGTGGTGGGTCCACAACTTTCACTGACAGGTGTTTCTTCTGTGGCCCTTTAGCTGTGCCACATGGAGCAGGCATGCTATGGGTGCCAAACCTTACTACAAGACAGCCACCAGCCTCCTGCTGGCTCGGCTGACCCAGTGCCTCCCCTCCAATCCTCCTACAGATCTAACTCGTGGCCTCATTCAAGTGTCAACCCAGTGTCCATCCTCAAAGACGCATACCCGAGCCTGTATCCCTGCACAGACTCCTGTCACCATCCCCACGGGTCTGTGTCTCCTCTGTAATTAATCTCTTCCTCTCCTCAATCCTGTGGGGGGAGGGAAGGCCTCAGCATACTTGCCACCTCTGCCCTGAACTGCCCAGAAGACACTCAGTGCGCTGTCAGTGGCTGCAGGGATCCCTGGGAGCCCCTCCCCCCTCCCCTCCCCTCCCCTCTCCCCCTACCTCCCCTCCCCTCCCCTCCCCCTAAGAGGTATTTGAAGGCTGAAGAACACTAGAATCTCAGGAGCTGAGCTTGGGAGCTTGCGTGCCAGGAGAAGCCTCCTCCTAATCCTGCTCTCTTCTCCATCCCTGTCAATTACCCCTTGAAATGGAAAGTCTCACGGGAGGGCTTGCTTCAGCAAATCCCCTCTGGTCCCCAGCCTCGGAGCCCAGACCTCCGCTTTCAAGGCTAAAGACAATAGGAGGAGGGCGTCCTCCGAATGTGGCGCTGAGACCCGTTAATTAAAGACAGATTTAGGAGTTAGGTAACATCTGGGAGGCAGGTGTTTGGGCTTCGTCCGCTTTCTTTTTTTCTATTCAGAATCATGTCTGTTCCACTCTCACTCCATCTTGGTGCAGCTCCATCCGCAGCTCTTTCCTGGTTAGCGCTTTTGCTCACCCCATGTGCAGCACAGCTTCCAGGCACCACCGTGTGTGCAGTGCTTCCCCATCTCCCCTCCCCTCCTCTCCCTTCCCCTCCTCTCCCCCCTCCCCCACAAGAGCTATTTGAAGGCTGAAGGACACTAGACTGGCCAGATGCAGGAAGCAGACAGCTAACCCTGGGAAAGGCATCACCTGCCTGCTGGGGACAGCCCAGGTCCTGGGGTACAGCAGATGGGGGTGCTGGCATGCACAGCCCAGGTGGGATAGGGAGGCAGGCGGGGCCAGAGGGGGGAGGAGTCCCACAACCTGGCTCCCCTTCCATGCAGTGCACAGAGAAAGCACTGGGGTCCTTCTCTGTGCACCCCTCCACCAATTACACGTGGCCTCATTTTATAGATAAGGAACTAAGGCTGGGAAAAGTCACACACGGCCAGGTGCCATGGGAGGAGAAGGGGGGGCTTCGGGACCCTTATCTCCTAGAGCTGCCCAGAGCCAGCATACCGCAGTACCTGCCATCCCAGTACCTGCCACCCCAGTACCCTCCACCCCAGTACCCTCCACCCCAGTACCCTCCACCCCAGTACCTGCCACCCCAATACCCTCTACCCCAGTACCCTCCACCCCAGTACCTGCCACCCCAGTACCCTCCACCCCAGTACCCTCCACCCCAGTACCTGCCACCCCCCAATACCCTCCACCCCAGTACCCTCCACCCCAGTACCCTCCACCCCAGACCCTCCACCCCAGTACCTGCCACCCCCCAATACCCTCCACCCCAGTACCCTCCACCCCAGTACCCTCCACCCCCCAATACCCTCCACCCCAGTACCCTCCACCCCAGTACCCTCCACCCCCAATACCCTCTACCCCAGTACCCTCCACTCCCAGTACCCTCCACCCCCAGTACCCTCCACCCCCAGTACCCTCCACCCCCCAGTACCCTCCACCCCCAGTACCCTCCACTCCCAGTACCTTCCACCCCCAGTACCCTCCATCCCCAGTACCCTCCACCCCCAGTACCCTCCACCCCCTGTACCCTCCATCCCCAGTACCCTCCACCCCCCAGTGCCCTCCACCCCCCAGTGCCCTCCACCCCCCGAAATCAGGAGCTTTCCCGCTCATATGCATGCCATCTGCCAAAATTCTCAGTGCCCCAAGCCCATCGGAGCGAGGGGTGGGATTGCCTCGGGAGCCCTTCAGTGCTCCCTCACACACCATGCCATCTGATGGCTGTCAGGAGATCCTGAGACAAAGGCTGTCCTGTGGCCTGATCTTCTTTCAGAAGAAATCTAACAAGAGCCATAGCAGAGTTCGGAGTTGTTTGAGTTCTTCCTCATTCTTCTGCGACGGAGAAGCAGCCTCATTCCCCCCAAGTCCAGGTTTGCAGGGGACCTGGGCACTGGCCTTGGTGGTCTCTTGCTGCCCGGGGTGCCCAGCCAGGAAACATTTGGCTTCAGTTTCCTCTCCTGTGGGAGCCAGAGGCATTGAGAATGGGAAGACAGCTGCTCAGGGAGCATGGATGGTGAAGCCGGGCATGGTGGCGCACACCTGTAATCCCAGCTGTTTGGGAAGCTGCGATCGGGAGAATCAAGGTTTGAAGCCAGCTAGGGCAAAAAGCCTATAAGACCCCCTCCCCCAATTTTCTCAACCAATAAAATCTGGGTGTAGTGTTGTGTGCCTAGCCTCCGGCTACATGGAAGCATAAATAGGAGGATCGATGTTCAGGCCAGCCTGAGCTTGAAAAAGCAAGAGCCTAGGCTCAATGAAAGCAAAAAAGGGTAGAGGCCTAGATCAAGTGGCCAAATGCCTAAGACCTTGAGTTCAAATCCCAGGACCACCACAACAAACAACGACGAACAGCAGAGAATGGTCACTTTCCTGACTGGGAGATGCTGTGTTTCCATGGATACAAGGCATGGATGATTCTTCTCTTTCCTCCAGTGGGCACATTTGGGATGGCCCAGATCAGAGGCTTTCCTCAAAGGGAACCTCGGACCCCATCCCTGGTCAGGGCTGAGAGTCACTGCTCACCACTGTGAACAGAGCCCCTGATGCCCCATCCGAGACGGATCCCCCAGGACACCTGTGCCACATGAATGAAAGAAGGAGGTCCCCCTAGAACAGGGAGAAGCTGTGTGCCGTGTCACGCTGGCCTGGGAGGCAGGCAAATGGACTCCAAAGTGGGCCAGGCGGCCAGTTGTGGAGAAGGCAGGCCATGCCTGCTGCACGATTTGTTGAGGAAATGCCCACATCCAAGGCAAGCACTGCTACTTGATGGTAACCATTCGCCTCCTTCAACAATCCAGACTCTCCATCCATCCCAAAGAGACCTCAGAAAGCCCCGCTAACACACAATGTGTGTTGCTATCCCTCCTTCACCCCAGAGAGGAAAAGACAGCAAAAGGAGGGGCTTTGAGAGGCTCACAGATTCCAAGAAGCACAGAGAGAGGGATAGGGGAGGGAAAGGAAGAGGGAGAGAGATGGGTCTGTCACATGCATGCATACATGCAAGCAGAACTCCAATGGAAGCAGCTGGAAGACAGGGACTCCATGCCCTAAACCCCATCCACAAGTGCCCCTATGCAGAGACCTGGAACTGCCACTGGGCCCCTGGCTACGTGGGGATGTAGACAGATAAGGAAGAAGGGACAGTACAGATCTCTGGACCAGCCAGTGAGGGGTATAGGAGGCAGAAAGGGCTTCCCTGGAGATTTGCCTGGGCTTAGAATGTGTGTGTGTGTGTGTGTGTGTGTGTGTGTGTGTGTGTGTGTGTGTGTACCACTCCTGGGGCTTAAACTCCGAGCCTGCTCATGTCCCTTATCTTTTCTGCTCAAAGCTAGTGTTCTATCACTAGCCATAGCTCCGTCTCCAGCTTTTTGATGGTTCCTTGGAGATAAGAGACTCTTTGGGGCAGGGAGTTTGGCCTAGTGGTAGAGTGCTTGCCTAGCATGCACAAAGACCCATGTTCGATTCCTCGGTACCACATACATAGAAAAAGTGCTCAAGCCCTGAGCTTAAAGCCCAACAGAGAGAGAGAGAGAGAGAGAGAGAGAGAGAGAGAGAGAGAGAGAGAGAGAGAGAGAGAGAGAGAGAGACTCTCTTGGACTTCCACTCTGGCTTTTGATCTTGATCCTCAGATCTGGGCTTCCTGAGTAGCTAGAGTTGCAGGCCTGAGCCTTGGGGAGCTTGGAACCTTGGGGGAAGAGGACTTGGAGGCGGAGATGGAGTGGATGGCGTGGGTGTGTCTGCCGTCTTCTTGACTGAGTGGGTTAAGAGTGGAGAGTTACACCAGCATTCCGAGCAGGCCAGCTCCCTTTAGATTCTGTTTGTGGGAACTGAGTTGGGGTGATTTGCCTAACAATAGCAGAGCCTATCTCCTGTACAACTGGAAATTCCCACTGAGGCTGGCAGATTTGTGCAGGAGGGCCTGGAAGGGGTCCCGTGGGAGACACAGCTGCAGAACAATGGTCCAGTGACACTTCTTTCTGTGGGGCCCAAACCAAGAGAACCTGAGAGGCTTGGGAAGAGGTAACTGGATTCCCACAGGGCAAGAATACGCCAGTGCCGGCCCTGGGACCACAGCTTTTCCCTGAGGAACAACTCAGGAATTTGCTCAGTACAAAGCCAGAAGGCCACCCTGGGTTGGGAGCTAGGCCTGGATGCCCCCCCCCCTTTCTGGGATAGCAGCTTGGAATGGGGTCTTGAGCAGGTTTCTATGGACACAGGGAGAAACTGGGCAGCTTCCAGGATGGACTGCAGAGCAGTGGGCAGTGAGGGAGTCCATCCGCCCTCCAGCCTTTCCCAGTTTGACTCTGTGAGCACTGGGAGAGCCTCCTGACTGGAGGCGCAGCCCAGCCGACATTGCAGAGCTTCCACACGGCAGTGTGAAGGTGACCTGCTGAAAACAGGGCCGCAGTGATCCTAACCTGAGCTGCCAGGGCGCTGGCTGTAAGGCTGGGGTGACAACCCAAGATATAAATGTCACTTCCACTCACAGAATATTGTACATGGACCTGCAGAGCTCAATTTTCCTTTCCTTTTATTCAGCCCAAGGGCCAGATTTAGGATGGAAAGGGGAAAAAAAAAAGCCCAGTTTTGTGCTTCAGCTTAGGTTTGCTCTTAATATATCAAGGCTTAACTATCACAGAGCCAGCACTGCTGCTCATGCCTGTAATCCTAGTTACGCAGGAGGCTGAGATCTGAGGATCCAAGTTTGAAGCCAGATGGGATAGAAAAGTTGGTGAGATTCTTTTCTCCAATTAACCAGGGGGGGAAAAAAGCTGCAAATAAAGCTGTGGCTCAAGTGATAGACTGCCAGCCTTGAAAAAAGTGCAGTGGAGGCAAGGTCCTGAGTTCAAGTCCCGGTAAAAAGACTGAGGTATCTTTCAATGACGAGGCTGCATCAAACAATTAAAAAGGCCATAAACCAGCTCTCAGTGGGATATGAGTTTCTCCCCTGAGCCTTTGTATGCGATGCACAATTTCTCTTCTAATCAGGAAAAAAAATAAACCCAGATGGGCACATCTCTGGGTATGAGGTTTCTGTTTGTGTGCTATTTTGAGTCTTCATTGTAGTAACTGAACTCTTGGATCTATTAATAAGGCTAGCGCTGGCGAAGCACCTCTAAGCAGTCATCTCATGCACAGCATCAAGGTGCTTGTGTAATGCCTGTTCTGCTGTTGATGGAGGCAACTCCCTCCCCCCCACCACAACTTACAGATGTGGAGACAGAGAGGACTGGTGCTTAAATGGAGGCAATGGGGGAAGGGAGGTGGGAGGCACCTCCACACTCCCAGAAGACCATGAGGGTGGGGTGCCATTGCTGCCAGGCTCTCTGGGAATAACCCATCACCTCTGCTAGCCAGAGGTGATTGGCAAACCCAATTCCAGCCTCTTTGGGACTCGAGTTTAGCTCTTTTCTGTGTCCTGCTGCTAGGAGGCAGTGTGATCTCTGCCGCCCTCTGTCTGCCGCTGTCCTGGGGGTCGCAGGCCCCACAGAGGGTACAGGGTACACAGTGGGTTCCAGGGTTGCCCCTGGGTACAAACAGGACTAACCCCTCCATGACAGATGCGTGTGAATATCTTCATGGCTTGCGGCTGACCCTTGACCTCAAGGAAATGCCACTTAAGCTGTCAGTCTGCTGGGATATTGCTTTCTGTTTTATTTCCGGGGCTAATTAGTATTGATTATCTGCTCTGCGCTTGGCTCATTTCCTGCCAGCAAGACCTCTTCCTGAGAAGGTTTGACTCGCTTCCCCCACCCCCTCAGGATTCGGCAGAGAGTTTATTTACTTTCTCTCTTATTTTTAGCCATAGTTTTACCCATAAGTGCCCCTAGTCACAGACAAAAACCACATGAGGAGTTGAGCCTTCTTTAAGATGTATTATAGCTGGGCGTGGTGGCTCCTACTCTTAACCCCAGCTACTTAGATGGGCAGGGATCTCAGTTTGAGGCTAACACAAGCAAAACAGAAAAGTTTGTGACACCCGCCTCATTCAGTAAGCTGATGTGGCAGCCCACTTTTGGAATCACTGGTTTTTACCAGAGGCAGAAGAAGTAGGAGGATCTTAGCAAGAGTAGAAGAGGCACTTGGAAAAGTCAAGTGTAAAGGAGGCAGGGGGTGTGACCCAAGAAGTGGAGCAGCTGCCTGGCAAGTGTGAGGGCCTGAGTATAAACCCTAGCACTGAGTCAGAGAAAGGAGCAGGGAGGGAGCGAGGCTGGGAGGGAGGGTTGGAGGTCTAGGAGTCCCTAGCAACCTGAGGGATAGAATGCTGAGGAAAGGATCGGAAAGTGGAATAATGTACATTACACAACATAAACCTCAGTGTCAATGGCTAAGAAATCATACACTGAATGAACAACCTTCTTATGTTTGTGTGCCACCAATACTGGGGCTAGCACTCAGGACCGCATGCTCTTGCTTGACTTTTTCTGCTTGAGGCTGGTATTGGACCATTTGAGCTAAAGCTCTACTCCTGGCTTTTTGCTACTTAATTGCAGGTAAGAGTCTCTCAGTTTTGTCTAGACAGCTAACTTCCAATGAGATGCTCAGATCTCAGCTTCCTGAGCAGCTAGGACTACAGACATAAGCCACAGGTGATGCCTGACAGGCGTGTGTGTGTGTGTGTGTGTGTGTGTGTGTGTGTGTGTGTGTGTGTGTGCGCGCGCGCGCGCCAGTCCTGGAGCTTGAACTCAGAGCCTGCCTATGTTTTTGCTCAAAGCTATCATTCTACCACTTGAGCCACACACAACTCCACTTCTGGCTTTTCTGGTGCTTAATTATAGAGATGAGCCTCGTGGACTTAACTGCCATGAGCTGGCTTTGAACTGTGATCCTCAGATCTCAGCCTGATGGGTAGCTAGGATTACAGGCATGATCCACTGGGAAGCCCTTCCTGTGTCATCGCACTGTGTGCCCTGCGGCCGTGACTGCCGTGTCCCACTCTGTGGCTTTGGACACGTCCCCCCACCGCCCTGAGCCTCACTGCTCTCATCTGAAGCCTCTCTCACAGCCCTGTTTACAGTGGCGGGTGGCATTCGATAGAGTGGCCTAGCGCAGTGGGCTTGGTGGGCATGCCTGTCAGTAATCCCAACTGTGAGGAATGTGGACATGGTAGGCTCTTGGTTCTAAGGCCAAGCCACGCAAAAGTTAGCTAAGACTCTATCTCAAAAAACAAGCTGCACATACAGGTGCATGCTTCTCCTCGTAGCTAAGAGTCAGGAGATGGAGCTCAGAAGATAGTGGCTTGAGGCTGGCCAGGAAGAAAGCATGAGACCGTCTTTGAAAAACAGAAAGAAGCAACAAGATGTGTGGAGGGAGGGGTGGAGGAGCACGTGCCTAGCAAGCAGAGACCCTGAGTTCCAAGCCCGGTACAAGGAGGAGGAAGAGGAAGAAAGAGGAGGGAGGAGGACAGCATCTTCAGGCTGGGAGGTAGCATGTAGGCTTCACGTGCACAGGCCCCAGAGCCCACCCCAAGCACCTCACAGCTGTGTGATCACCAGAAGCCAGCGACAGCTGTTTCCAACTCCCAGAGAGGCACTGGCAGCGGTGGGCAGATGTGTTCTTGGGGGATGAGTGTCCCAGCATCTGTGTAAGTCAGACCACCCCAGAGAATGATCCCTCATCTGAGTTGCTGAAAGGCTCAGAACACAATAATGCATATAACTGGGTTTCTGTGGTCGCAATTGCCTTGACCCAGAGGAGGTCAGGCAGAAGAGCTCTGAGCTGATTTGCTGCTGGTGGCTGTGTGGGTCTTCTCTGCGGAATGCCACAGCACATGCATGCACACGCACGAGAGCCCATGCACACACGCACACACACACACACACACACCTACTTGTGAATGTCTTCACTACCCACCATGGCACGTGGCCTGGTAGTCACTGCCAAAGGGCGCACTGCACCTGAAGTCACAGTCCCACTTTGCTCCAGTCTCCTCTGTGGCAGTATGGCAGTCCTACTTCTTATCTCCCTTTGCTTCATACTGGCTTCTTGTGACTTCTCAAGAGACTTGAGAGGAGAGCTGCCTGCCCCAGCCCAAGTGACAAAAGGAAATGTCACTGCCGTTGGAGGGGGGCACAGCACTAAAATGCTTTGCGGGGTCTGGCTTTGATTGGCTGCCAGGCATTGGAGATAACAGGGCTGCTTCTGCAGCCTGGCCTCCAGGAAGAGAACAGTCCACATGGATGCAGCAGATAGAGGCCAGTGTGCCTTCAAGATGACCCTGAGGCCTCTCTCCACCCCTGGACAACCCTTCAGCAAACCCAGGATCCAATGCACCAATGCCTGCATTTGTGTAGCTGCCGCACAAAATATGTATCTAGACACCCAATCCTGAGCAAGACCCAGGAGACAAGAGAGGAAAAGACATGGTCAGTCATCCTCAGGCAAGAAATGCCAGCCTGGCAAGCAGAGGGAGGCAATGGACGCGCCCTGCTGAGGATTTTGGTGTACAATGAAGATCAGGGGGCTTTGCTTGAAGAAATTCAATCCTAGCTATTCAGGTGGCTGAGATCTAAGGGTAGTGGTTCAAAGCCACCCTAGGCAGGAAAGTCCATGAGACTCTTACCTCCAATGAACTACCAGAAAATCATAAGTGGAGCTGTGGCTCAGAGTTATAGAGAGCTATAGCCTTGAGCAAAATCACTTAGGGACAGCTCCCAGGCTCTGAGTTCAAGCCCCAGGACATACCAAAAAAAAAAATGTTGCAAACAATTGGCCTTTATCCATTTGTCAATGAGAGGGTCAGGAAGGGAATCTAGAACTCTCAGGCACAGAGGGAGCTGTTTCTACTGTCAGAATTTCCTCTTTACCAAACATCCTCATCTCAGCCTTTCAGGCCTTCCGACTGATTATATATTAAGCCCAGCCTTTACATAAAGTGAACTAAAGATGAGTGCTGCTCACCTCCATGTATGCTAAGCTACGTGGAAAGGAGAAACTAATTGGCAGCCAAATTTTCAGGATAATTGGGAAGCAGAGAAGTCCCCTAGACACCATTGGAAAGGCTGTCTTTACCTTCCCGTGGGAACTCTCACATTCAGCATTCATTGAACCAAGCTTGATGTCTCTCAGGGAAAGACTCTTATTGGATGGCTTGGATCAGATGTGTACCTAAGAGCCAATCAGCCACAGCCTAAGAGCAGAGTCTCAGAACCAACAGTAGTGGAAGGAAGACTGTTATTGGCCTGTTTGGGTCAGCCGTTCGTCAAGATCCAATCAGCTAAATCCTAAGAGCGGTGGTCCTAGAGAACCAATATGGTTGCCCTGGTCTTCCCCTGGGAGAATGGATGTCTCCAAAGAACTCCCTTTTTCTGGTATTAAATTGCCAGATGTCCTCAGGAAGAGCTTCCTGTTGTTTCTGCCTCCAGTGACCTGGCCTGCTCCTTCTAGTCTTTTCTGTCTGCCCCACTGACCAACCTTCTAGTTACCTCTTAGGACTTCCGCTAAGCTTCAGGGTTCTTCTAACATGAAAATCACCTCGTTTTATAGAATTATTGGGAAGATTAAATGATGCACCCACATACTTTCACTGTGTGTGTGTGTGTGTGTGTGTGTGTGTGTGTGTGTGTGTGTGTGTGTGTGTGTACCAGTACTGGGGCTTGAACTCAGGGCCTGGAGCACTATCCCTAAACATTTTTGCTCAAGGCTGTGACACCCTATCAGTTGATCTGCAGCTCTACTCCCAGCTTTTTGGTGGTTGGTTGGAGATAAGAATCTCACAGATTTTGAACCTAGATCCTCAGCTCTCAGCCTCCCAAATAGCTAGGATTTTAGGTGTGAACCACCAATGCCAGGCTGCTATTTGTTATTGCTTTAACTTGTTATTTGAGGGGAAAAAATGACTATGTCTCACTACCTAGCTGCATTTAGTTCTGAAATGATGATGATGATGATGATGATGATGATGATGATGATGATTGAAACTTCACCTCTGTTCTATAGCACTGTGAGACAAGCTACTCAGTGTCTCTGGACTTTTATCTTCATTGATAAAAATAATAATAATAATAATTTTAGAGTCCTTTCTAGAATCAAGTGATAATTCCTGTATGGGGTGTAATTAGCAAAATGCTTGATGTGCATGCAGTTGGCACTCCACATTAGAAACTTCTTACCAATGATCCTAATTCCTTATCATTAAACTGTCTTATCACATGAGCCCTGCACAACATGGCTGTCCAGCTCATTCTTGCAACAGTCAGATTGGGCTGTCGCTCCTTCTTACCTGCACCTTGGGTTCCTGCAGACTGGCTTCTGTGATTTAAAAGCCCATGGCACCCACAGCCATCTCACGTGGGTAACACTATAGTTCATGTTTTTCAAGCTGGGCGGTTACCTCAAGGTCAGTAAGTCAAGGTCAGCTGGAATGTGGAGAAAGAGCACAGGACGGCTTTTGCATATGGCACTGGGGGTAATGCACTCTGAGGTGGGGGTGCTGTGGAGTCCTGTGTGGATTGTGAGCGCACAGAGCCGACGCAGGCATGGTGATATTGTGAATATCAAGTAAGGAGCCTGCTCTCCCCTTCCTCTTCCCGGGAAGGCCCTGCCCTGCACCTCTGTAACCCATCTACCAGCGCGCTTCCTCCATCCCTGCCAACCCCCTAAATTAGAATAAAGGGCGCCAACGCCGGCCTGTGGAAGCACTGAACCATTTGCCTTCCCTGCGACTCTCCTATCGCCCACCCATTTGGGAAGACGGTGTGCTCAGTGGAGCGGCACCAGAACTCAAGAGTCCTGGTGCTCTGAGTTAATCTTACCTTGGCTGCTGCCGCCACTTCCACCACCTCTTCTCCTCCTCCTCCTCCTCCTCTTCCTCCTCCTCTTCTTTTTCTTCTTCTCCTCCTCCTTTTGGTTTTGGAGACAAGGTCTCACAATACAGCCTAGGCTGGTATCAAGTTCATGATCTCCCTGCTTCCATCTCCCAAGGGCTTGGATTATAGGCATGTACCCCCACATCAGCTTTTGTTCAGGCCCCATTCTACCTCTGCGGCCTTTGATGTCTTCTAATAACCAGTGTGTGCGTGTATGTGTGGTGAAGAGAGTTAAAAGTGCTCAGCCTCTGTTGGCTCCAATCCCAGCATTTACGGAGCTGGGCCATGTGATTGCCACTGCTAGAGTAGTGGGTTTGAATTCTGTCACAGTCTGGCCAACCGCCCCCCCCATCACTGCCCCCCCGCAGGGCTTGGCCAGCCATGCATCCCAGAGTGAGAAGAATTGTAACTGGGGCTGTGGCCTCCTGAGTTGTGGCCCAGAGGCTCAGCTCCATGGGTTCCATCACCCCAACACACCAGATGAAGAGCAGAAATGTTTCTGGGCAGCACAGGCAGACTTAGCAAAACAGCACCTCGGCCCACCTCAGCTATCTTCGAGGTGCAGACAGCTTTGGGTTTAAGTAGAGGAAGAGTGGGGCCACGAACCAGAGGTACGCAAAATTATCAGGTAGTCTCGACACCAGTGTGATCTCGTGGTAAGAGGTGAGGGCTACTTAGCATGTCAGAGTTGTTCAGTGTCTCACACACACACACACACACACTCCCGCCATCAGTGGCTTTGAGGGGATGGGAGCTTCAATTTCGTTACAAGATGTCTGACCACTAGTCTTGCCCTTCTTGGATTGCAGATCAAAGGTAGCTGGACATGGAGGCAGAGAGGCCCAGCGTGTACAGCGCTCCCAGGTAACTCCTGCTTAGCAGGAGCAGATTCTGGGGTTCCGAGGGAGCCAAGGCTGCATGGTGTCCCCACGCCTCCTGCGTTGCCCTGCCCCCTCCCCTCTCTTCCTGGCTCAAGTTGCCCTAGGTGACCTTGAGACACCTCTGCATCAGCGTCTTTGGACCCCATCGTGTTGTGCTGTGCAGATGGCGCCCATCCAGGTTTCATGACTGGAGGGCAGAGACCAGGCTCTTCCTGCCACCCCGTGGCCTTGGCAGACAAGCATAGTGCCATTCCCTAGTGACGACACCCAGGGCCCCCTGGGTAAGGTGAGTGAGCGGGGCCTCAGCCCCCAGGAGGGCTGCAACAGCAGAAGGTGGTGACAGAGCAGGCAAGCATCCAGAACATCCGAGATCTCGCCTGCTGTCACTGCGGTGTGAGGGGCTGGGAGCCGCCCCAGCCTCTGATCTCTGCACATGGCAGAGTCCAGCTGCGTCTGAGGGCAGAGGCTGAGGGTTGATGCTGCTCTTGCATTACCTGCAGGCATGAGCAGGACTTGACTGCCCCGGGGGCAGCCATCTTAGCCAGGTGACTTCTCCATGCTGTGGGGACTCTTTTATTCTTATTTTTTATTTTTTGTGCCAGTACAAGGGCATGAACTCAGGGCTTGGACATTATCCTTTTTTTCCCTCAAGGCCAGCACTCTACCATACCTCCATTTCCAACTTTTCTACCAAAGCTGGCTTTGAGCTATGATCCTAGAGTTCAGCCTTCTGCACAGCTAGGATCATAGATGTTAGCAGCCTGCACCCGGCTTCAAGGGGTCTCTTTCCACCCACCTGAGGCAAAGGCGCCCCTGGCTCATGCCAGTGTGATTAGTATCACAGCTTCCTGGAAAGCAGATCACTGGCTCATTCATTTCCTTGGAAGTTATTGAGCATCTACTGTATATCACAGGCTGTGCTGGATATGAAGGAAACAGAAATGTGTGTGATGCTACCTGTCTTCCCTGTCCCTTCAAACCATCTGTGAAGGGGTCGATCTCAGCCTGTGGCTGAGCCGGATGGGGATTGTAGGAGGTGGAGCCTGGGGACAGAAGTGAGGGCACTGGTGTTGGTGAGAGGGGTTGGGGATCCAGACTCCTTCCCCCTCCCTCTCTCTCTGCTTGCTGGCTGCTGGGAGGTGAGCTGCCTCCCCAGCACACCCTCCCACCATGACATCCATCTACATAGGCCCACAGCAGTGGGACCTACACCAAAAGCATAATGAGTGTGTCCTCTGGGTAGGGTTGTTGGTGCAGGGAGCTGACCAAGCCTTTCACAGTCCTGGGGTGTGGGCAGGCAGGAGAGAATCTCATCAGGAGAAAAGGTTTTGAAAGCTCTGTGGACGTGTGTACACATATGTGGAACCCTACATGCATAAGTGTGCATTGAGTGTGTATATGTGTGAACATTATGTAGTGTGTGTGTGTGGTGTGTGTGTGTGTGTGTGTGTGTGTGAGAGAGAGAGAGAAAGAGAGAGAGAGAGAGAGAGAGAGAGAGAGAGAGAGAGAGAGAGAGAGAGAGAGAGAGAGACCACTTCTAAGCACTCAGGAGATGTCCTTTCCCAAAAGCTCCTTGATCCTGGGCTGAAGACCCAGCAGAAGAGGCCCTGTTTATGATTGCATCTAGGAAAACTTGGAGAATATGGGGCCCGGGAGCACCCCTGGGCCCCTATACTAGAAGGAAGCCTTCCCCCACCCCGGTGAACACCCCCTTCCACCAGCCACAGCCTGCCCCACCAGACCCCGAGAGCCTGTTTGGCCACCTCTGCACCTGAAGAAATTAAAGACTAGATTGGTTTCTTCAGTGTAATCAGAAAGAATGCCACAGGGGTGACCTCTGTCCCCACACGGTTATATAAGTGGCATTTGGCAGAATCTTGGTGGGCCTCCACTCCCCCCACCCAGGCCCTTCTGTACCTCTGATGGGGAGGTGGCATTTCAGGGGCCCTCACCCTAGCAGGCTTCCTGACGTGCTCGATGGGAGAGGCAGCTTTCCAGGGTGGCCAGCTGAGCCAGGGTCCCCTCTTGGCAGCCCAGTAGGGATTTCTGGCTTGACCACACTGAACAAATCAGGAAAAGAAAAGAGATGTGGGAGTAAATCCATGGTGTCCAAAATGCAATCTCTCTTGTTTGCATCCACTCTGTGCCTTCACTGGGCTGTGCCTTCTTCTACACATGCCTCTCTGGTCTCCTTGTGGCCTGTCCAGCATAACCTCCCCAGGGCTTTTGCATATGCTGTACCCTAGCCTCCGTGCACCTCTCCTTGTCCCCTCCATCCGGCTCAGCTCAGAGGAGGAGGTTAAGAGTCCAGGGCAGGGGAAAGGTCATGCAGTGGTGGCTGACCTTGGTCTGTGGCACAGAGGTATGGCCCTCACAGATGATACTCTCCTAGTCCAGGTGGAGTCCCTTGGCCTTAGGCCATGCTGGGCTCCCTTGGAAATGGGGAGGTGTGGCTCTGAGGTAGGAGGCTCCCTTCCCCAGAAGGCAGCCATTCCCCACATCCAGGGTTACATCAGACCTGCCTCACCCATGGATATGGGGCAGGCTGTGAAGCTTCTCTTAAACCCCTCCCCCTCTGCACCAAAGGGGGCGGGTTCTTCCAGAACCTTCCTCTGAACGCTTTCCTTGACTCACTCACACCCTGCTGTGACTGTCAGTGGACACAGTCCCCAGGGCACAGGGGCACAGGGGCAGTACGTGGGGACAGGATCGATTTTGCATGCCTAGAGTGGAAAGCTGGCTGCTACAGGTACCTGGACAGGATCACAGAGAAGGACGTTGACAGGCTACTGAGAAAGTCACATCCGCCCCAGACACCATGGCGGGGGACTGAGGGAACCAACTGCATGAGCGACACTGCTCACACCCAGCCCATCACCCACACACTGGGTTCCCACTGGAGATTGTGTGTGGACACTGGGGCTGCCCAGACAGCTGGCTTCTTTTTAAATACAGTCATTATCCAGCTGACTCCCTTCCCCAACCCTAAGTCCCCAGCTCGGAGAATAATCCGATTCCTGCTCTACAGTCATTGAAGGTTCAGGAAAGCGCACACACACACACACACACACACACACACACACACCTCCCCAGGCCTGACACCTGCTTGCTCACACAGTGCTGTCCACCAGTGCCTTCACCTCCTCACCTCACCAGGTGATCTTGGAGACACAGCCCAGGCCAGGAGCAGTGACAGTAGTGGGTTTTGCTTGTTGTGTCTGAGAGTGTGTGGTGGCTGCGCGTACTGTGTCCTGAAGAGGAAGCTCATCCATGGTCCCATTGGACAGATGAGGAAACTGAGGTACAGAGGGGAACACAGCTATGCCTGGCCCACCCCAGTGGGGCTTCAGACCCCATGAAGCTGGCCTGCTGTCCCCTCCATCCCCAGGCCCCAGGGGTCCTGTGTCAGCCCTGGTTCTTGGGATTCAGACAGCAACTGTCCTGGAAGCAGGGCTAGGCCGCCATCCTTTGTCTCATGCCGTATGGGCAAGACTGGCGGAAGTGTGGAGGGGGTGGGGGGTGCTAGGAGGGAGTGCTAGCTGGTCATCAGCCCTTCCCACTCACGTTCGTTTGGGTGGACATTAATTAATTAATTCCTCATCCGCTGTCAGGCCAGCCTCCTGACAGGGTTCTGCGTGAAGCTAATCCAGACATGGTCTCATGTGGGCCTCCTTGGCCCAGTGGCTCTCAGAGAAGGGAGACCCAGGTCTGGGTTGAGGGGGAAAGGCAGGGCCTGGGGTCTGAGAGAGCCTTCCAGACGCTTCTTCCCCTTTCCCCCACTGGGCATGCCCACAGGCCACCACGCCTCCTTGTGCTATGCCGAAGGGTATGTTTAATTATGTGTGGATCTATACAGTGTCTGACTCCCAGCCTCGCCCTAACCCTCCCTCTCGTTAGAGAAGACTTGACTGCCTGGAGGTCCAGCGTGAATATCTCTGCAGTACTCTAGACTGCTGACTACGATTGTACATGTTGTACTCAGCCAGCTTCCCCTTGGCTTCTGAGTCCCTGAGAGCCAGACGCAAGGGTTTCAACAGAAAGGAATACTTTTATCATGGAATCAAGTCCTCCTAAAAGCTCTGCAAAATGGCCCTAGGATCATGCCTATCGTATGGAGGAGAGTTTGGCAAACATGGAGACCTCATGGTAGGCCAAGGCCTAGGTACCTGCCGAGGCCTCGGAACCAGCACAGACAAGACTGAGTTTGTCCCCAGGTAATCTGGGTTAGTGTACCACCCGCAGACCACTGCGTCTTCTCCTGTGCTTGACTACATCCTGGTGGCTCTGAGTGTCAGGACTCCCTTGCAGCTAGAGACCTGTAAATGGTTCCCTTCGAGCCAGCAGATGAATTTGTGTGCAGTTGACAGGGGTGGGGCCTGAGGCAAAGGATGCCTCTCCCTTGGATGCAGGAATCCATCCCCATGAGCACCTGAGCAGCCTCCCTATGCAGTGGTGGGCTTAGGAAGTATGTAATTCAGGAAGCTGCAGAGGGGTCTATTTTGCTGGATTAGATCCAGGCAGGTAGAGCAGGGGCTCAGCAGAGGCAGCCAGAGGGGGAACGGTGGCTGCCAGTACCTGACTCCTGGAAGAGGCAGCAGTCATCTTGGTGTCCCCCATCCCATCCAGCACTACGGCTTTTGGAGTCATTTCTGAAAGCTGAGGTCTCCCCTCAGCCCCCTTAATGGTTATGGGACCTCTGTGACATCTTGGCATAAATACAAACTGCCTTTGGTCTGAGGTCTGGCAATGAGCACTGTCTGTATTTGCACCTGACCTTCCCCACTTTGGGTGAAGGTCAGGAAGACTGTCCTGTACTGTATTGTGAGATATCAGCAACATCCTTGACCCTTACCTGCCAGACATCAGGGGCCACCACAACAATGTCTCTGAGCATTCATTGTTATTATCTTCTAAGAACCTTTGGGCTGGAGGATCATTGAGGTAGAGGCTAAGAAAGGAGATGGTGGGCAGGAGTTTGGCCTATGGTAGAGTGCTTGCCTAGCATGCACAAAGACCTAGGTTCGAATCCTTAGTACTACATACATAGAAAAAAGCCATAAGTGATGCTATGATTCAAGTGGTAGAGCATGAGCCTTGAAGAAAAAGCCCAAGGACAGTGCTCAGGCCCTGAGTTCAAGCCCCAGGACTGGCAAAAAAAAAGAGGAGGTGGTATCAGACTAGGGAGGAAGAGGAGGCACCTCTCTGGCTCCTCCATGACTTGAACTTGGGGCCTTGCATTGTCACTGGCCTTTCTTGGTCAAAGCTGGAGTTCTTACCACTTCAGCCATGTCTAGAGCCTGGCATTTTGTTGGTTATCTTGGAGGTGGAGTCTTGGGGACTAGCTCCCCAGATTGGCTTTGAATGACAGTTCTCCAGATCCCAGCCTCCTGAGCAGCTAGGGTTGTGTAGGTATGAATGAGGAGCACGCATCCGTTTTCTTTGAGAAACAAGCTAGGTTTCTGAACACTATCACATAGAAGACATGCTTCACCTGGCTTTTGTCTGTGATGCCAGAGCAGAGCTCAATCAAGGGCATGGCAGGTTCAGTGGCAGCATGGGGTTCTCGGTGCTGCAGGGGACAATGCTTTGTGCTATGCTGATCATTTCTCAGGCTTCATGTGATGCAGCTGGGAAAGGCCCTGTTTCTTAGAGAAGCTGAGAACCCCCAAGATGTGACAGCCTTGGGCCTGAGTTATGCAGTGAAAGAATGGAGCCTGGGTGAAGAGAAGAAGGAACCAGAGGCGCTCCGTTCTTGCCCATGGAGCGGCAGGTCTCAGAGTTTGATCACAATGGCTAAAGGACGTCTGGTCTCTGGACAACGTTCAAATTTGGGGCTGAAGCAGGACAGCTAAAGATGCTGTGGATGGGGAGGGAGCAAGGAACAAGATCACACCTTTCTCCACCTTTCCAGTAAGCATGTTTGTTCAACCATATTGGGTCTTTTTCCCCCATCTCTTTGTGCAGTACACAACCTGAGCAAGTGCCTGAAACTCCTTTCCTGCGCAGAGCGCCTTGTGTGCATCTCCAGCTGGTCTGCAGCGGAGGCCGGTGGTGAGAATAGAATGCTTGGCAGAGACAGAGAAGACTAGAACAAGTCCGGGAACTCTTACTTCAGGATCACATTTATTGTTCTGAATCTGGCTTATGATGCTCCGATGAAGTCTTAGCCTGGGCAGACTGAAGCAGCCTTGGCTCTCAGGCCAGAAATGGAAGGCGTAGGAAAATGCAAGGCCTGTGAAGGAAATTCAAACACAGTCTTGTTTTTGATGGCCTTTCTGGGCCCGTTTCGGGGCCCATTTCCACTTGGGTGCATTTGCTGGTGTGAAGCCCCATGGCGGTGGAGAGGGAAGAGTCTGTGTGTGGAGCTAACCCAGAGCAGGGTTCGGGTTCTGGAAAGGTGACCCTGGCTAAAGCTGCGCACACTCCAATCCCTCTTTGCTCCTGCTGGGGTAGATCTCTTCCCTCCTCTTGAGCCTGAAGACTTAATTGCCTAGTCGCTCACGGCAGAAGCGCATTGTGGGTCCTGAAAGGACACATTAGGCCATCATTACCACGTGGACTTCTTGAAACTCAGCCCGCCATGTTGGGAGGCTGCCCAACCAGGCCTGTGGAGCCAGCTACAGGGAGCAAGGACAAGGCTGGAAGGTAGCAGCCTGCTGAGCATCTGGCTAACAGCCGCCATCCTGTCCGAATTGCCAACTGGGAAGTAAATACAAGGAGAGTTGGAGAGTCTTCTTCTTCTTTTATTCTTTCTTGCTAGTGGTAGGTTTTGAATTCAGAGCTTCACATTCTCACTCAAGTTCCTTGCTCATGGCGGGTGCTCGACCCGCGTGAGTTGGTGCGCCAGCCTGCCTTTGATGCTGGTTAATAGAAGGTAGAGTCTCATGGACTTCTTTTTTTTAACTGCACCAGCCTTGACCAGTGATCCTCTGGATCTCAGCCTCCAGAGTGGCTAGGATTACAGGATTTTGTTTTGGTTTGTTTTCATGAGCAGTGTTCTGGGATGGCTGGTCATGCGACCGTGTGCGCAGGGAGCAGAGGTTAGAAACAGTGGTTGTCAGGGGAGCTGTGTTGGGAATTGGGCTAACACAGCTTGTGGGAAGCTTCTGGGGAGCTGCAGATGCTTGGTATATCCACGAACCACCAAATCCTGTCCCTGTCCTCTGGGGCCAGCCTGTCCGTCCCCTGCAGTGTCAGCTGACTTGGAGGGAACCGGACCCCACCGTCCTCAGCCCACCCAGCCTCTGTGAGACCGCAGGGTCCATGCAAGCCGTGGGCTTCCAGTGCAGGTGTCCTGCAGGTGTGCACAGGACCACGGACAACCTTCCAGCACTCCCACCGGCCCCCGCCCCACGTTCTCCGTGGTGATGGAGACTCGGAGGGCCAGAAGGTTCCACATTCGTCCCCTCGGATTCGTCCCCTCCACACACCTGGGCAGTTGGCCACATTTCCCATGCTGCCCCGCAGAACCCAGGCCACCCCGCCCGGCCCCACCCCACCCCACAGCAGTGTGACAGCACCTCCGTGCCAGTGCCCCGGCCTCAGGTCCCAGTGGACATGGAGGATCCTGCCATTGCCCTGGCTCCTCTTCTCAGTGCCAAGGTGCCAGCTGCCAGCCTCAGAGCGAAGGAGCCCACTCTGAGGCCCCTGGTTAATAACTCACATTGCAGAAGCCTGGGGGCCCCCACAGCCCGTGTCTCTAGGGATCAAGGGGGACAGGGAGGTCAGGTGGCTTGAGTGTCTTGCTCCTTTCCCCTGCGTGGCTCAGAGCCCACTGTGTGCCAGGCATGCAACCGGGGTCTTGTCACGTCTCAGCTGCTGTACAACACCGGTGTCTTCCTTCCTCTGTGTGAGGCAGGGGTCCGGATGGGGTTCAGCAGCCTTGGGGGGGGTCACAAGTCCAGGCATTGGCTGGTGGGAGCCGTGACTCACACCTGTAATCCTAGCTGCTCAGGAGGCTGAGATCTGAGGGTGGCGGTTCAAAGCCAGCCCCGAGCAGGAAAGTCCACAAGACTCTTATTTCTCATTAACCACCTAAAAGAAAAGTTCAAGGGCAGCACCTAGGCCCTGAATTCAAGCCCTCGTACTGATTGGCCCTAGTACTGAGGGGGAAGGACTAGGGTGATAAAGGATAGACCAGTCTGTCAGGCGTGGCTGCATACCAACACCAAACAGGTTCCTGTCCTACTATGAGCTCTCTATAAACAGTCACTTAGCCATTCAACACACATGAGCTGGCTACAAAAATAACCAAGTTATCACTCTGTGTTTGGAAGCCTCTGGCTCTCTAGCAGAGCAGGGCCATAACATAAATAACAAGGTAGCGTGATGGGGCATGGACATTCCTGTCATGTGTCTGTATTCTTGAGCTTGCTTTTCCTCATGGCCCCAAAGCCTAAAACGGGCTGGTACCTAGTAGGTGCGCAGAAACATTTGCAAACACTTGCTAGTTCCTTTATGTGGTATCAGTTGTTTTCTTCTCCCTGTGCATGAAGGAAAATAAAAATACAGCAAGTGTAACTGGCCAGGAGAATTCAGGCAACATACTAAATCACCGACCAACCTCCAAGCCTCCAAGCTTTGTATCCAACCATCGTCCTGTAGTCCTGGCTTCTCTGTGCAATGGGGCTGTAGTAATGAAAACCGTGCACATGGGAGAACTCGGCCTTTCTTTGGGGTGTGCCGATGATACTTCAGCCACTGCTCAGGACAATAACGGGGTTTCAGGTAATTACACACCCCTCAAATAGCAAACCCGATTATTGCTCTGAGCTGGAACAGATCTCCGCAGATCCGCTCATACACAGCTGTTTCATTTAAAATATTTTGGCAGAAAATTGCACATGAGCTATGCCAGACACCTCAGCTCTGGGAGCTTAACTCCTTCCATACCTGACCCCACCCAGTCGTGCCACCCCTCCTGCCTCCCGTTCCTCTTCGGAGCTGCTTTCCTCGAGTCCTCCTGCCTTTGTCTCTCGTTAGTGGAGAGCCTGGGAAATAAAGCTCAATCCTACAGCTGAAAAATCTCTCCCCGACCCATCTCTCCACTGAAAACAAATTTTAAAACTGGTACATAAAATTGTACATGTCAGCCAAGCGCCAGTGGCTCACGCCTGTCATCCTAGCCACTCGGGAGACCGAGCTCTGAGGATTGTGGTTCAAAGCCAGCTCAGGCAGGAAAGTCCTTGAGACTCTTATCTCCAGTTAACCACCAAAAGCCAGAAGTGGAGCTGCTGTTCAAGTGGTAGAGGACTAGCCTTGAGCCCAAAAACTCAGGGACAGCACCCAGGACCAAAATTGAAGCTCCAGGACTGGGAAAAAAAAAGTACATGTTAGTAGATCTGTATGTAGTGCTTTGATACCTGTGTACATGTGTGATCCTACATGCACATACACACACATGTGTAAGCAGTTCAACAGACCTCTGTCCTCAAACATTCATCATTTCCTTCCATTGAAAACATTCAGAGCCCTTCTAGAAGATTCTGAGAGGCACAGGACACGCTTGTTTCCTGTTGTCAATGCAAGAGCACTTGGGAGTCATGTCAAACTACAGCTTGGTACCCTTTCCCCCTCCCCCCTTCCCTGTGTCTGAGACCAGCTCCATGCCCGCCCGTCCTCTACTCCAGCTCACTTCCCATGACCGCCTCTCCTTCCCTCCACCCACGCTGTTAGAGCCAGGATTCCATTCCTCGTGGCCCTGCAGCCCCTGCCCGCCTCATCACCCACCAGCGACCCAGCACTTCCATTGTTTTTCTTCACTTTTGGGTCTTGTGATTGGGTCCGTGGGTGTCACCCAGCCACTCACTGGCCAGCCTGTGTGGGCCAAAGAAGGTCAGTTCACAGGGCTCACGTGTCCTTGGGAGGAGGAACAATGGGTGACACAGGGACCAGTGGCCCCAGGGGATGCTGGGAGCTTCCACCTCCTCCACAATGCACACACTGCTCTGTGCCTCCCCTCCTCCTCCCCTCCTCCTCCTCCTCTCCTCCTCCTCCTCCTCCTCCTCCTTGAGACTCAGGGCTGCAGGAGATCCCACATTAACTGTTCTCAGGATCAACCTGAAGTCCAACCACCCAGCCATGCTTCCAAGAGCATGCTTCCAGACACAAGGCCAGGCTCCCGGGGCAGGCCTGGGGCAGGCCTGGGGCCGGCCTTGCCCTTCACATCGGGCCTGGTGGAGAACAGCATGTTCAGGTGCTGGTGAGGTCTGAGAACTGCGAGGGCAAGGGAGGAACTTCCGGAAAGGAGCCCAGGAGAAACAAACCCCAGAGTCTGATGGGGCCTGAACTCAGGGCCTAGGCACTGACCCTGAGCTGCTTTTGCTCAAGGCTAGAACTCTACCACTTGAGCCAAAGCGCCACTTCTAGCTTTTTCTGAGTAGTTTATTGGAGATAACAGTCTGATTGACTTTCTGCCCCGGTTGGCTTCGAACCTGCATCCTCAGATCTCAGCCTCCTGAGTAGCTAGGATCACAGATGTGAGCCACAGGCACCCAGTTCCATCTCGGGTTTTACAAGTCATCAAGAGAAACATGAGAAGTAGATTAGAGTTCCTCTCACTCCTTTCCCACTGGCATAAAAGTTTACTGCACCCCGCTCTTGTCTGTTTAGCAAGAGGATTAAGGGAAATAACTGGAAAAGAAATCTTGTACGTACACCAGAGACGACAAACACTAGGACACATGGCATAAATCCAAGCCATCCCAAGCCCATGGCATACTTACGCGATCAATTAGCACACATGCCATAATTCAGGCCTGCCTTGCCTGCGGCAGACATATATAATCAATCGCCAGATTCATCCCTGGAAACCCAATCACAGTTAGGGGACTTTCAAGATTGTGATCACTGTGTTTTCTATTTATAACCACTTCCCCTTCACAAAGAGAACAAAAGGGAACATAAGTAATCCATCTCAATGATCTTACTATCAGCCTGTTTGATTTTTAAGTATCAGCAATAAATACATTGCGGATTATTAATGAAAAAGCACGTTTAGGAATTGCTGCTATTACTGAACAATTGGATGGAATAATTATGGTAATCACTGGGTAATTAGATCCTTCCTGGCCTCTGAGAAGAGCCTGTGAGCCCTGGGATTGACTCCTCCAAAACAGGAATTCAAGCAGTCACGTTGGCGTTTATAACTTAGGAGAAGTAATCTTTAAGAAACTGCCCCCCCCCCAGTGAAGCTACTACCTCCTTTCTGAATGCTTTCAACTGCTGTCTGTAGAATCCTCACTGTAAAAAGCAGCTTAAACTGGGGAGGGGGATTTTCCACCAAGTAAGAAATCTAATCAGTGGTCATCAGACCTGTCCTGTGGACAGTGACCATAGTAATCCAACCCTCCTTCCAAGATGCCACCCAATGGCGGCTGGCTTGTGGCTGCTGGTGCTCCAGACATCTCATTTGTACATAAAACAAAAGCAGTGAGGACAGCAGCATTTGCCTTTTGGAATCAGAAGAGCCACTGTAGCTGCAAGGGAGTCTGGGAAAGGGAAGAACATGGACTATCCTGGTCCTTTCTTAGGACTATGTTTCTCTGAACAAGCAGAGGTTGAGGTCAGCAAGAAAAGAGCATTTGAACAGACTAATACTGTCTATAATCAATACTTATTGCCTGTCCCGGGATCCCTCTGAGCCCTGGTGGGCCTGAGTGATGGAGCTCTGAGTTGTCTTCTTGTTCCTGGCTCATTCATTCCTTCAAAATGTATAGAACCAGTGCCTCATGGAAACTAGGAGAAATACAGAGTTATCTGGGAATGTCTGACAGGGTAGGGGATGATCAAGAAACTTCTTGGGGAAAGTGCCAAAAGTAAGGACTTTCCTATCTCCTTCAGATGGTAATAATGCCAATAATAAAGGCCCTCTGTAAGGCTTTAAACTCCATGAGGACAGGGTTTTCACTGCCTTTCTTCCCTGCTTCTATATATTCCCAGTATCTCGCTTAAGGCACTTAATCAAAACCTATTTAATGAGATAATTTACTCAAGAATAATATGTTTAAGCTAGCCTGTCATCCCAGCTTCCCAGAGGGTAGCGATCAGGAGAACTGCAGGCAAAAAGTGAAAGAGACTCCATCTCAACCAATGAACTAGTTGGGTTGTCTCATTCCTGTAATCCCAACTGTATTGGAATTGTAAATGGGATCATGGTACAGATCTATCTCAGTACAAACATTTGAAAAATAACTAACGCAGAAGGGGCAGGAGCTGAGGTTCCACTAGTAAAAGCATCTGCCTAGCAAGTGCAAGACCCTGAGTTCAAACAGCAGCAGCACCAAAAGAAAAAAATGTAGGTGGAGGATGGTGCTTCCAATTACATTAGCGTGCTTTACATGACCTCTTCACTCATCACAAAGAGCAGGGAAGGCCACAGAGCCTGTGGACAGCACACTGGACTGGCAGATGCACTGAACCCACCCTGGCCTGTGTGGGCCAAACAGGTGCCACCCACTGCCACCAGACCAGCCAGCCAGCCCAGAGGAGCCTTAGAGAGGGGCGTTGAGCTAACCCCAGGCAATGAAAAGAGCCAGTCACTCTCCATCCCATGCATTTAGCAGGTGCAGCCTCCCCGCTCTGCTCCCCAGAGCAGAGGCAGGGCGAAAGCTTTGTGAAGTCACAGCAGTGTCATGCCAGGCAGAGGCCTTGGGTGCTAGGTGCTGGGTGCTACTCTCCAGTGTACCCTGCTTGAGCCATTCCAGCCTCAGGGTCAGACCTCATGGAGGCCAGCCATGCCTCTGCCTCCAAGCCCTCCAGCTGGCTGTCCCCCTGCTCCTGAACACTGGTGGGCCTATCTCTCAGCCCCTCCAGGACTTCTGGAGCTGAGCCCTTCTCAGCAAGCCCTTCCCTGACTGTTCCCACCCTAATGGGCACCGCCTGTCCCCCCAGCCTGTCTTGGTAGCACCCGATCCCATCTCACCCATGATACCATTTCCCATCTCCCCTCCTGGTTCTGGTGCCTCACCATCCCCCAGGAACACAGGAGCCCAGGGGACCCTTCACCCTTGTATAGCTAGCCCTTTCAACAAGGCCTGGCATATACTGGGGAGGGCTGTTGAACGAACTGACAAATGGGGGCCTGCTCTGCTTCCTCTTCTCACCCCCTCTTGTGTCTCTTACTTCCTGAACAGTGGTGGGTACCCAGTGTTAAGCTGGCCTGGCAGTGCACGACTGTAATAAACACCTGAGGTGATCCCCCCGTGGTTGCTTGTCTCTGTTGTCTTTGGTCCTGCGGAAGTGGGGAGGGGACCTGGGGTGTGCAGTGAGGGTGCAATGAAGGGAAATCACTCCCCTCTTGGCATCTGGAAGCAGTGAGAGAGTGAAAGGGAAAGGAGGAGAGGAAGCGTAGCAGGGAGATGGAGAGAGGGACAAAAGATGAGGGAGAAAAGGGGTCCAGGATTCAGCACCCTCCTGAGAACACACCCCCAATGACCTAACTTGCTCCCACCAGGCCACACCTCCTAAAGTCTCCACCTCCCCCCAGTGCTGACAGGGCTGTAGACCAGGCCTGGGCCCAGCCCAGGGCATAGCCTGGGGAGGGGCGGGGAGGAGGAACCTAGAGCCAAACTTCAGCTGTGGCAGCCTGTGGGAGGTGTGGGGCGGGGCCATTCTGCTCTGCCTGCCTGAAACAACACCCCTGCAAATCCCTCATCATCCTGAGAGACACACACACACACACACACACACACACACACACACACACAGGTGCGCGCAGGATTTTTCATCTCTGAAGTTGTTTGGAGCTGGCATGGCCCTCCCGTGCCCGTCTCCATGCCGTGAAACCCTCCTGGGCCCTGCTACAAGGAAGGATCAGACAGGCCTCACGGTCTGCAGAGGGATTCTCTGTGTGTTTTCTTACCTTTTGTTTCCTTTTGGGCTTTTATTAAAGAAACCCATGTGCATAATTTTAAAAATCAAAGAGCACTAAAAAGGCCAGTAAGAGAAAATGCCAGTCTCGTGCTCCCCAACCTCCTTCAATCCTAATTCCAGCTCTCTGATGCCAACAACTGGCCTCACTGGACACCGTCGTTGTCTCTCCTTGGCTCCATCTTTCAAAGCAGGCAGTGCGGGGCTGTTTCTCACTTCATTCATTTCACACATCGTCTCATGTTGGAGCCCTGAGATTAAACCCCCGGCACAGTGACTTCTGATCGTGGGTGTGAAGCCCCGCATCACGCGTGACATGTCCTGCTCGGATACCATGGACAGTGTCATCCGCAGACAGTACTGTGCGTGGCCTGGCCAGGGCACAGGGGTAAGGCCTGGAGCACAACAAGGGGGGATCAAGCCAGGGAGAAGCTGGGGGACTGCTGTCCAGACATGGACTCATGTAGTCACTGCAGCTGGACCAGGCTCAATGGAAGAGGCTCCTTTAAGCGGTGACATAAGAGCAGATGGCTTCTGATGAATGAGATTTGGGCAGACAAGGCTGGCATGGAAGGGCATCAATGCCCAGGGACCAGCCCAGCAGGGACCCAGAGGAAGCTGAGTGAGTTTGCCATCAATAACTCAAGGAGTGTGGTGTGTTGTGGTGTTGTGTGGTATTAGTATAGAGGTTTGAGCTCAGGGCCTAGCATTTGCTAGGCCAGTGTTTCACCACTTGAGTTACTCTTCTACCCGTTCTTGTGCTTCAGTTGTTTTGTGGATATTGTCTCCTGTCAAGGGCTGGGGTTGGTTTTCTATCCTCCTCCCTCTTCCTCCTCTGTAGTTGGTATGCCAGGCATACACAATCGAGCCCGGCTTGTGCGTTGATATGGGGAGGTCTGGCTAACATTTTGTCCAGATTGGTCTTGAGTGTCCAGCCTCACGGTAGCTGCCTCCTGCACAGCTGAGATGGTGGGTGTGAGCGGCTGTGCCCAGGGCTGTTCAATGAAATTCTTTCCCATTGTCTCTTAACCTGATAGTTCATTTTATTCTCCATGCTCCTTCCTTGCACACATTTACACACTGTCCTTTTTCTTGGTCTGGATCTGCTCGGGTGTTTTGGGGTCTCAGCTTCAGTGCCCCCAACACTGTAGGGACTCCCCTAGCTTCCCCAAGACATGCTAAACTGTCATCCGGTGGTCTCTCCCTGAAGAAGCATGGTTTTGCTTTTCCAGTCTCTTTTTCTTCTTTCTTGATTTCCATTTATTTATTCATTCATTTTATATGCCAGTACTGGAGTTTGAACTCAGGGTTTCATGCTCTTTTAGCTTTTGCATTCATGTCTGGTGCTCTACCATCTGAGCCAGACCTTCTCTTCTGGCTTTTTGTTGGATAATTGGAGGTGAAAGTCTCTCACACCGATACACAGAAGCTGACTTCAAATCATGATCCTCAAATCTGCGCCTCCTGAGTAGCTAGAATTACAGGCGTGAACCACCAGCAGCTAGCTGACTATAGTTTTTCTTTGGGCTAAAAAGTCTCTATGGTGGGGCCAGGAGTTTGGCCTAGTGGTGGAGTGCTTGCCTAGCATGCACAAAGACCAGGGCTCCAGTCCTCCGTACCACATACATAGAAAACACCGGAAATGGTACTGTGGCTCAAGTGGTAGAGCTCTAGCCTTGAGAAAGCCCAATGACAGTGCTCAGGCCCTGAGTTCAAGCCCAGTACTGGCACACAAAAAAAGTCTCCAGTGCTGGGAATATGAACCTAGGGGTTCCATTCCTCAGTACCACATACACAGAAAAATCCAGAAGTGGCGCTGTGGCTCAAGTGGTAGAGTGTTAGCCTTAAGCAAAAGAAGCTCAGAGACAGTGCCCAGGCCCTGAGTTCAAGTCCCAGGACTGGTAAACATAACTAAATAAAATAAAAGTCACCAGCATTTGCCCATCTTCCTTCTCCCCCTCACAAATGTGGAAACCAGCTTCTTTCCAAACAGATTTGATTCCTTGGTCCACTGTCTGCTTTGAGCTCCCTTTAGCAAACTGATGGCCAGCGGAACCCTGTTTCTCCCACCAGCAGCTGCCCCCTGACCCAGCCCTGGAGCCTGCCTCAGTCTCCTCATCTGTAAAATGGAAAGCTGCTGGTGAAGGGGCTGCCGCCCAGCCAGTGCTGCCAAGTCTAACGTCCTCTCCTTCCCCATCCTAACTTGATGGACAGTTACTGCCTGGCACTCTTTCCATTTCTCAGCTCTCGACTACAAAATTGCACCTTCCTGGGCTCCCAGCCCGACACCCCATGTGCCAGAAGGAGTGTGTATGTCTCACAGGCATCCTGTGGACCAGAGCCAGGATCTCAATGAGATGATTCTCCATGAAGAAAGTGTGAGCAGCCGTGGCTGTTTTTGCCCCATTTGGACAGAAATCAACTCAAAGGACAGAACTTTCCAGCAATGAGGAAACAGTGCTCTGTCCCCCACCCCTTCTTGGCTTTTTCTTTGGTCAGCAATCTGAGGAGCTGGCAGTTCCATAGATAGGAATTTCACTGGGTAGCCAGCGTTTCACCATGGTAACCAGCTGGGGGTTGGGTAGATGGATGAGAGGAAGGATGGGTATAGGCTTCAATGGGTGGATGGAAGAAAGGAAGAAGAGTAGATGATGAGCATATGCTTGGATGAGTAGATGGAAGGAAGAAAAATGGATGGAGGATGGATGGATGGATGGATGGATGGATGGGTAGATGGAGGGTTGAAGGATGGATGATAGTTGGGTTGTGGATGGGTAGATGCATGCATGCATAGATGATTGATAATGGATGGATGACTGGATGAATGGATGATTGGTTGTTAGATGGATGGATGGATGGATGGATGGATGGTAATTGGATGGTAGATGGATAGATGGGTGGATGATGGGTGGACAGAGGGATGATGGGCTGATGGACAGATGGATGGGAAGATGATGACTAGTATTGGATGGATGGACGGACGGACGGACGGACGGATGGATGGATGGATGGATAGATGGATGGATGGATGGATGAAGGATGGATGGATAAAGGGGATGATGGGTAGACGATAAGTGGATGAATGATGAGTAGATGGATGATGGTAGATGGATGGTAGATAATGGTTGGATGATGGGTAGGTGATGGGTAGATGGAAGATGAGTATACTGATGATGTGTGGATAGATTAATAGATCGTGTATGGATGGTTGGCGATGCTTATTAGACAGTAAATGGATGATATATGATGTGATGATGGGTGATGGATGATGAGTGGTTAGATGGAGTAACAGATGATGGGTGGATGGTAGACAGATGGATGATGGTTTAATGGTGTATGGATGATGGGTAATGGGTCAATGAATGGATTGAGTATACGGATGATGGGTGGATCGGTGGATAATAAGTGGATGAATGATGGATACATAAATGGTGGATCAATGGATGGGTGGATGGATTGGTAGATGGATGGATGAATGATGGTTGGTTGGTGGATGGAAGGATAATGGATGAATTATGGGCAGATGATGAATGGATGGGTAGATTATGGGTGGATGATGGATGGATGGATGGATGGATGTAGTATCCCTGATGAACCGTAGCTTCCTGCATTGTCCCTTGTGTACTCATATTCTTTTTTTATTGCAATGAATAGAAGGGTTACAGTTATATTTGCCAGATAGAAGGTGCATTACTTCACACACATTAATACCCCTTCTCATGTTTTTGTCCCCATTTCTCTCCCCCTACCCCCTCCCCTTATCTTGTTTTCTCCCCCTTCCCTATCCTATTACAATTAAACAAACAAACGTATATACAAAGTTCCAGATAACAAGGTAAGATACTGTAACAATATTAGATAACCTAGGGACAACAAAAGAGATGAGAAATAACATAGTACATTAAGAACAACAATCACTCATTATATGGCTCTTGTTTCCATATGGTGGAGGTCCTTTCATTTAACCTCATCCTATATGGCCTTATGTACCTAGGTTTTGCCCTATTGTAAACCTTTGCTAGGAAAGTCCAATTGACAAATGAGAGAAACCATTGAGCCTATGTTCCTTTGGGTCTGACTTAGTTCACTTAATATGATTTTTCCCAAGTCTTTCCATTTCCTTACAAATGGGTCGATGTCATTCTTTCTGATGGCCACGTAGAATTCCATTGTGTATAAATACCATGTCTTGTTGATCCACTCATCAACTGAGGGGCATCTGGGTTGGTTCCATATCTTCGCTGTGGTAAATAGTGCTGCAATGAACAGCATTGTGCTAGTAAATTTAGTATGTCTGGTTCTGGATGATTGGGTAAATGCCCAGTGGTGGAATTGCTGGGTCACAGGGGAGCTCTATGTCAAGTATTTTGGGGAACTGCCATATTGCTTTCCATAGTGTTTGAACGAGTTTGCACTCCCACCAACAGTGTAGTAGTGATCCCTCCTGGCCACATCCCCTCCAGCATCTGTTGCTATTAGATTTCTTGGTCCTGGCCATTCTAACTGGAGTGAGGTGGAATCTTAGAGTTGTTTTGATTTGCATTTCTTTTATGACCAGAGATGTTGAGCATTTCTTCATGTATCTGTAGGCCATTCTTATTTTCTTCTTTAGAGAAGACTCTCTTTAAGTCTTTGGCCCATCTTTTAATGGGATGGTTCTTTCTTTGGTGATTAGTTTTGGAGTGATTCAATTTTTTTAGCTGTTGATGTATTTTAGATGTGTGTGTACTCGTATTCTTTGTCATGCTACCAGGTCTTTAAGAGACTCTTTAAGAGGCAGGTGTGAGTTCAGGTCATCTAAGCTGCAATTCAACATGCAAGGACATTAGCTATTAGGAAATGTGAAAGGAGCCGAAGAAAGTTGGAGGACCATCAGACCAGGGTGCAAGACAGACCCAGAGAGGTGCAGAGAGAAAGGTGGCCAGACAGAAGCATCTAGATTGGGTAAGCTCAGGCACGCTTGGTCCAGGTTCTCAAGCCAGAGTTGATCATCAGAGCAGAGCTGTGTCTTCCCAGCCTGGGAAGCCTGACCACAGCCCTGCCCTGTCCTGCTCTCTGGCTGGCGGGACCCTCTGCCCAAGAGCAGCAGGCGCCTTGGGTCCGTTCACTTCCTGTCGTTGGAGGTTACAAGGCCCATAGGGGGCGCAAGTTCTACAGCTCCATGTCCGGCTCCTGCACTGGGGACTGCAGAGCGTGAGAAAGCCCAGCACCAAGGAAGCCTGGTGAGACTGCTGTTAGCGCATTTCTGAGGAATGGAAAAGAAAGAAAGAAAAGAACGATGAAGGAAGGAGGAAGGCAGAGAAATAAACAGAGGGAGAGACAGAGAAACAGAGGGAGAGAGGGACAGAAAGAGAAAGGGGCAGATACAAACAGACAGAGGAAGAGAGAGAGAGATAGGGAGAAGGGCGGGGGGAGGGAGGGAGGGGGCTGCAGACATAGATCTAGCACAAATGAACTACACTGATGGAACATTTTGACCCAGTTCCCTGTCCTGTCCTTTCCTGCACTGTCCTGGGTGCACCACTCTAGGCACAAAGCTGTGTGCCATTGTCACCTCCGTGGAGCCAGCATCCCTGACCCTGCGTCAGGGAGTAGAGTTAGCTCTCCACTGCGAGCTGGGGCTTGTGCTGGCCTAGGGATACTAAGTGCTGGGTTTACAGCATCATCTCATGCTGGGCCCCAGTGTAGGCAATTACAGCTTCATGAACGTCATTATTCCTGAGGCTCAGAGAGGTCAAGCATGTGACTTGAGTGGTTCCAGCCAGTACACTGCAGACCGGCCTTGAACCAAGGTCTGTCTCTGGGGCCCCTGGCAACTGGTCAACCCTGTTCCTTGCTCCCTGGCCTCAGGGATCTGTGCTTCCCCCTTTCCCCTCCCCCGTGGACTGTTCATAACTGGCTGAGATCACACCATGAAGCAGGCGAGTGGAATGAGAAGTAGGGAGCCACGCTTCTTTTTTTCCTTTTACTGCCTTTGTTTATGGAGGGACAAATCATAGCTGTTTTCATTTGTGTTTCTAGCACAATAAAAATAAAAGACACGCTGGCAATCTGTTTAAAAGCCTATGCAATTCTACAATGTGAGCTGTTGGATTTATACCACCCACTGATCTCACACGTGCGCACGCGCGCACACACACACAAGATAAAACCACAGTGCCAGCCACCCAGGCCTTCCTGGAGCTGCAGAGTTGTCCCTTATCAATCAAGGCAGGGGGCCACAGGCTCTGAGGCAACATGGCCAACCCCCTCTCCCCTCTCCACTCCCATGGCTCCAGTAGAGGCCAGAGCCTGGCCATCTCTGACCTGCTTGTCCCAGAGCCTCAGATCTGCTGCTTTCTGGAGTTGGTATACCTTTCCCTGGGAGCACACACCTCCACTCAGAGGCAGAAGCTGCACATGCTGACTGCCAGAAGGGCCCACCATTCCATCAGGCCCACACTGCCCATGCTGGTAAAAGCATCGCCATCCATCCAGTATGCTATACTTCATCTAGCCAGGCTGGCACTTCACCAAGGGCTGCACGAACGTGGGGCATTTGTGTTGTCTTCCTGGATGGCACCAAGGCCCAGTTGGTAGGAGCGTTGTGTGGCCAGGCTAGAGGGCCTTGGAAAAGGGCACTGGGAAGGCGGGGATGGCAGAATCTCTGTGCTTGGCAGCTCAAACTTAGGTTCACAAAGTCCTGTCATTTTCTACCCCTGAGCTGAGGCCACAGCAACCAGGCGGTCCTTGTCAACATCAGAGGAAGTACCCACCTCACATGTGTCCCAACAGGGATGCCAGCCGCCTCGATGAACAAGCTAGGTGTGCCTGTAATCACAGCTGAGCAAGAGATGGAGCTGAATGCCTGAAGTCAGTCCCAGGCAAAATCATGAAACCCAAAACGTGACTGAACAAAGAGGGCTGGAGTATTTACCTAGCATGTGCAAGGCCCTGGGTTCCAGCTCCAATGCTGAAAAAAAAAGGAAGAAAAAAGGAGAAGGAGTAGAAGGGAAAGGAGAAGAAAGAGTGCCTGATGTACAGTATATTCAAGAAATTAGCAAGGAGAACCTCCTTCCTCTCTTTTCCCTTTCTTTCTCCCTTCCCTGCCACTGTCTCACACTGAGCCTGACATCCAGAAACCTCCAGGGGTTGGCATTTGAGGACCTGGATCTCCTGAGGCTTCAGAGTGGACAGCAGCATGCAGGCAGCCCTGCAAGCTGGCTGAGGTCCCGCCGAAATGGGCACAGCTGGCTTTCCAGGTTTGGAGCCCTGCTTCTCAGCTTCTCTTGAGCAAGCAGCCCAGCTGCCTGTGTCAGCCACAGGCTGACCACTGATGCCCCAAGGGAAGGGGTTGGAGCCAGGCCAGCCTGGTTGCAGCAGCTAGAATGTCTCCTGTCAGATGGCCCAGCCCCTCCCCTTGGACAGGCCCCTCCTCTCCTGCAGGGCATGCTCCTCTATAGACCCCGCCCCCTCACCGAGACCACACCCATCTCCTGCAGGCCACACCCATCCACTGATTTTTTTTTCCCTGCCCCTGCAGACCACACCCCCTGCCTGGGGGCGCCCATCTTGAATTGGTCAGCCTGTATAGCCTTAGAGCCTTAGAGCCAGGCAAAGTTCCAAAGGACCAGATGGCCTGGCAAGGTACATTTGGCCAGAATTCATGTCACTGGCAAGGGATGACAAATGTGAGCCTTCAAGAAATGGCTGTGACCTGGGGACAGGGGAGCTGGGGTTGGGACTGCAGCCACTGTGATCAGAAACGCTGTGTTCTTTGCCGCTCGCACCAGTCATGGTCATTCAAGTGAGCTTAGCTCTTGGAGTGGGCTCGGTGCCCCTGGTCCCACCAGGAGCTTGTTGAGAATGCAGGTCCTCAGGCTATGCCCACACCGGCCCAGCCCCAGTTCCAGGTTCCAAATTGATCTCTAAGCAAGCTCTGTGCTAGCCAGTATCTGGTCAGTAGCAAGCAGGACCTCACGTTTATTTTGCCAGGTGAGGGGCAGGCAAATTGTGGACCATAGGTAAGAATCACTGTAAACCCCACGCCAGCACCAGGCATGACTCAGCTGTCCTGCTAATGTGGAGAAATGTTCTCCACTCACCAAAGACACTGGAGGGCTGTGAGAGCCAGAGCCTGGGAATTCCAGACCTGCGGTGTGCCCGTGACTGTCGGGCCCCCAGCACTGTTCACATGCCCCTGGCCCTTTCATAAAGCCTGAGAGCCCAGGGCAGGATGGCAGACATTTCTGAACTCAGTGGCCATCAGCCAAGATTCCCAGTCTCATAAAATTAGGAAAATTGAGCCCAGCCTCACCTGACTCTGCAGACTGGCCCGGGTGCCCAGGGGTGCTATTACTGTGGTTGAAAGTGATCCAGAGCCCAAGAAGATGGATGGCAGGAGGGACTGAAAGCTGTGATGGAGGTGGTATAGGTGGTGGGGCTGGGGAAGTGGCCAGGGCTGTTAGCAGCCGCTTCCATCCGCTCCCCTGATGAAGGCTTTAAGAATAGAACGATCCTCCTCCATAGTTGTTTGGCCTAATATCTGCCTTCCCGAGACGCCCTAGTTATTTTTATCTGTTGTATATTGTTCTGAGAAAAATCTCCCTTCCCCAGTCCTGCTAAGAAAAAATTTCTAGATGAATTTGGACCTTGCATGATGGTTACTGGGTGCCTGTGTGATTAAACTGCTTGCCTAGCCCCTTCCCCAACACCCATGCAAGACCCCTTCCAAATCCCTGTTCCCATCTTCCCATGCATCTGCTACCTAGCTGGACAGAATGCAGACGCCAAGGATGGGCTTAAAAGCTTTATTATTAACATACAATATATATTCCATACAACTTGCTCATTTAAAGTAGACAGTTCTGCCAGGCACTGGTGGCTCATACCTGTAATCCTAGCTACTGAGGAGGCTGAGATCTGAGGATTGTGGTTCAAAGTCAGTCCAAGCAGGAAAGTTCATGAGACTCTTATCTCTGTCTCCAGAAAACCAGAAGTGGAGCTTAGGGATAGCACCCAAGCCCCAGAACACACACACACACACACACACACACACACACACACACACACACACACCCTGTATACAGTAATTCAGGGCTTGGGAGGGGGAGGGCTGAAGGAGTAGAGCATCAGCCTGGCACAGGTCATGAGTTCAAACCCCAGGGCTACAAAAGAATGAAAAGCGAAATGGATGAGGCTCATGTGATGACATGAGCCTGTCATCGTAGCCACTTGAGAAAAAGAGCTTGAGGTGTTGTGGTTTGAATTCAACCCAGGATAGAACAGCTCAAACACTGCCCTGCACTCAAAGGCTTCCCAGCTGCGAGGGAAGCATAAATGAAAGATCAAAGCCCAGGCATAAAAATCAAAAATCACCAATGGAAACAAACCCTGGAGAGGGCCTGCTTGCTAAGAGGTAGGCCCTGAGTTCAATCCCTCGTGCTGTCAAAAAGAAAAAGGGGGAAAGGAGGCATAGAATTCCTCTGGTTCTAGTATCGTTGCATGTTGGCAGAGCCCGCCCCCATCCATCATCCCCATCCATTTCAGAGTTTTTGGGGTTTTTTAATCACCCTAGAAAGTAACACTGCACCCTCCCTTGTCCTCTCCCCATCCCTCTCAGCCTGAGGCACCCACTCATCCACTTCCTATCTCTATGCATTTGCCTGTTCTAGAAGCTTCTCCTACAGGGAATAACACAGCACACTGTCTTTTGTACCTGACTGCCCACATGTAGCGTGACGTTTACAGGATGTAGCTGTGCCTATGGAACCAGCCCCTCTGTGTCTGTGACTGAAAAGCTTTACATCGCCTGGACCCCACCTGTCTGTTTATTAACTGGTGGGGGCAGGGGGCAGCGAATAGCTTTACGTTGAAAGATGCCCAAATACCAGGCCAGGCTCAGCAAGTAAGAACCTGCCTGGCAAAAAGAAAGCCCTAAGTTCTGACCTATGAGGGGAGGGGAGAGGGAAAGGAGGGAGGGGGAGGGAAAGGGCGGGGAGTCTTTCTCTCTTGGATCTAACCATAAGACTATCAGGGAGCAGGGAGCAGAATGGAATGCGAATGCAGCTTGGCCATCACAGTAATTCTGTAGTCAGATTGAGGATAAACTCAGGGATAACAACTGACCTTCTATTCCATGAGCGAAAAGCTATGTTCAAGGAAGACTTCAGAGCACTGTGTGCTGGGTTGTTGAGCCTGGGAAGAGGCACCAGCTCCCTGGGGTCCCCCAGCCTGCGCCCCCACAGGGCCTCCCAGCCCATCCCCTTCCAGTCAGACCTGGTGGTGGTTAATTACATTTGGATTGATTTCCACACATACACACTGGTACCTAGAAAACCCCAGCCTGGGGACAGAGAGAGATGAGCTGTGACAGACAGACAGCGGATGTGAAGACAGCTGAGACATATCGGCAAACTTGGCCTTCCCAGTGTACTTAGGGTACAGTTTGTACTCATGGTGATAATGGTAAGGACCCCATGTGTCCCTCTCCCCCATCTGAGCTCTTTGTGTATTCCAGAAGGTGCTTTTGCAAACCAGACCAGAGGGCTGACTTACCTGAGTCTCTAACCCTGGCCCAAAGTGTGAGATGGGGTACCTGGAATTATGTCCTTGGGTACAATATCTCCTTTTATCTTCTTTGGATCTGTGACAAGTGCTGAGCTGTGCCCATTTTACAGATGAGGAAGATGAGGTTGGGCCTGTTCGAAGCTGGGAAGAAGGGACAGAGCATGGAGGAGTCCCGTTGTGCTAAAATTCCAGTTGTGCCAGGATGGATGACTACTGTTGTCCAATGGGTGCAGCCATCGCAGAATGCCTGAGGCATTGATAAAGGAGTCATCTGCTTTGGAGTGTGTGGTGTCCCTTCCCAGAAGATTTGGGCCATCCAAACCTCATCCACAACTGAGAGCACAGGGGTCAGAGCAGGAGGGAGAGAGCACGAGCACGGGTCTGATCCGGAACACACAGCAGTGTCATCAGGTCTGTCCCTCCCACATATGTCACCTGTGGCAAGATCCGGTGACCAGAGCTACTGCAGGGTCCGCTGGATGTCACAGAGAGAAGGCTCTCTGGCTATGGCAGCACACACCCTGTCCCAAAACAAACAGTGGGGAAGAGCAGGGCCATGGAGGTGGGCCTTACCCATCCGCCACTCTGCTGAGCCCTAAAACTGAGTTTCTGTTTCATTTTCAAAGGATTTGCATTATGCATGCCCCTAACACTGGAGATCAGACTTGCCGAGGACAGAGAGAGAGACGTGTAAATAACCACAACTCCAAACCAGCCGTGGCTTTCGGTGAGCGTGAGCAGAGCACTGGGCCTTAGAGGACGGAGGGGAATTTGTGAGGAGAAGGAGAAGGGACTCAGGCACTCCAGGCAGAAGGGACTAAAAGTTACAGCGATTCCGAGCTTGTCCAGTGGGGAGCAGGTGGGAGTTGATAGGCAGGCGTGGTACTGGGCACAGGTAACTCATACCTGTAATCTTAGCTCCTCAGGAGGCTGGGATCTGAGGATCACAGTCTGAAGCCAGCCAGGGCAGGAAAATCTGTGAGGCTCTTTAATTAACCACCTACTCAAAGTGGTAGACAGCTAGCCTTGAGCAGAAGAGCTCAGGGATAATGCATAGGTTCTGAGTTCAAGTCCCACAACCGCCACCACCACCACCAATAATAATAATAAATAGTTGTGGTCGTTCATTCATTCTTTCATTCATGAGTGCATCAGGTAAGTCGGACCTCTGGCCTGGTTTGCAAAAGCACTTTCTGGAATACACAAAGAGCTCAGATAAGAATGGGGCAAGTGGGGGATGAACGCATGCCATGTAGGAGTCTTTATCATTATCATCCTTGTGTGCTTACTGTCCAGGAGTCCAAACTCCAGGACTTGCAAGAGTATCTCCTAGTCTGTTTGTTGTTCCTGAAACAAAATACTGGAGCCTGGGTGATTTATGGCGCAGTGGCTTTTTAGAGTTCTTCCCAGAGTTGAGGAGTGCGGTACCAGGGTGCAGAAAGGGGCTGTGCCAGGCCCTGGGGCAGTAAGACAGAAGCACTGTGCCAGCTCAGTGTCCTTCTTACAGCACCCCAGAGTCCTGCTGTGGGCTCCCCTCAGGATCTCATGGAAGCCTAGCCACGCCCCCTACCAAGGCTCTACTCCAAGAATTAGGAGATTCTGTTTCCAAGAACAGCTGGCCACCGCTGGGAGATAACACAGACTTAGCCAGAAAACGTGACTCTGAATTCAGCTTGCTCAAGGCTATAGACCCTGTCCCTTCCCTGGGTCTTGCACAGACATCCCGTGTGTGAAATGGATGGGGTAATATGGTGAGGTTCAAGTGAGTTACTGCCAGGAAGAGTGCTCCTAGCTTACAGACCTGAAATCCTAGCTATTCTGAAGTCTGGGATCTAGAGGATCTTGGTTCAGAGCAAGCCTGAGCAGAAAAGTCCATGAGTCTCTTCTTTCCAGTGAACCACCAGAAAACCAGAAGTGGTGCTGTGGCTCAGGTGGTGGAGGGCTAGCATTGAGCAAGAGCTCAGAGATAGTGCCCAGGCCCTGGGTTCAAAACCAACAACAACTAAAAAGGCTTGAACCAGGTTCTACATATGACACCCGGCGTGTACAGCTACTAAATGACAGACCCCGAGGTGTCTCTCCTGGCTGAGATTAAGTGATTGTGTAAGTGATGACATCAGCAACAGGAAGCAAGGATCCAGGCTGTGGGAAAAACAGACTATGTGCCCGTGCCCCCTGCCCAAGGTCAGGGCCACCAGACTTCGCAGCTGGAGATGCCCAGAGGACCAGACTTCCCTACAGAACTGTGGACGTCGTATGAAAATAGATCACCCTGGGACCAGAGCAGTTAGTGGAGATGATAATTAGAATCGCTCGTTAGGACCTGTCTTCTAAAGTTCATTTGGGCTTTTAATAGAAGCTACAACACATCTGCTTAGCTGGGATGACAGCTCTCCCTGATTTGCTGTATTTTCAACTCAGATCTTTTCTCCCTCCCTGCCTTCTCCTGCCTCTGCCATCTGCTTCTGGAGCAGCCTTGCCCTGCCTGCCTGAGTCGAAAGTGTGGCCAGCTAATGCCCTTCTTCTTTCTTGGAAGCCCCCAAGCATGCTGGGAGGCCAGTGGCCCTCTGAGTAATGGCCACCCCTCCCACCTCCAGCTGTCCAGCCCTGGCTGGCTTGGATCTCATCCCAAGCCCCCTGAAACATCTGTCCAGGGACTTTATTTGGAGATAAGGTCTTTGCAGATGTTACTGGCCGAGGTTATACTGGGTTAGGGTGAGTCCTGACCCACGGTCTGATGTCCTTTGAAGGAAGGCCATAGGCCATGTGGGGGCAGGTGGGGGAGTGGGGGGGCGAATATGGAAAAAGACCATGGCACAAACTGGAGTGATGTGGCCACAAGCCAAGGAATGGGTGGGGTTATCAACCACTGGGGAGACTGGGTAGAAACCAGCTAAGAGTCTCCCTAGGGCCCTCTGGGGAGAAGGGGGCTCTAGCAGTACCTTGGCTGCAGACTTCTGGCTTCTACACAAACTTCCAGTTGTGTAGCCCCCCTCCCCCAGCCATCTTGAACCTTTCTCTCTGAGAAGCCTTTCTCCATCCATTTCTCAAACTTGACCAGCTCTGCACACGAAGCTGTAAGCCATTCCTTCTGCCCGAGACTCCTTTTTTCTTTGCCAGTCTTGGGGCTTGAACTCAGGACCTGAGCACTGTCCTTGGGCTTTCTCAAAGCTACAGCTCCACCACTTGAGCTACAGTACCACTTCCGGATTTTTCTGTATATGTGGTACTAAGGAATTGAACCCCGGGGATTTGTGCATACTAGGCAAGCACTCTACCCCTAGGCCACACTCCCAGCCCCTGCTCAAGACTCTTTTCTAGCACCTCCCCCACCCCAGCTCTTGCTGTAGCCTCCTTCCCCAAATCACCTGTCCAGCCCCCATGTAGACAACGCAGGTGCCATAGGTACATTCTCGGGTTCATCAGATGGAAGTTACGGGAGATGACACATGTCACCTCAGTGAGGTCCTGCGTCCTGGGAGCTCCGAACAGAGACCCGTTCACGTAGACCAAATTTAATGAGTTTCCTCATTGGAAGCAAGCACCCCCATTTCCCCAGGATTTAGCAGCTCTCCCATGCTTCTCCCACTGTCCGTCTGTCCCCGGGGCACAGTTGGCATCCACAATTTGTTGATAGATCATAACGTACATTGCGTCAAGCCCTGGTGGTGCATGCCTGCAACCCCAGCCCACACTGGCTTTGGTGCGGACAGGAAGAAGACTCTGTGGCTGTGGACTTGGGTGGGAAAACAGCAGCACGGGAGCAGGAAGTGGAACCCACAGAGCCCTCCCTGCGAGTCTCCCCCACTGCAGACTTCTGACCTTGTCATGCCCTTGTCTTGGATCTCAAATCCAGGTCCCTCTTTCCCAGGTATCCCTCTGGCCAGTCAGCAAAGCATGGACACACATCCCAGAATCCTCCTCTGCCTCCTCCTCTCCAAGTCTACCTCAAAGGGAGAGAAAGCTGCACTTCAATTAGGCCAGGGAACCAAGATAGAAAGGGCCAGAGCACCCAGTCCCCAGGGACCTCTCAGAAGCAGGAATCAGCTGGGTGCCCAGGCCACTGTCTCCTCTACGGCTCCAGGCAAGCCACTGTGTCATTGGGAAATCAGCTATCCCAGAAGATGACAGGGCCACACTGACCAGCACTCAGCACCCAGGTGCTGTTTGTGAGACTGGCAGTGGCTCTGGCCACCAGTGCATGACCCAGGGCTTTCCGGAGACTGGATCTCTGTTTCTGGGGGGTCCTTGAGAACCCCCATGGCACAGGGAGCAGGTGCTGTAGCAAGCAAATCAGATGGCTCAGACCCCTGTCCTGGAGAGCTTGACATGGCAACATGTCCTCATAGCCGCTGTGTGTGTGTGTGTGTGTGTGCTAACTACTCATAGCTGATGCTCTACCACTTGAGCCACCATTCCATTTCTGGCTTTTTGCTGGTTAATTGGAGAGAAGACTCTCATGAACTCCCCCCCCCCCAGGCTGGCCTCACACCTCGAGCCTCCTATTTCAGCCTCCTCAGTAACTGGGATTCCAGGTGGGCTCTGCTGGTGCTGACTTTTCCAATTTAGTATATTCCTTTAAATCTCCCAGTGCCTTTTGTACAGCCCAAGCTTTCTAGCTAGCTTGGAGGTTTCTTCGTTGCCTCTCAGGGTGAGTCCTTTTCCTCCCATCTTTGTTCCCCTCCCCATGCGAGCACAATTTGGGGAGCAGCCTCTAGACTCTTTATGGAACCCCAGCAGGGGCTGGCACGGCCTTCTTCAGCATGGTGCAGCCCTCATTGCAGGCTCTGGGCTGAAACTACTCATTTCCTGAATCCTTAGAATGCACTGCTAACACTGTATATGATCTGGCTTCTGTGATTTTTTTTCCATCTTCATCTCTGAGGGGGCGGGGGTTGGGGGACCCCTGGCATGCCCAAACTCCCAGTGTAACAGGGTCTTCTCTCCACATTTCTAGGAAGCGAGTGTGGATTGGGTTGGAGGCTGGGAGGCGCTGCCTGCCCGCTGGTTCTGGCTAATCAGGTGCGGGTGGGGTGGCAGTATTTGAATATTTGTGTTGGATGTGGCATTGGCAAACGGCAGTGTTGAAATGAGGGCGTCATCCACTCAGTGGCTGGGGGTGGCTGGGCTTAATGAGCCCACAGGTCTTCCAGAAGTCAGTGCCCACTGGCAGGGAGCTCGGTTTCCTTGGCGGGCTGCTCTCAACCCCTATCCAGGGCAGACCCTGGCTTTGGCCCCTGAGCTTTGGGCCTCAAGTCCACACTGCTGGGCAGGTGTGTTGAGAACAGGATCCCACGCGGGGTCCACTTTGAGCTGCCAGCAGAGCCAGGAGTCTGTGAAGGACTGGTGAGTCTTCAGGGCTCAACCTAGAAATTTGCTGCTACTCTGAAAGTGGATTGCAGTATATGGAGCAAAACTTCACGTTCTACAGGACCAAGAAAAGGTGTATTTGACCTCTCTGAAGGGTGGCATGCGTGCCAAGGGCCTCCGCATAGACAGTGAGTGCTAGGATTGACTAAAAACTCTCCTTCTGTGCAATGGCTTCGCACCTGGGCAAGATGTTGACCCTCTCTTGACCTCTATTTCTTTATTTCGTGGTGGTGGTGGTGGTGGTGGTGTGTGTGTGTGTGTGTGTGCGTGTGTGTGTGTGTGTGTGTGTGTGTGTGAGAGAGAGAGAGAGAGAGAGAGAGAGAGAGAGAGAGAGAGAGAGAGAGAGACCTTAAGACCTGAAATGTTGTCCCTGTTCTGCTCAAGGCTGTTGCTCTACCACTTCCGGCTTTTTGCTGGTTGATTGGAGATAAGAGTCTAAAAGACTTTTCTACCCCGGCGGGCTTTGAGCCACCATCTTCAGATCTCAGCCTCCTGAGTAGCCAGGACGACATGCATGAGCCACCAGTGCCCGATTCCTGCCCCGTATTTCTCCAATGAGAATCCCACCTCGTGACTGCTGGGCAATGCTTTGCTTTTCTCAAGCCACAGATGCACTGCCCACCTGACCCTCTGCCTGTTTTTCCCAAGCCCAGCCTCATGCGGGAAGGACTGGGGGCAGAGGCGGCGCTCCTGACCCCTACCCCATACACACCCTGGCATGCAGGAGACTCGTGTTTCCCCAGTTCACAGATGGGTGGAGACACGGAGGTGACGTCATCCCCGAGCCTGTAAATAATCAAGCCGAGTCCTATAAATAAAGAGTAAATCTCAAGGCCATGGATGCCCACGACATCGATTCCCACTGAACTGAACACGCTCTGCGCCTTGGCCTCTCCCCGCCCCTGAGTTAAAGAACAGAAGCAGTGGTGCTGTGGCCCAAAAGAACCGAGTCACGGTGTGAGACCCGTGTGTGAGCATGGGCAGGGATGGGCAGCTTTGGTTTGAAGCCGTGTTCGCTCAGGTTCAGAAGGGGGTCTGCCATTGCAGTCATGGGAGCCCAGAGCTTTTAAAGGCCACTCAGAGACGGACACAGTGGCACACTTCTACCATTCCAGTGCCTGCGAAGCTGAGGCAGGAGGATGGTGAGGCAGAGGCCAGCCTGGATATCACAGGGAAACCCTGTCCCTAAATAAGTAAACAAGTGTCACTTAGACCTTCCCAAATCTGATGCTGTGAGCCCTTACCTTACCTTGGTGTGTGCATGGGGGCGGGGAATTCCTTGCTGAAGAGCACATTTTTCTCTGGAGTTGGGCTTGAGATTTGATTTGATTTTCTAGCAAGTTCCAGGACCATAGGTGAGCCCATGCTTCTCCCGAACCACCAAAGGTTTTCTCAGGTCTATGCACAAAGTCTTGATGGCTGAGAGCTGTCAGAGGAGATACGCATTTCTGGTGGGAGCTGGGCAGGGGGCCAGGGGAAGAGGGGGGAGCCCCGGATCATTGAGCATGTGACATGAAAGCCAAGTGCACCCGAAATGGCCAGGGGAAGGCAAGCAGCAGCATCCACGGGCCAATGAGTGCCTGGAAAGGAGCGCTTTGCTGACGGCAGCCATCAGGAGTTTTCTCCAAAAGAAATCAAGACGCAAGAAAATAATGTCAGCCTCCACACTCCCCCTCATCACCTGGGAAGACGGGTGCCAACTAAGGAAGCAGCCTGGGGAAGCCCCCCCCCACACACACACATACCTACCACTCTGACCCCTCGGCCCTGCCCACTGCTTCCTCCAGCAATCCAGGCTCCAAGTTCTCCTTGCCCCTGGGCCTTTGCTGCCTGCCTAAAGGCTCTTCCTGCTCCTCTCTTGATGTTGATCATTAGGGGGTTCCCAGAAGTGACCCCTTCCCCAGGGCTGTGTCTTTCTGACCCTTCCACCCTGATCTGGTTCCCCGAAACCCTGTTTGTTACTATGTCCTCGGTGTCTTTAATAGTAATGGTAATTATTTGATAATTGCCTAGTGCCTGCTCGCTACTTTCCCATGTTGTCCATATGGATCTCCGTTCCCATTGCTGTAGCCCTGGGACTCAGCCTTTGGCTCCAGTAGATGACCGAGTAGATGCCCCCCTGCAGAGCCAAGCCCCCCTCATCCCTTCCTCCCACCATTCACCACCATCCTAAATAAATAAACAATGGGATGAGTGCAGTTTCCTCCACTCCAGAGTGACTTCGGGGAGACAGCCTGTGCCTGGGGCTCCCAGCCACCAAGGGTGACACTCAGATGTCTCCAGACATTTCTGGGTGTGTGCACACACGTACATCACCCGAGCATACCGAAGTGTGCCAGTGGGCGGGGTAACTGCAGATGGTGGCTTCGATGGGAATGAGGGCTGGGCTTCCGTTCCTGCAGCGGCTCCAACACGGAGGACAGGGCCCAGGTCCCTGCAGGCATGCTTACATGCTGGTGAGATGGATGGATAGATGGATGATTCTGCCATCCTCACCTGCTGTCTTGGAATGTGGCTGTGAGAACGTCATGGTAATGTCTATTCACTCAGCCAGGCTTTGGTGGCTCACGCCTGTCATCCCAGCTACCCCAAAGGCTGAGACCTGAGGATCAAGGTTCAGGGAGCCAGCCTAGGCAAAAAAAAAAAAACCAAAAACCTCCTGTTTCCAATTAGCCAGCAAAAAGCCAGAAATGGAGCTGTGGCTCAAGTGGTAGAGCATCAACTCAGAGTGGAAAAGCTAAAGAAGAACACCCAGACCCTGAGTTTAGCCTCAGGACCAGCACACAAAATAATCCTTCAACTGGACTCTGCTAGCTCCCACCTGTAATCTTAGCTTCTCAGGAGGCTGAGATCTGAGGATCACCATTCAAAGCCAGCCTGGGAGGAAAATCCGTGAGACTTTTATCTCTGGTTAGCCACCAGAAAACCAGAAGTGGAACTGTGGTTCAAAGTGGCAGAGTGCTGGCCTTGAGCAAAAGAGATCAGGGACAGCACCCAGGCCCTGGGTTCAAGTCCCAGGACCAACAAATAATAATAATAATAATTACTATTATTATTTTTACTTACTGCTTAGTATAGTAAATGCCCAAGCCCTGAGTTCAAGTCCCACAACTAGAGAGAGAGAGAGAGAGAGAGAGAGAGAGAGAGAGAGAGGAAGCAAGCAAGGAAGGAAGGAAGGAAGGAAGGAAGGAAGGAAGGAAGGAAGGAAGGAAAAGAAGAAGAAAGAAAAGGTATCATGCATGTCTAGTTGAACCACCCATACAGGATTAGCTGGAGTAAAATTATGCTTTTTATTAATCATGTATAAAAAAGAAGACTTTAAATACTTTGGAATTTTATACACACACACACACACTTATATAGTCATATCACAATGAACCCCAGTTTGAGGACCACTGGGGTGTGCGGTCTCTGGGGTGATTATTTTAGGGAGCAGCTCCTAGAAACAGTTTTCTCCCAGTAATGAGTTTCGGGTCTAATTAGAATGAAGTGTGTGGCTTCCCCCACTTGCTTCCTTGTCCCTGGTAATGGTCTGTATCATTAGGACAGATTCCTTTCTCCGGGCCCTCTCTCCCTGTCTCTCATTACAGTTGTGTGGTGGGGCGGGCACGTGTGCACTTGTCCACTCTGTGGATGGGGAGCTGTCAGGGCTCTGCGTTGGCACAGGGGATAAATCACAGAGGAGGAGAGAGCGTGCGTGCGCTCACACACGGCTGGCAGCAACGAAAATGCGTCTCACCCTTGCTTGATAAACACTGAGAACTGGGAAATTCTGGGCCTTTGTCATGTGTGTGTGTGTGTGTGTGTGTGTACGTGTACGTACATGCGTGTGTGCATATGCCAATCCTGGGGTTTGAACTCAGGGCCTGGGTGCTGTCCGTGAGCTTCTTTGCTCAAGGCTGAGACTCCACCACTTGAGCCAGAACTCTAATTGCAGCTTTTCGCTGGTTAATTGGGGATAACAGTCTTCCTGTCTGGGCTGGTTTTGAACTGTGATCCTCAGATCTCAGCCTCCCGAGAAGCTCCAGTACTGGCTGTGGAGTGGTTGTAATGACCTTCCTGTCAACCCCAGCCCCGTTGGAAAGGTCATGGCTGCTCCTGGAGCGAGCAGGGCTCACAAACGCACAAAGCACTAGGCCGGGACATGGGTCTCCTTCTCCTCCTTCCTCTCTGCTCTGCCCTCTCCACTTCCCTGCATCCAGTCCACTAGAGACACTCTCTGGAGAGGCCCCCTCCCTCCTGGTCCCTGGTACACAGGAGCAACTTCAAAGGACCAAAGGAGAGAGGAACCAAGGGGCCTCAGACTCAACCTGCCCTTGTTGGCTTTTTACCAGATTCCATTCTGTGGCTACTCACTGCCTCCAACCCCTGTGTTGGAAATCATTAGATTTGGGCAGAAAGAACAGGATGTGGCTGTCTAAGTAAGGTCAGGTTTGCTGCAGTAACATGCAGGCCCCAAACCCACCATCGCGTGAATTTCAGGCTCTGTCTCTCATGCATGCTGCATGTCACATGCAGCTCTGTGGTGGCTCTGATCTCCGAGTCATCATCACACGAACCCAGGCTGACTCAGAGGCTGTCAGACAAGAAGAGAAGGTGGTGAATTGTGCTGACTCTAGAAGCTTCTGCCCAGAAGACATACATTAATTCTGTTCTCATTTCATTGGCCAGGGAAAGCCACAAGGCTGGATCTGCCATCCATGGCAGGAAGTGCCATCCTTAGTCAGGAGAGGGAGATACAGCGTGGATCACAGCACCCATAAAAGATACAGACAGGCCATGCCAGGGGGGGAGGGGGAGGGGGGAACCCTTGGGAGCAGATTCAGCATCCTTAGGAATGCTGTGGTGGAGGAACAGGGTCACTTCCCTTCCCCCACCTTCAGTCACGTGAGGACACCTTAGCTCAACAGCACAGAAAAAGCAGTTACACGCCCAGTCCTATGGCTCATGCCTGTGGAGACAGAGATCTGAGGGTTATAGTTCAAAACCAACCCGGGCAGGAAAATCTGTGAGATTCTTTATCTCCAGTTAGCCAGGATAAAGCCAAGAGTAGAGCTGTGACTCCAGGGGTAGAGCGCTAGCCTTGAGCAAAAAGAGCCAAGTGAGAAGCAAATGAGGCCTTGAGTTCAAGTCCCAATAGGGGAACCAAGGAAAAAAAATCAAAAGGAGACTAGTGTATGACATGAAGCTTGCACAAAATTCTACCTTTAGTGTCCGTGCACACAATTCTTTTGGGAGCCAGAGATGCTGGTGACTCATGGCTGTAATCCTAGCTGCTGGGGAGGGGACTGGGCAGAAAAGTCCCCGTGAGAGACTCTTGTGTCCAATTAACCACTCTAAAACCAGAAAAGGCGCTACAATCGGTAGCCTTGAGCAAAAGAGCTCAGGGACAAGTGCTCAGGCCCTGAGTTCAAGCCACACAACCAGCCCTTCCCACTCATTTCTGACATATCTGTGGCTACCTGGAGACAGTAATGGTAGCACTGAGCTACAGGGACAAGGAACCCACAACATATTTGGTATGTGGCCCTTCATAGGAAAGTTGGTCACATAGCAAAATGGGTAAGAGCATAGCGGAAGGAAGCAGCCAATCTCTGCCTCATAAGACACTGTGTGACTTCCCCTGCTGGAAAGTTCCAGACCCCAGCATCAGAGCCCAGTCTGGAGATGCTGACACATGGTTGCCATGGGAACTGCAGGGCGAGGGGGGTGGGGGCTTCTCAGAACTTTGCCTGGCAACCTCCTTTCCCTGTTCTTCCAAGTGTGGGTTTGGGATAAGCAAGCCAAGCTTGGTCAGCTGGAATGTTCTAGAAAGTGGCTGATGTGGATAACCCACATTCCTGTTTGTAAGGAATATTGAGCAAGAGCTTTTTCTCTGTTTCCCTGGGGGAGGGAAGATCATTCTGCTGAGCCCAGCTCTCCCTGCTGGAATTGTCCTTCTTATAATGTCATCAAATCTCCATGAACCCCTTTCTGGTCCCCATGGGTGGGGCTTTGTCCTACCTCAGAATGTACAGGGCACCGAGGCCACGTCTGCAAACACCATGACAGCCTGCCAGAACCAAAGCTCTTCAGAGCAAATTTGAAAGCTCTGTGGTGGTTGAGGATGGCTCAGTGGTGGAGTATTTGCCTCGTATGTGTACGAGGCCCTGGATTCCATTTAGCACTGGATTGGGGCCCCTGGACACTCAGCTACCTTCCAAGAACAGCTAAGAAGAAAAACCTTAAAAATAACCCCCCCTCCCAAAAAAATTGGGCCTGGTACCCATGGTTCATGCCTGTAATCCTAGCTACCCAGGGGGCTGAGATCTAAGGATCACAGTTCAAATACAGCCTGGGATGAAAAGTCCTTAAAACCTTATCTCCAATTAAACACCAAAAGAGCCAGAAGGAAGGCTGTGGCTCAAGTGATACAGCTCTAGCCTTGAGCACAAAAGCTCAGGAACAGCACCCAGACCCTGAGTTCAAGCCCTAGGACCTGCATCCCCCCCCAAAAAATTTAATGGAATAGACATTGCCCCATAGGCCAGGATTCTGAGCAAAGTGTCTTGAGTCAGAGACTCAATGGGAGACCGAGGTGCCCACAGCCTGGCCACTGTGGCCCTCGGGAGTGGCTGGGCTTGTTACCAGGTGTTAACCAGCTTCCTCACACATCTCCTGCCTGAGCAAGACAAAAGCACCAAGTTAGGATGGTGTATTTATGTGGAAAAATGTAGAATACTACTAGAAAAAAAAAACAAACTGAGATAGCCTGTGTGATGAAATCTGACTTCTGGAAAAGTCTATGTTCATTTCTCTAGGAATTTCTTGGGGTGGGGGAGAAACAGCTGGGGTAGTGTGATTTCCTAAGATAGTTACAGTGTGTGTGTGTGTATGTGTGTGTGTGTGCATGCGTGCGCGCGCATGCTCTGGGACCCTATGCTCTTGTTTGCCTTTTTGCTCAAGGCTACTGCTCTACCACTTGAACCACATCTCTACTTCCATCTTTTTGCTGGTTAATTGGAAATAAGAAGCTCTCAGATTTGGCTGCCCAGGCTAGCCATAAACCATGGGGAGCTAGGATCACAAGTGTGAGCTACTGCCACTGTGAATTTCATGCAAGGAGCAAATACGACACTTTAGATAAGGAAACTTCGTGATTAAAAGCCTCCCAGACTGACAGCTAGATGGGTTTTTTCTGGTGTCTGTCTGGTGCCCTTGGACTTGGCCCTGTCTGTTGGTTGGACCCAGGGACATGTCAGGAGACAAGGACTCCCCCAGCCCCCACCCATACACTCCTCAGGGCCCAGGGGCCATCCAGACACCAGGGTCCTCAGCCAGACCCTAATGGGACACGGGCCCTGCTGTCCCTCCTGCCTCAGCTCCAGGCCTGAACGCAATCAGGGCCTCAGGGAGCCACAACTGCCACAAGCACTCATTTCTTTGGGGACAGCAGGAACAAAATACCCTTGGCTGGACAGAGATAGGTCCTGCCCATGGCTTGCCACTGGGCTGTCTCTGGCAAGCTGCCCCATGCCCTCCCTGTGCCATACTGTGAGAAGAAAGATGTCCATGTTTAAAGGCCTCAGACCTCACCTTCCCATCGCTGTGCCCTACCATCCACGCATCTGCTGCAAGTCAGTAGTGCCACCCACCTTCTCCTGAGTGCACTGCCACCCACCCTCCTGGGCTTCCCTTTCCATCCTGGGTCTTCGAGGGACAGAGGGCCTAGAAAATGCTAGAAGGTTTCAGGGACACCCGGAAGGCAGCTCCAAAGCAGGCTTTTCAGTCGTCTTCTGTGTCTGTATCATTGCCCACACGTCTCATCCACAGTTCAGGGCAGCAGAGACGTTTCATGGTCCTCAGGCTGGATCAGGGAAGCCCTGGGGGTTATCACCACTGGGCATGAAGCAGACCCAGCCATTCATCCTGTGACCCCTATTCCTCCTCAAAGAAACTCTGGGAAGGGAAAATTAAAAAGGGAAAAGGAGAGGGAGGAAGAGAATCCTAGTTCCTACCTCAAGAAGCAACAGTCTGTAGCAGGAAAGCAAAACTGTGTGTGTGTGTGTGTGTGTGTGTGTGTGTGTGTGTGTGTGTGTGTGTGTGTGTGTCTACTAGTGACTGAACCCAAGGCCTTGAGCTCTTGCTCAGCCTCCTTGCTCAAAGCTGGTACTCTACCACTTGAGCCACATCTCCAGTCCACCATTTTTGCTGATTCATTGAAGATAAGAGTCTTACAGACTTTCCTGTTTGGGTTGGCTTTGAACTTTGATCCTCAGATTTCAGCTTCTCGAGTAGCTAGGATTATAAGCATGAACCACCAGTGTCTAGCATTACTTCTTTTTAACGCCCAGACTAGGGCTTGTAGGCACAATCTATGGACTGTCCCTGAGCGTTTCCACTCAACACTAGCACTCGGCCACTTGAGCCACAGTTCTGCTTCTGGTTTTCTGCTGGTTAACTGAAGATAATGAATCTCAAAGACTTTCCTGCTCAGGCTGGCTTTAAACCACGATCCTCAAAATTCAGCCTCCTGAGTAGCGAGGATTGCAGCTACCAGTTTCCCCACCTTGTTTGAGTCCTTGCTGGATGCTAAGCTTCTTGAACACACTCCAGCCCCTCTCTGCCTCCTGTGCCTAGCGCTGGAGATTTAGTCAGTGCTGAGGGAGTGTGTGAATCAGGAGTGAGTGGTGCAGATTTCCCCAGGGCCTGAGGTCCACTGTTTACCAATGCTTCAGCTGGGTGGGTAACTTGGACAGGCCAGTGCAGGCCTGGGCCCTGGACCGTGAGGTACAATTGCCACTGGGGCCAGCCTTGAACTTACTGCCTAGGGCTGACTTACCCTGGAGGTGGGAGTGGAGTGGTTGAATTTCAGGAAGTGAAGGCTCTTTCTGCTGACCAATGGAGTAGAAAGTCTTTCACTGACCCTTTCGGCTGTGTCTTCTCATCTCTTCCTCGCTCTACCTCTCTGGCGGCCTTTCCTGTTGTCCATGGCTCTTTCTCTGTCCACTTGGCCAGTACCAAGGCTTCAGCCATGAGGGGGGAAGGAAGGGCTGTTATTGGCTATGTTCGTTGCCTCGGTTTCCCTCACTTCTCCACGCCTTGCATGCTTGGCACACACACCAGACTCCAGGCGACTCTGCCAGCCAGGAAGCAAACGCAGACTGCTCTCGATTCACATAAGCAACTCAGCTTTTCTTGGCTGGGTCTGGAGCTGTGGCAGCTTAATTAGCAAAGCTGCCAGATCAGCAGGCCTTCTCATTAACACCCACCAGATCAGACCCCATCCTACCCACATCTCAGCTGCCCAAGTCCCCACAGCCAGCCCTCAGCAGCCGTCTTCCCGGGGCACAGCCAGGCTCTAGGACCACCATGACCTTGTCACCAGCAGCTGTGTGACACCCCACTGGAGGCTTGGGCTGAGAGCCTGTGGAGGTCCAGGCTCGGTAGTCCAGGGCTCTCTGGCCTATTCATGAACTGCCAAGTGCTACAGCAGATGCTGGGTGTGGCTGGAAGCCCCGCCCCTCCCTGGTCCAGGCCACCAGGCCACACCCCCTGAGCCCAGCCCCCTCACCATCCTCCGGGAGCAAAATCTTAGTCAGCTCAGGTCCCTGAGGCCCCAAGTCAAAGCAGTTAAAGGGGCAGTGGGGGGTGGCCGCTTTGGTGTAGGTAGTGAGGAGGAGTTCTCGGAGGAGGTGGCATTTTTGCTGACAATTGAATGACTGGGGGAAATGATGCCCAGGCATTCTAGAACAAGGGACAGAGGGTGCAAATGAGGTAGAGGCAGCTAGCGAGGCAGTTGAGATAGGGCAGGTGAGGTGAGATGAGAAGGAAGGAATGTCTGGTGGGACTTAGGGTAGGCAGGTGAGCTGTCTAGAAGACACAAGGCTTCTCCATCCCTATAGAAAGAACCTCCTGCTTCCAAGGTGCTGTTCTCATGGGATCACCTGGCCAAGCCAGGGTCAGCCGCCCCCACTCCACAGCCAGGAGCCAGGCTGTGTCCCACAGGGTGAGGGCCACGCCAAGCCCGCGCACTCGACCCCCGAGTTTCCTGACCAGCATGAGAGGCAGAAGCCACATGGTTGGTCCCAGCTGGCAAGTGTCTGGTCTGCAGAGGGTCTGGTCCAGAAGAGGCCTCGTGGCTCTGCGATCCAGTCCAGGAGCCCAAAGGTCAGACTGGCATCTGGCGTCCACAGCATCTGCTTAGCAGCTTGGAGCGGGGACAGGAGGCTGAGAGCTGAGTGACATGGAGAAGTCCAGAGGTGGATGAGGGGAGGTTTGGGGAGAGGGGAAGGAGTGAGATTTCAGACCCAAGCTGGCACCTCAGCTTAAGAAAGCATCTGGAGGACGTGCCCACGCACACACGCGTGCACAGCTTGACACGGAGGTACAGGCTGGACAGGTAGTTGATATTAAGTCATGATCAGCTGTCCATACAGCAAGACTTTTGGAACAGTCCCAGTTCTAGAACATTCTAGAAAGGACTGACTTGTAGGCTTGGTATCTGCATGGCTATTCTACAGCGCTCACCTATTGCTTGAATGAATGACCCTCCATTCTGTGTCCCTACAAATCATTGAAATGTCCTAGACTTGCTGGGCACAGTGATTCGTGCCTATGTTCTCAGTTACTCAGAAGGCCCAGATTGGGAGAATCCAGGTTTGATGCTAGCCTGGGTTTAAAAAAAAAATGCTTGAGAACACCCCATCTCAAACGATTAAAAAAATGTTGGGGTTGTGGCATGCATCTGTCCTCTCACCTATGTGGGAAATGTAAATAGGAGGATCACGGTCCAGGCTGACCTGGGCATAGATGTGAGACTCTAGTTGACACATAACTAAAGCATACAGGGAACACATGACTAAAGTAGTGGAGAGCTTACCTAGTGAGCTCAAGGCCCCAGGTTCGAATCCTAGTACTGCCCAAAAGCATGTCCCAGCCTTGCTGACATGCCGCCATCTCCCATCCTGCCCCTAACTCCCCAACATCACACAGAAAGCCTTAGGCTGACAAGGCATTTGGGTTGGGGGCTCAGACAATGGGAGGGACTCTTCCCTGGAAGTACTGGTTCGAGTCCCTGCTGCACCATTAGTGACAGCGTCCCTCTGGGACCCAGGTCTTCCTCTTATGGAAGGGAGGAGTCACCTGAGAGGACCCCTGAGCTGCTATGCGGGGCAAAGAACTAGAGATGCAATGCCTAGGATGAAGGGCTGTGGGCACACGTGGTGATGTGTCCCCTCCCGGTCACGGAGGGCCCTCTATGGAGTCCCCATATTACTCAAAGCCTCTGCCCAGGTTTGAAGGCCGATGCGGCCAGTCACCGAGACCACCCCCCTGCGTGGGCCCAGCCGTGAGCCATGAATGACTTGAAAGAAAGAAGCCGCTTAGATCCCAGGCTCCAGATTCTTCTTTTCCAAACATGGAATTTGGGGGTGCAAGGGGGTGTAAATGGTTACCGAGCGTCCATTAGACATCTGGTCAGCGCACCTGATGATCAGCGCCAGAGTCTCAGAAACCAGAAGGGAAAGCGCATTCTTCAGCTAACATCAAGAAGGCAGGGTTTGGGCCGGGAGTTTGGCCTGGTGGTAGAGTGCTTGCCTGGCATGCACAAAGACCCGGGTTCGATTCCTCGGTACCACATACATAGAAAAAGCCGGACGTGGTGCTGTGGCTCAAGTGGTAGAGCTCTAGCCTTGAGAAAGTCCTCCAAAACAGTCCTCAGGCCCTGAGCTCAAGCCCCAGAACTGGCAAACAAAAAGAAGGAGCAGGAGGAGGAGGAGGAGGAGGAGGAGGAAGAGGCGGGGTTTGAAGGGGGTGAGATGACTCACACCTGGAATCCTAGCCACTTGTGGGAGGCTGACATTGAGAGGATCAAGGCTCAAAGACAGACCTTGAGGCCTCCTCTCAGAGAAGAAGCGGACAGCGTGGCACAGGTCTGTTATCCTGGCTTGGACCTTGGGACATGGGACATAGGCAGATCTCATACCAGGCAGGAAGTGGCCCTCTGTGTTTAAAAATAACTGGCAGAGGCCGGGAGTTTGGCCTAGTAGTTAAAGTGCTTGCCTAGCATGCATAAAGACCCGGGATCGATTCCTCGGTACCACATACATAGAAAAAAAGCCAGAAGTGGTGCTGAGGCTCAAGTGGGAGAGCTCTAGCCTTGAGAAAGTCCAAGGACAGTGCTCAGGCCCTGAGCTCAAGCCCAGGACTGGCAAAAAAAAAAAAAATGGCAGCTAGGCTGGAGGTGTGGCTCTGGGCTAAGAGCATCTGTCCGCAAGCATGAGGTCCTGAGTTCAAACTTCAGTAGACCAGAAGGAAAGGAAAAAGAAACAAAGCTGCGATTTGAGCCTTTTTATGGCTGCCCCTCCTCCCTCGCTGGGCCAGGGGATGAGCACGGGGGATGTGTTACTTGGTTGTCTTGGTGACATTTCCGCTTTTGCAGACAGAGTGCCCGGTGCCCATGGCCTCTTCCCACTGCCAAGGAAAGCCTACTGGAATCCTGCTTCCTGCAGCCCCACGGGATTTTCTCACTTCCCACACTTTTCCTCCTCTGCTCCAGCCCTGCCTGCTTTCAGAGTCAGTCCAGAGTTTTTAGAAGCCTAAAATGGCTTTGGAGGCAGAGCCAGCTCACCACGTGCCCAGGGCCCACTGCTGCCTGCTCCCCTGTGCCAGCTCCTTTGTGCACCCTAATGTGGGGCTTGGAAGGAAGCAGCAGCTGCCAGGGGGGGCATGGAGAGGGAACCACCAAAGACTCAGCACTGCCTGCTTTCGGGAGCACCCCTCCCCAGAGCCCAGAGCACCCAGGACAAGCCCTGGAGATGGGGCGAGGGCTCTGAAGCCAGTTCTACACTAGGTGTGGATTTAATCAGCCAGTGCCTCTCTTTTACCATCTGTGAAATGGGTACTCAGGGAGTAAATCTCTTCTAGAGTGCTCAGGACACCAACAGGCCTCTGAAGAGCTTCGTCACCTGGCACGGCCTGTAGGAACACCCACCTGGGGACGGAGAACCCCAGGAGGAGGTCAGTCTGGCTGTGTGGATGAGGAAAGTCTCCAGGAGGAGAGGAGTTCAGGCATGGCTGGTTCCGGAAAGAAAGTCTCACTAATCCCAAGCTTGGGTACAATGCCCACTTGACTGGGGTGCACAAACTAATCTCCAATTAACCAGCAAAAATCAGGTGTGGTGAACAGTAGAACATCCGTCCCGAGCACAAAAGGTCAGTGACAGCAAGCACCCAGGCCCTGAGTTGGAATTCTTTGCACTGGTGCGTGTGCATGCATGCATACACGCAACATTCATGGTCCTGTGGCTGCCTCTCTTTTTTTGGGGGGGGGAGGGCTGGGGGAGGGAGAGGCAAGGATCCTACCCCAGTCTGCCTCCCAAAAGCTGAGGTACAGGAAGAAATGAAAGCCCCTGGGCAGGTTATCAGGACACAACCCTCACACCCATGGCTGCTCAGGAGACGCTTTCCAAAGGAGATTTATACAGATTTACACTGAAGCCCTGCACATACAAACACAGTGCCCTCTTTTAAGGACACAGGGACCCGCAGGGTGGGAGGGCACCAAAACATCATGGCCTATGCTGGGTGCGGGGAGCCGGCAGGGGCTGGGGACATGCTTTGATGGACATAAGTCTTCATAAGTCAGAAAATCCTGAGTTCTCAGAACTGCAATTTCATTTATCTTCTATGTTATTTCCAAGGGGAGACTAATATGTAGCTAGCAGCAGGAAAATACAGCTCCTTTTACCAGCTTTCCACCGTTTCAGAAAGTGGACCTATTGGGCCCACATAAATGCAGTGGAAGTTTCTGTGCAAACTCTCTGGGACAGGTGTGGGAGTGCAGGCCACCCACCACGGCGGAGCCACGGACCCGCGCTCAGAGAGCCTCTTATTAACTGATTTGCTTTCAGCACACAGCCACAATTATCCTCTTGGTCGCATCAATTATAAATAATCTTTCATTTCCTGCGCTTTCCTTTTCTCTACCGTGGTCTTTCTTGCATTCCACTCCACTGAGAATGCCATGTATAGGAAAAAAAAGCAAAGGAGAAAAAAACACAAAACCAAAAACAATCCACCAGGCACGGTGGTGCCACCTTTAATCCCAGCTACTCGGGAGATGGAGGTCAGAGGCTCGTGGCCTGAGGCTGCTGGAGGCAAAAGCAGGAGACTATCAGGAAAAGCAACCGATAAGACCAAAGGACTAGGGGTGTGGCTCGAGTGGTAAAGCACTTGTGAAGTGCCAGGCTCTGAGTTCAAGGATTGGGGGTTTAAAATTTAAAAGAAGGAAAAAAGAAAGATGGGGAGGGAGGGAAGGAGGAAGGAAGGGATAGAGGGAGGGAAGGAAGGGAGGAAGGAGGGAGAGAGGAAGGAGAAGCAGAAGGGAAGGAGAATCTTACAGTGTCACTATGCTTGTTAAATACAGGATCTAAATTAGTAGTAGGAGTAGTAATTATAGTTGCCACACTAGGGTTTGCACACAGGGCTTTCTGCTTGCTAGGTAGACACTCTACCACTTGAGCCACATCCCAGTCCTTTCCCTTATTGTTTTTCAGATAGATAGTCCATTTTGCCTGGGTCTGGCATCAGACCTCCATCTTCCTACCTATATTATCTGCCAAATAGCTGATACTTCAGGCACGAGCCACCTGTCCTGGCCCCTAATTCTTCTCTTCACTGAGGAAGTCTGGGAGGGAAGTGGCTGGTTTTGAGCAGTAGCCCAGGGCCCATTGGGTAGCAGCCATGGTTTCCCACCTCCATCAGGCCCCAGCCCCTCCAGTGGGCACTGAGGCCCTGGCACCTGGGTGGACCCCCCCTACTCCTGGCACTCAGGCCACCTCTGCCTGTGAGGAGGGATACTTTCCCATGGTGCCCTTGGAGTTGTCCCCGGTGCATGGGGTCAGTTGGCACAGAGAGACATGATGCTGGGGTTCCTTGGTTCTTTCTGGACCTAGTAGGGGAAGTTCAGGTTGATGTGGGGAATCTCCACCATTCCCAGTACAGCCTTTATACCAATTGCTTTTCTGGGGTGGTAGCCTGACTCAGGCAGTAGAGTACCTGGCTAGTAAGCTCAAAGCCTTGAGTTCAGGCCCTAGAACTGCCAAAAATTAAAATTCCTTCAAAGTGGCTTTGCTTTAAAAATCAATTTTCTTAATGTTAAACTAGACACAATTAATTTAAAATAAAAACAACCCCATTTACTCTAACATGAACAGATAGCATTTATTGACTGCAAGCCCTGTTTGCATTGTTCTAAGAGCTTTACAAGTGTTGGCCAGCATCCTACCCTACCCACTAGATGCCAGTGTGACCCCACAGTGTGTGTGTGTGTGTGTGTGTGTGTGTGTGTGTGTGTGTGTGTGTGTGTGTGTGTGTCCCGTGTCCATGTCCCGGAGCTTGAACTCAGAGCTTCTTGCTCTCACTTGGCTTGTTTTGCCCACCTGAGCCACAGCTCTGCTTCTAGATGTTGGGTGGTTGATTGGAGATTTAAAAGTCTCTTGGATTTTTCTGCCGCAGCTGGCTTTACACTATAGTCCTCAGCTCTCAACCTCCTGAGTAGCTAGAATTACAGGTATGTGCCACCACAGGGCATTGGCTCAAAAGCTCCATCTTTACAAACGGAAAGAGCTTGGCTTCCTTCTCCTTTTGCCAAACCCACGTTTGGTTTGCTTGTTTGTTTGAATGGAAAACTTAGGGGAAGAAGGGGAGATGCCATCTCTTCCCAAGTAACTGTTTAACACATCTGCTTCCCCAAACCAGCTGCCCAGATAGTTAAGGGACAATTCTGGGAGAAGAATTGAGAAGAAACCCTAATTAGCGGCAGGCAGGGCGCTGGCAGTCACTGCCCTCAGAGCCCCGGGCCAGGCCTCCAGCTCTTTCCCATGCTGGTCCTTATCTGCAGGGCCTGGCTCTCCAGAGGGCCTGGGGACAAAGTCTAGCTGGTTCCTGATCTTGCTGGGGTACTTGGCTTGGTCCAGGTGCCTGCAGTGCATGTGTGCAGAGGTGCTGGGGTGTTGGGGGCTGGGTGCATGGAGGATTGGGCAGTGGCTGGCTTGTCTGCACACTGATGGGCAGTGGGCAGGCATGCAAAAGCCCTTAATTACAGTGAAAGCTGCAGAAGACGTGTGTGGACAGTTCTCCAGAGCCCAGGCAGGAGGCCTCGACAAGGAGGGCCCTGAGCTTGGACTGTGAGTGCAGGACACCAAGCAGGATGGAGGAAGGGCGAAGCCCAGCCACAACAGTGTGATCTTGTCATGTTCTGCCAGCCTTATTCTGTCCAACCAGGACAGGATGCCCTGCAGCCCTGAGCCGGGCAGGGCAGGGTCCTCAGGCTTTGCCTAAGTGCAGAAGACCTGGGGACTGCAGGCTCCCAGCTCCGGAAGGCCAGATGGGGCTGAGGGCTTGTTTTTTGTGTGTTTGTTTGTTTGTTTGTTTGTTTTTGCCAGTCCTGGGCTTGAACTCAGGGCCTGAGCACTACTATTCTATAGCCAGGTGTAGTGGCTCACACCTGTAATCCTAGCCACTCAGGAAATTGAGATCTGAAGATCAAGGTTCCAAGCCAGCCTGAGCAGAAATGTCTTGTGAGTCTCTTAACTCCCATTAACCACCAAAAGGCTAGGCATGGAGCTGTGGTAAAGCACCAGCCTTGAGCAAAAATGCTAAGGGACAGTGCCTTGGTTCTGAGTTTAAGTCCCAGCACGCGCGCGTGTGCACACACACACACACACACACACACACACACAGCACCTGTTTCGGGGCTGAGTCAAGGACTCTTGCTGAGCCTGGGATGTGCTTTCTGCCCCTGGACCAGCATCTGAGCCTCCATTTTTTTCTCACCCACAGACAAGAGAGAAGCTAGCCTTGTGTGAACAGCTAAACAGCACCTTGGTGGTGAGAATGTCTAATTACTATTTGCAGGGGGCTGGGAGATTTTCCGGGGAAAGGCTGGCACAAACTCAAGGCATCAGACTCTTACTCCTAGCCAGTAGGCCTGGGCCTCTCGAAGAGCCAGGCGCTCATTTGAAGCTTGAATGGGACAGGCCAGGCGAGGCCAGGCCAGCATCCCTGGGCCTCATGGCTCAGATGGCCAGCTTACCATGCTGGTCTTGGGCAGCTCTTTGCTTCCTAGGGCAGGTGGGCAGCAGAGGCTCAGCACAGGCCTGGGGGCGGAGAGGGGGTACAATAAGGTATCGGTGGTCCTGGGAACTATAATCCACCCTGTGTGCCACAGGAATTCCTTCTTATGCCAAGATCCATCTGTGCTGAGAGCTTCTAGCAAGGCCGGGTCCCCTCTGCTCCTCCCAGAACACTCCTGGCAAATAGGCAGGACTTCCATGTTCAAGTGGGGAAAACTGAGGCCCGGGTAGATGGCCCAACTTCTAAATTTCTTTGCCTCAGTCTCCTTCCTCCTCAATACAGTGTCCAAGTTCAGTCCTGGCTGGAGGCACCCAGTGAATCCTGCCCTGGGGTGGGTGGGGAGGGGGGAGAGTTCAGGCTACCAAGAGGTGAAAGAAATTTGAATGGGGGTAGAGGGGGTGGAGGTCTCCTAGCTGCTGGGTGGGAGAAGCCACCCTGCCCCTCTCCTCTTTCTCTTTTCTACCTTCCACTATTGGTGTCACACACATACACACACACACACACACACACACACACACACACACACACACACACCAGAGGGGCCTAAAAGCAGTAGGACCACCCCTAATAAGAGACTAGAGCTTCCAAACCTATGAGCCAGAGACCCCTTTTCTCCCCCTGGTATCTGGGGTGCTTGTTACAGTAGCAGTGATTGACTCCCCCAGCCACATGCTGCCAGCCCAGGCTACAATGCCCAGCCTCCTGGTCTGGAGCCAAAGAGACAATAAATCAAGACACACGGATGCTGTTGGCCAGGACAGATGCTTTATTTTCTCCATCCTTCATGGTTTTCCTCTATAAAGTCAGAGTGGTTATTGTTCTTACGGTTATGATGACCTCCTAGCCGTGCAACCTAGGGGAGGCTATTTAACCTCTCTAGGCCTCAAGACTTTAATAGCAATGACTAAGGAATAAAACCACCTACTAAGCATAGGGGGCTTTATCTAATGGGATTGATACCCCTTAATTATAACTATCTTGTCTCTATTTGCTAAGCAGCCAGCACAGTGCCCAAGAGAACCATTGAACCCACAGCCTTGTACATGTTAGACAAGCTTTCTACCACTAAGCTGTATCTCCAGCCCGGGCCTGGCTCCCCCACCCCTAAAGCTGCAAGTCAGAAAGTGTAATTCTGCTAGTGGCCACCAGGGGCTGTTCCTGCCCAGAGCCCTGCAAGGTATTAATTCCTGGGATCAGGGTCAGAACTATTACACCCCCCTCTCCCCTCCACACACACACCCCAACCCTGCCCATGAGCCTAAGTTCCCCCTACTGTGATGTAGGAGGTGGTGAACCCCTGACTGCTGAGAGTTCAACTACTGATCCTACATTTATTTAGGAGTCCCCTTGAATGTGTCCTTTTCTCTCCTTTGACTCAGTTTCTTCCTTGGGAACGTAGGTTTTTGGAGGTTTTGTTGTTGTTGTTGTTGTCGTTTTGGGGGGGCTGTTAGAGGGATGAAAAGCACCAACTCTAGGAGTGATAGGGGCACTTTAATGGTAGTATTAGGGCTCTGTATACAGACCCCAGAAGGCTTCCGTCCTGCCTCTGTCGTTCTCTGGCTTTGTGGCTTTGAATAAGTAACTCAACCTCTCTGTGTCTGTTTTCTCTCTGGCAAAAGAGGGCTGATAATAACAATACCCTTCCTTCTGGGGGTTGTCAGGAAGGTTAAATGAATAGGTAAATGTTCTTAGAGCAGTGCTTGGCACAAAGTAGGGACTGTATAAATATGAATAAATGTTCACATACGAAGTTGCAGTACCTTGCCTTTATTCTTTGTATTGAGTTTTTAGTTTTAGGGTTTGTTGGGGGGGGTTCTGTGTTTTTTTGTTTTGGGGGTATTTTTTGAGGATTTAAACTCAGGGCCTTGTGCTTGCTCCACTGGGAAGATACCACTGAGCCATGCCTCCAGCCCTTGTTTTTATTTTTATGTAAGTTGCAACAATTCAGTTTCCTGTTTTAAAACAAAACAAAACAAAATCATCCTGCTTGAACTGAGTCCAAAACCTGGATTTGGAGAAGGGTGGCATGTGGCCTTGAGAGAAGAAGGGCTTGATCTACCTTGGAATTGTACCTAAAGGCCTGCTGTGCGCAGTTGTGATCCCGGATACTTAGGAATTAGCCATATGAGGATCACAGTTCCAAGCCAGCCTGGGCAGAAAAGTCCATGAGACTCATATCTCCAATTAACCACCACAAAGCCAGAAGTGGAGCTGTGGCTCCAGTGGTAAAGCAGCAGCCTTGAGTGAAAAAGCCCAGGAACAGTGCTCAGGCCCTGAGTTCAAGCCCTAAATAGGAAGGAGGAGGAGGAGGAGGAGGAAGAGAAGAGGAAGAAAAAAAGGTTAGAAAAACATTCTGTTTGGCCTAGTGATAGAGTGCTTGCTTAGCATGCACGAAGACCCAGGTTGGATTCCTCAGTACCACATACATAGAAAAAAGCCAGAAGTGGTTCTGTGGCTCAAGTGGTAGAGCTCTAGCCTTGAGAAAGCCCAAGGACAGTGCTCAGGCCCTGAGCTCAAGTCAGGACTGGAAAAAAATAAAAATAAATAAAAGCATTCTGTCAAAGCTGGAAGTGTGGCTTGATTTGTAGAGTGCTAGCCAGTGAACCAGAGTGTCAGGTACTGAGTTCAAGTCATGGTCTTGCACCTGAAAAAAAAGAAAAGAAAAAAGAAAAGCAAGCTGTCCTGGAGTGAAGTATAGGGATGATAGGGGTGTATACCTGTAATCCCAGCAGGACTGTAAATTCAAGGCCAGCCTGGGGAAACAGCAGATTGCAAGGCAGCCCGTGCTGCATATAGACCTTGTCAAAGGACAGGAGGGAGGGAGGGAAGGAGGGAGAGAAGGAGGGAGGGAAAGGAAAACAAACTAGCTAACCTGGGAGGCAGGAATGGAAGTTAGCGGCAGTCTGAGCAAACACTTCAGTGCCTCTTGCTGCATTGGGGCTCAGTATCGGCCTCAGGCTGGCCCTGGGCTCGGGGCCCCTCTAGGTCATGTGAGAGGACTATCACAGGGCCCCAGGGAACCATGACAGGCCCACAAAAGTCTCCAGCCTGGTGGACAGATGGCAGGATGGACCTGGAGTCCAAGCCTCCGTCCCCTGCGGACAGGGTCCCGGCAGGGCTGGGGCGAGCCCGTCTAATCCTGCTTGCTGCACCTGTGTCCCAGGGCTGCTGGGATGGCTGGAGGAGGAGATCAGCTCCATCTCCACTGGTTGCCTGCGCCACCCAGGCAGCCGGAGGGAGCTGGCTGGAGGGCTTTGACGTCCTTAGTGGTGATGTCACACTGCAGTGCTGGTGGAAACAACAGGGACAGGTGTCTGTTCTCCCAGCCCACAGAGTGTCCCTCTGTCTATGGGACTCATCCGAGGCCAGTAGGGTACAGAGCTTACCCTCTGCTGTGTCACTGAAGCCTTGGCCATGGTCCTGTCTATCGTGCAGCCAGGGACACTGGGACCAGACCACACATCAGTGAGTGGCAGAGAGAGTCCCCATGGCCCAGCCTCCCTCACCAAGTAGCTTTCAGGATGGCCAGCCAATCCTAGCCACACACTGCCCCCACCCCTGCCTTTTTTGAAGGGTGGGCAGGGCCTCTGGCCCACTGCTAATGAGTAGAAGCTAGAAATGGGACTGGATGGATGAGCTGTCAATCCTGAAATAAGGAATGACAGGAGTTGGAGAGGTGGCTCAGGTGTTTGGAGTGCCAGCCAATGAGCAAAAGTGTCAGACACAGAGTTTGAACCAGGGCTGTGGACCAAAAAAAAAAAAAAAAGAAAAAGGAGGGAGGGGGATGGCAGTTCTTTTTTCCCTCCTGGTCTCTTGTCTTTTTTTTTTTTTTGAGCCAGTACTAGGGCTTGAAGTCAAGGCCTGGGGAGCATTGTCTCAGCTTTTTCACTCAAAACTAGCTCTTTATTACTCGAGCCACTGCTCCACATCTGGCTTTCATTCATTCCCTGGAGATAAGAATTTCGTGGGCTTTCCTGCCCTTGCTGGCTTTGAGTCAATCCTCAGATCTCAGCCTCCTGAGTGGCTGGGATTACAGGCGTGAGCTTCCAGAACTTGGTTCCCCTTGGAGCCCTGGGGAGGCCGGGAACAAGCTGCAGTTCTGTGAGCAGGTCCGACAGGCAGCTGTGTGCCAGGAGTAGCAACCTTGTGAGCAGGTGAGCTGAGCTGAGCTGTGGGTCAGTGGTGTCCCAGTGGCTACTTTGCTGAAGTCTGTGAGCGGCCTTGAACGTGAGGCGCTTGCTGCACCACACTTAGGTCCCTGAGTGGTAGAAATGGTGAGATCTCAATTCTCATTGTTTTACACCAGTGGATCCTGGGACCATTGGTTATGCAGCAGCAGTAAGTAACTGAGGTATTTCATTTTACCTGCAACACATACGCAAGACCCAGTACAAAGAGACAGGATAGAAAGAGACCAATTCCAGTGCTGTGTGCACAGCTAGGAAAGCTGGGTCGCCGTGGTCCCTGCCTGTCATTCTAGCTACCCAGGAGGCTGCATTCTGAGGACCACAGTTCAAAGCCAGCCTGGGCAGAAAAGTCCACAAGTCTCAAATCTCCAGTGAACCACCAGAAAACTAGAAGTGGTGCTGTGGCTCAAAGTGGTAGGAGGGTAGTTGTAAGTGAGAGAGCTCAGAGACAGCACCTAGGCTTTGAGTTCAAGCCCCACAACCAACAAAAAAAGGAAGGAGGGAAGGAAGGAAGGAAGGAAGGAAGGAAGGAAGGAAGGAAGGAAGGGAGAGAAAAGCCCCCCTGGTACCCACTGGAAGAGCCTTTCTGTCACCAGTGAGGACACAGATGCAGAGACTGGAAGCCATTCATTGTAGGATGCTGTGGCTCACGCCTGCCATCCTAGCTGCTCGGGAGGCTGAGATCTGAGGATCAGGGTTGAAAGTCAGCATGAACAGGAAAGTCCATGAGACTCTAATCTCCAATAACCCACCCCAAACCCGGAAGCAGAGGTGTATAGTTCAAGTGGTAGAGTGCCAGCCTCAAGTGGAAAAAGCCAAGGGGGAAGAGAGGTCCTGAGTTCAAGCCCTGGACATCTGTTCATGGTCACAGACTGCAGGGCATGCAGCCAATCTCCTGACTCCATGGATTCCCGCCAGGGCCTCAGGGGGTCTTAGAACCCTTGACTTGCTCCTCAGGGGCAAGGGTTGTGGCTTTGTCTTCCAGGTGTTTGGAGTTACTGTGATCACATAGTAGCCAGAAGCCCACAGTAAAAGATTTTTCTGTGATGATTAAGAAACACAGTTAAGAAAACAGAAACCTGAAATTAAAAAAAAAAAATTCCAGTGGGCTCCAAAGGCCAACTTAGAGCCAAGGCCAAATATATATATATATATATATATATATATATATATATATATATATATATATATATTATCTAAAGGGGGATGTTTCCAGGATTCATTTCCTCAAGCCAACTATGTCTTGTAGTTTCATCCTGTGATTTGCAGGACATTCTGGGAACTCACATCCCACGATCCTCTTGTTTTTTTTGCTGGTATCCTGCCAGCCAGAGGTCAGGGCCATAGGGATGATACAGGATGACTTTAGAGCAGAGAGCTTGAACTCCTATAGCCCCTGGCTGGACCCCAATTTCCTCCTGTCTCCTCTGCCCTCCACGTCCCACTAAATCCCCTGCCCTTTAAAAATGAGTTGCCACACTGAGAACAGGTTCATACCTAAATCCTAACTACTGCAGAAGCTAAGATCTAAGGACTGCAGTTCAAAGCTAGTCCAGGCAGGAACGTCCATGAGATTCTTACCTCTAATTACCCACCAAAAAGCTGGAAGTAAAGTTGTGGCTCAAATGGTAAAAATACTAACCTTAAGCAAAAAAAAAAAAAAAAAAAAACAAACTCTCAAGGACTGTACACAGGAATTCAAGCCCCAGGACAGGTACCAAAAGAAAAAAAAGTCAAGCAAAGGTGGGAAGCCCCAAGTTCAAGCCCCAGTACAGTCATTCGTAACTAAATAAAAATGAGTTGCCACAAGGAAGAGCTGGATTGGGGCTGTCCCAGCTTCCTTTCCTCATTTCCAAATCCTCACTTTCTCACAAGTATGCTTATGGAGGTCAGATAAACCAAACCCCAGTCTTTCCCAGCCCCAGTTCCCAGCAGGTCTGCAGCAAAAAGGGCTCCTCTGCCATGCACTGGCCCCAGCGCAACAGGGTGGTCTAGCCCCTGGTTTATAGAAAGAAGAACAACTTTAAGGCAAGGACAGGGGCAGCTATGCAGACGCCTTGCATTCCCCCACCCTGGACTGGTCTTCGGTGTGGGACCTGCCCAGGCTGCTCTGAGTAGGAAATGCTTTGTCAGTTCTCTGGCTGCTGAGTCTTGCCCCGCTGAGCAGGAATGTCTCCAGGCCAGCCCAGAATGTCCTTGCACTCAGAAACCTATCTGGAGAAAGAAATCACTCCCCACCCAGGCAGCTGGTTTTCTGGGAGATTACAGAGGACTGCCTTGACTGCTAGAAGCCTGGCTATTTATGGAGGGAGGGGAGAGGGGAGAGGAGGATTTGAGGGGCTGCAGTTAGCTGGGTGAAGCTGAGGATGTCTGGGCTCTCCCAGAAAACTAGAGAAGGTAGATCCAACTGCCCTCTGATGTCCTGATTGTCAATATGGGGGTCTCTCACACGCGGAGCTACACATGAAGTGTACACACACACACACAAGCCAGGACCTGGCTTTGCTGAGTCAGGATCCCAGTGGAAAGTCCCCAGGCTGGGACATGGACCATGTAGGACTCAAGCTGAGAGGATCCATGAAGGTAGACAAAAACTTCTAGACATGCTTACTCTGTAGTTGTTTTCCCTTCTCCTCCCCCTTTTCCCTCTTTAGTTTTATTTTGCTTTGGGTAGAATGTCCTGGGCTGTAAACCTCCAGCTTGCTAAGCAAGTGTTATAGTACTTGAGCTAGGTCCCCAACCTTCTTCTGTTTTAGAATCATCAACAATCCAAACTTAGATCTCCCATTTAAAAAAAAAAAAAGCCAGGCGCTGGTGGCTCACACCTGTAATCCTAGCTACTCAGGAGGCTGGAGAGCTGAAGCTCAAGGTTCAAAGCCAGCCCAGGCTCTAAAGTCTATAAGGCTCTTAGCTCCAATTAACCACTAGAAAACCGGACTGAAGTGGCGTTGTGGCTCAAGTGATAGAGTATAGCCTTGAGCTGAAGAGCTCAGGGACAGTGCCCAGGCTCAGCAAAAAAGGAAAGAAAACAGCAACAACAAAACAACCCAGAAACCCATTCCCAGTGACCCCTGTGCAACAGAACGTGATGACACCACCTTCTTTGCTGTCCCCAGTACTCCCTAAGGTCCCCCCAATACCAAATCGAAGGGATGCTGGTGCCGTGGTTTCCCTTGTCCCGCAGTTAACTTTCAAGAGCTGAGAAACAGCAGGTTGACTAAGGGTTCCAGGTGCTTCTGAAAGCACAGGGAAAACATGGTGTTCTTGTGTATTTAATATGCAAATGAGTTTCAGCTGAATGCACCCAGGCGACAGAGGGGTTGACACAGTCTGCTTCACACATTTTTGTCCCCAGTGGGTACCGGGAGATATCTCAGGCAAAGTCCAGGACCACATGTTTCCAGGATCCACAGCCAGGATCCACACCAGCTAGGCCACCCCTGCGGCCTTGGAGCCATCTTGCTTTTCTTCCATTCTGCTCCTTATCCCAGAGGCCTGGGGATCCTGCCCTCCTGTCATTTGTCAAGGGTCCTCTTTCTCCTGTGTAGTATGGGGCCGGTATGCCCCTACAGCCGGAGATACCAGCCACATATGTCATGCCCGCCTTAGCTCTGCAGCTGGTCAGGGCACCAGTGAGGCAGCCTTGTGGACTTCGGCAGATGGGCCTTCTTCCCTGGAGTGTGGAGAGCATGCAGGGGTGGAGGGAGGAGGCAGCACACAGGTCACTGTGGTTGCAGGGGGGAGGGGAGAGGGACTATGAAAGGATCCAGATTTGAGGGGAAGAAATTCAGGTAGGTGGCCTAGGTGTGTGATCTGGAGCTTTCCCCAACTCAGGTCTGGCCTGGTGGAAGCCACAGGTTAGAAAGCCAGGCCTGGGCTTGGAAATGGAGGTCTGGGACTGAGCCCTCACTCACCTGGTTTCACCGCTTTGCCTCCTGGTTGTCTGCCATAGTGGGGGACCAGACCCGCCTACTGGGAACTGTGCAGAGATAATTAAGCCTTCTGAGGAGCACTATAATCCCCAGATCAAAGGGGGCTCCACTTTATGGGTGCATCGGCTGCCACTGAACACCCACTCCTGCGCTGGGCTGGAACTTGCAGCTCTCCAAGGGGCTGCCTCCCAGGGGGAAGGGCTGGTCCAGGAACCTGCAGTCCAGGCTCACAACCACCTGTCAGAGTACACACACACACACACACACACACACACACACACACACACACACACACACGCACGCACACAGCGGGGAATTATCCAAGCCCTGTTTTGTAGACTGGGAAACAGGCTCTGGAAGTAAGGTGAAGCCACAGGGGTTCCCACCACAGTCACAGAGCGCCCTGGGGGTTTATGTCCACCCCACTCCCTGCTGAGTGCGGGAGGGAGCACGTTCACCTAAAGGATGGTGGGGGCCAGGCCTGGCGCTGGTAGCGGCCTGGCGCTGGTAGCGCACGCCTGTAATCCTAGGTACTAGGGAGGCTGAGACATAAGAATCATGGTTCAAGCCATCCTGGGCTAGCAGGCAAGTTCATGAGACTGTCACCAAAAAGTCTGGAGTGGAGCTGTGGCTCTTGTGGTAGAGTGCCAGGCTTGAGTGGAAAGGCTGAGGGGCAGCGCCCAGGCTCTGAGTACTGGGAGGGAAAGAAAGATGGGGGTGAGGAAGGAAGGGAGGGAGGGAGAGAAGGAGGAAAGGAGGGAAGGAAGGAAAGAAGGAAGGAAGGAGGGAAGGAAGGAAGAAAGGAAGGAAGGAAGAAAGGAAAGAAGGAAGAAAGGAAGGAGGGAAGGAAGGAAAAAAGGAAGGAAGGAAGGAAAGAGGAAGGAAGGAAGGAAGGAAGGAAGGAAGGAAGGAAAAAAAGAAGGAAGGAAGGAAGGAAGGAGGGAAGGAAGGAGGGAAGGAGGGAGGGAAGGAGGGAAAGAAGGAAGGAAGGAAGGAGGGAAGGAAGGAAGAAAGGAGGGAAGGAGGGAAGGAAGGAAGGAAGGAGGGAAGGAAGGAAGGAAGGAGGGAAGGAAGGAAGGAAGGAAGGAGGGAGGGAAGGAGGGAAGGAAAGAAGGAAGGAAGGAAGGAAGGAAGGAGGGAAGGAGGGAGGGAAGGAAGGAAGGAAGGAGGGAAGGAGGGAAGGAGAGAAGGAAGGAAGGAAGGAGTGAAGGAGGGAAGGAAGGAAGGAAGGAAGGAGGGAAGGAAGGAAGAAAGGAGGGAAGGAGGGAAGGAAGGAGGGAAGGAAGGAAGAAAGGAGGGAAGGAGGGAAGGAAGGAAGGAAAGAAGGAAGGAGGAAGGAAGGAAGGAAGGAAGGAAGGAGGGAAGGAGGGAAGGAGGGAAGGAAGGAGGGAAGGAAGGAAGGAAGGAAAGAAGGAAGGAGGGAGGGAGGGAAGGAAGGAAGGAAGGAAGGAAGGAGGGAAGGAGGGAAGGAAGGAAGAAAGGAGGGAAGGAGGGAAGGAGGGAAGGAGGGAAGGAAGGAAGGAAGGAAGGAAGGAAAAAAAGAAGGAAGGAAGGAAGGAAGGAGGGAAGGAGGGAAGGAAGGAGGGAAGGAGGGAGGGAAGGAGGGAAAGAAGGAAGGAAGGAAGGAGGGAAGGAAGGAAGAAAGGAGGGAAGGAGGGAAGGAAGGAAGGAAGGAGGGAAGGAAGGAAGGAAGGAGGGAGGGAAGGAGGGAAGGAAAGAAGGAAGGAAGGAAGGAAGGAAGGAGGGAAGGAGGGAGGGAAGGAAGGAAGGAAGGAGGGAAGGAGGGAAGGAGAGAAGGAAGGAAGGAAGGAAGGAGGGAAGGAAGGAAGGAAGGAGGGAAGGAAGGAAGAAAGGAGGGAAGGAGGGAAGGAAGGAGGGAAGGAGGGAAGGAGGGAAGGAAGGAGGGAAGGAGGGAAGGAGGGAAGGAAGGAGGGAAGGAAGGAAGGAGGGAAGGAAGGAAGGAAGGAAGGAGGGAAGGAGGGAAGGAGGGAAGGAAGGAGGGAAGGAAGGAAGGAGGGAAGGAAGGAGGGAAGGAAGGAAGGAAGGAAAGAAGGAAGGAGGGAGGGAGGGAAGGAAGGAAGGAGGGAAGGAGGGAAGGAAGGAAGAAAGGAGGGAAGGAAGGAAGGAAGGAAGGAAGGAAGGAAGGAAGGAAGGGAGGGAAGGAAGGACCGGAGGGAGGGAAGGAAGGAAGGAAGGAAGGAAGGAAGGAAGGAAGGAAGGGAAGGGAAGGGAAGGGAAGGAAGGAAGGAAGGAAGGAAGGAGGGAAGGAAGGACCGGAGGGAGGGAAGGAAGGAAGGAAGGAAGGAAGGAAGGAAGGAAGGAAGGAAGGAAGGACCGGAGGGAGGGAAGGAAGGAAGGAAGGAAGGAAGGACCGGAGGGAGGGAAGGAAGGACCGGAGGGAGGGACAGGGACACAGAGGAAATGGACGGTGGAGGAAAGGTCTCCTTCAGGCGGTCACCTTTCCCTACTCAGTCCTTCTGCCCTCTCCTGGCCACTTCTGGGGATTCTGGCTCTCTGCACCGCGGAGGGGAGGCGGGGGCGCAGCCTTTCCGCGGGGCACTCACTGGAGATCGAATCCTGCCACTTCCAATCCCCTGGACCCCGCGGCTGAGCGGGCCGCGGGCGCAGCCAGCGGCGGGGCGCGCCCGGGGCTGCCGGAGGCCGTCGGGCGAGTCCGCGCTCCTCGGGGGCGTGGCCTGCTCCGGGGGCGGGGCCTGCTCCGGGGGCGTGGCCGCGGCGGTCGGGAGGCGGGGCCTGCGGCCCGGGCCAGCCCGGAAGCGGCGGGAGGGGCCGCGGCGGGACTGGAGTCGTTCCCACGTGAGGGCTCGCGGCCGGATTCCTCGCGTGCGGCGGTCGCGAACGGCCGGGCGTCCGGCCGGACCGAGAGGCGAGGGCCGGAGGCGCGCGGCGGCGCCCGGATGCGGGGCTGCGAGCCGGGCTGCCCGCCGTCGGAGCCCCCGGGGTAGGCGGCATGCGGGCGGCGGACGCGGGCTCCTGGGAGCGCGTCCGGCAGCTGGCGGCGCAGGGCGAGCCGGCGCCGAGCTGCGGGCCGGGGGCCGGGCCCGCGCGCCTCCCGGGGCCCGCGGCCTGCGAGCCGTGCGCGGACGCGCCGGGGCCCGGCGGTCGGCTCGGCGCCGGGGCGCCCTCCTCGGGAGCGGATGACGACGGCCGCCGGCCGGGTAGGTGCGCGCGGGGGCCGGGCCGGGCGCGGGGGGGCGGGCCGGGCGGAGGGAGCGAGGCGGCCCGGGGCCCGGGGACCGCCGGGGTCGGGCGCTCGGGGGCGCCTGGGGCCGGCATCGCGGGTGGCAAAGTTCTGGCCGCGCGCGGGGACCTTGGCGCCGGGCGGGTGCGGCCGGGGGCGCGCGGGACGCGGACTTCCAGCTCTTGGGCATCGGGGCAGATCCCGGGACTCCCGGCTCTGGGGTCGGAGCCCCCTGCGCCCCCTCCCCCGGCCAGGGCCGCCAGGAGAGGTCGAGGCCACGCCAGCCGCTGCGGCCCCGCGGCGCCGGCGTGGGAACCGGGGCTCGGCGGGGCGCGAGCTCCGGGCGGCCCCCGGCGCCCGCACCTGTAGCCCCTCCGGCCCCCGGTGGCCGCCGCCGCCCGTCGGCTCCTTGCCTTTGCCCAGAGCCCCGAGATGGCAGCGTTCCCCGCACACTTGAACTCTGGGGGTGCAGAGAGAAACCGCCGCGGCTGGAGGCACACACACTGGGGTCTGGTTGCCTCTGGTGCGCCGCCAGCCCCAGTGGAGAAGGCGTTTTCGCTGTTAAAATGTTCCTGGTGGGCGCGCCCTTCCTCATCCCCGTGTGGTCAGTCTCGGCCGTCTCCCTCCTTCCGCACCCTGTTAGGGCTGGGGGGGGGGGGCGAGGAACAGAGCCCTTTGGATCCGTTCTCCTTCGAATAGGAAGTAATTCAGATGGACGCGAAAAGGCTCCGCCCCTCCCCCCAAGACTCTGTCATCATCAATTTGAAGTTCTCAATAGTTCTTTTTTCCTAGGAAAAATGAAGGGGGGCCATGACTATTCATTATTTATCATTCACCTGTCGTGTTGAGATTTGCATACGTTGTTTCCTGGAAGCCGCATCACCCCAGGGAGAGGACAGAATCGGAGTGATAAGTGTTGCGGGATCTGTCCGTGCTGGTGAGAGGGAATGCCTGGGAGTCTCTGCCTCTGTGGTCATACGTGTTAGTCTGGGTGCAGATGCGGGTCGTTTTCTTAAACCTGACACAAAATACTTGGCAGGACACTCCCCAGCTCAGGATCTCACAGGCGTCCTTGCTTAGTAATTCTTTCTGGGTAGAAAGAAAGCACTCCAGATGCCCCCATGCCACCAGTGGTGGATACTGTCTTGTGTGTTTGTGTGCCAGTCCTAGGGCTTGGGTGCTGTTGTTCACTTTTTTGCTCAAGCCTGGCACTTTACCCCTTGAGCCACACCTCCCTTTCCAACTTTTTGGTGGTTACTTGGAGGTAGGAGTCTCAAGTTTTCCTGCCTGGTTAGCTTCCAGCTATGATTCTCAGATCTCCGCCTCCTGAGTGGCTAGGATTATGGGCTTGAGCCACTGGTGCCTGGTCAGAGCAAGTAGGTTGTAAATAGAACAGGGACCCACAAAGAGCCTGTGGGCAAGTTGGTTTATCTCTTTGAGACTCAGCTTTCCCATGTGTGCAGTGGACATAATGACAGTGATAAGCAAGGATGTGGTCATTTGAAGGATGGCATCAGAGAAGCTCCTTGCTCAGATAGCCAGGCCTTTCCTGGATGATAGCTTCATCCGTAGGCTTATTCTTCTTGTTTCAAGGTTGCTTGATAACCTGTCAGAGCCCCGGGGACTCTTTCCTACAGGCTGTGAGTCTGTCTGTCCATCTACACTCTCCTGATAACAGTTGCTCAGTAAAACATAGGTGGAAACTTGGTCCTGTGGCTGGCACCTGTAATCCTAGCTACTGAGGAAGTGGAGATCTCAGGATCAAAGCCAGACCAGACAGGAAAGTGAGTAAGAATCTTACCTCTAGTTAACTGCCAAAAAGCCAGAAGTGGAGCTTTGGCTTAAGTGGTAGAGGGCCAACCTTGAGTGAAAAAAATTATGAACATTGTTCCAGCACAGGCACCCACAAACATGCAGAGGTAGAGTGTTCAACAGGACAGAAGTTGTTATTGTGTAAATTTGGAAGGTGGCTGGGTGGAGATGGAGCTGTTTATTTTGTATCTCCATTCTTATGTCCTAGATGACAGTTTCCTAATGACACCATATAGCCTAGAATCACCTGTCTCATAAGTCCATGGGTAGTTGTTTTCTGACACTTGATGTATTGCTGTAGGGGAGAGATGCTTTAGAGATGACTGGTCTTTCCTTAATTGCAGCTGGCATTTACGGCCAGAAATGGGGTTGAACCTGAAGCCTAACAAGAATGTTGTATAAACCAGCATGGTGCTGGTGGCTTATGCAGTCATCTAAGCTACTCAGGAGGCTGAGATCCTGCAGATGCAGGTTTGCAGCAAGCCAGTGCAGAAAAGTCAGTGAGATTGTTACCTTGGGTTAACCACTAAAAAACTCAAAAGTAGAACTGTGGTTCAAGTGGTAGAAAGCAACCTTGAATGAAAGAGCTAAGAGACAGCACCTGGGCTCTTGAGTTCAGGCCCTACAACAGAAACAAAAAGCAAATTAAAAAGTTTTCTCTGAGTTGTTGGGTTGCTTTGCTTTGCAGATGTTTTGCAGTGTTAGGGATGGAACCCCCAGGCCTCAGGTGAGCTAGGCAAGTGCTCAGTACTTAACTGTGTCACTCCCCCACATCTCCCAGTTGGAGACACACATGGAGTTTTGGTGAGGATTTCCCGTGGCTGGACACTGAGGACAGCTGGTGTGTGTTTCTCAAACTCCTGGCTGTTACAAGGAGGTTTCTGCTGTGAGCACCCAGGCAGGTCTTTGGCTTAGAACCACAGGCTGACATTGGTGCTGAGATAAACGTCTCAGCCAGGCTGATGGGGGTTGGGGGTTGGTTTGCCCTAGAATCTTAGAGCTCAGTTTAGGTGAGGTGTCCTGTGGGACAGGTGTCTCAGTGATGGGCACAGGGTGTCCACAGCCCCCGCCTCTGAGATGAGTAGACTAGAGACTGGAGCAGAAGATGCTGGGTGTCTGTGAAGTCTGCACCTCCTGCTGCCCCAGTTCTGTGCGACCTTGAGCGACTCCCCAGCCCCGTTTCACTGTTAGTGGGGTGGGCCTAGCTGCCTGAGGGTCGGGTCAGCTCTTTCCACACTCCCCTCACTAGGTGAGCCAGAAGCTCACAGATACTCTACCAGGAACACAGATCAGCTTCCTGGGTCTTTTAATCAGTCACATTCCTCGGGCACCTGCTCCGTGGCAGGCACCGACATGGCAGGGGTTGGAGCTTATGTTCTGAGAGAGATTTCCAGTGGGCAGATGTAGTCAGGGTAAAGGGTAAGTACTTTGTAGAAAAATTAAGCTAGGTGGGGTGAGAATGCTGGGCAGGGTTACTGTTGGTGCTCAGCTAGAAGAGAATGACAGGTGTCGGTGGGGGCTTGTGGATGCTGATTCCCTGAGAGCCAGAGGGCATTGCTCATCTGCTAGAAGCGCCAATTGTTTTCTTTTCCTTTTGTGCAGGCTCTGGGGCTTAGGCTCTAGGCTTCTGTGCTTGCTCAAGGCTGGTGCTCTGCCACTGCAGTCATATCTCCACTTCAGTTCTCTTCTTCTCCTTCCCTCCCTCCCTCCCTCCCTCTCTCTCTCCCTCTCCCTCCCTCCCTCCCTCCCTCCCTCCCTCCCTCCCTCCCTCTCTCTCTCCCTCCCTCCCTCTCCCTCCTTCTCCCTCCCTCTCTCTCTCCCTCTCCCTCTCCCCCCTCCCTCTCCTTCTCTCTCCCTCTCTCCTCTCCTTCTCTCTTCCTCCCCTTCTCCCCCCTCCCTCTCCCTTTCTCCCTCTCTCTCCCTCTGCTCTCTTTCTCTTTCTCTTTCTTTTTTTCTTTTTTGCCAGTTCTGGGCCATCAGCACTGTCCTTGGGCTTTCTCAAGGCTACCACTCTACCACTTGAGCCACAAGCACTACTTCTGGCTTTTTTTTTTTTTTCTCTGTGTATGGGTTACGAAGGAATCAAACCCAGGGCTTTGTGCATGCTAGGCAAGCACTTTATCACCGGGCTACACACCCTGCCCCTCCCCTGAGTTTTTTTTGATGATTAATTAGAGATAAGAGTCTTACTGATGGTCCTGGCTAAGCTGACTTTGAACCTCTATCTTTAGATCTCAGCCTCCTCGAGAGCTAGGATAACTGGTGCCCAGTGAGCCACATCATTTTTGAAAAGGAGGTAGCATTTTAGTATCTTTGTGTGGTTGGCACTTCTGTTTTTGGTAGTGCTTATTAACTTTTATGTATTATAAACATCGTGTTCTTCCTGCTTCTTTTTCTTTTCCAGTCCTTGGGCTTCTTTTGCTCAAGACTAGCGCTCTACCACTTGAACCACAGCGCCACTTCTGGCTTTTTCTGTTTCTGTGGTACTGAGGAATTGAACCCAGGGCTTCATGTATACTAGGCAAGCACTCTACCACTAAGCCACATTCCCAGCTACCTTACTGCTTCTTGACCCTCTCTGTACAAGGCACTCAGCACTGTCTCTAAAGTACAAACAAAGCAGAGTCCTGGTGTACAGTCCTAGGCCCAGCGGGGCTAGGCGTAGTTGATAATCCCATTTGAGGGGAAAGAAAGGGTTACTTGGGGGAAGTTGTGGGACTCAGGCCAGACACACAGCCGGGGGCACACTTCAGACTCTGGATCTCCACGCTTTTAGAGAGGGTGAGGCCTTGTGTTGTTCTTCCTGTGTTACTAGAATTTTCAGGCCCTCCCCCCCTTAAATTTTTATCTTTTAAAAACAAGAAGTTTTGTTCTCTCCTTCCCATTCCTCTTTGTTCCGAGCCCAGCCTTCATTTGCTTATCTTGGGCGGGTGGGGCCCTAGCCACCTGAGCATTCAGACATCTTCATACCTGAGTCCCCAGGAAACCTGCCATTCTCTACCCTGGGTTGTGGTTCAATGCTTTGTGCTGAACTTAATCCTTCCAAGGCAGGTGGCACCCCAGCGGGGTACCGGGCACTGGCTTGGGAGATGGAACCAGCAAGCCCTGGATAGAACTCCTCACTTGTGGTCCTTCCTGCTATGTATGAGTCTTCTGAAGTAGGTCACTTAACTTCCCAAGCCTCAGCTTGCATGTCTGTAAAATGGGGGTCCTGTTGCCCACCCACCTGAGCGCTGCTGGAGCTGTGTGATGAGGACCCATGGTACCTAATGGAGCCATTTTGTTTGTTTAAATGATGGTAGGTGGAGCTTAGACACTATCCCTTAGCTTTTTCCCACTCAAGACTGGTGCTTACCGTTTGAGCCACACCTCCTCTTCCCGCTTTTTGCTAGTTATTTGGAGATAATCGGCGTTCCTGCTGGGTTGGCTGATAGAATTACTGGAGTGAGCCATCAGCACCTAGTGCCATAAGGAAAGAGTACAGAGGTGGACGTGGGTGAAGTTACGGATGTGTATAAATGCTCATTAGTGGGTCAAGTGTGAGGTACTGGGATCTGCTGAGCAGGTGCCTACCAGGCTCACTGCACGCTTGCTGTGCAGAGTTACAGGGAGTCTCTGGTGGACCTCAAAGTCTTCCGGTCCCTATAATATTCCAGTGTGCATTCTCCCTGGAGGAATACAGCTTGACTGTCTCTTCCTCTTTGAGGCTTAATGAAAATGGCACTCACCATCTGGGGTCACAACACAAACGGGAAGGGACGCAGATCTATCTGTGGACAGGTATTGGTGCAGACACATAGTTAAAGCTGGCCAAGGCAGGTGCCCCAGGAAGCTAGTGTGCGGTGCTGAGTTCCTAAGGGCTGAATACTCCAGAGAGGCAGCAGAATGGAGAGGGGGGAGGGAGAGAGAGAGAGAAGTGTATGCAGTGTGTGTATAGTTATTTAAATGGACTTTTCTGTATGAAGGCAGCCAGTGCCACTTAAGGCAGATGAATGCCAGTCAGGGAGGGGGTACGTGGGGATCACCTCCCATCCCCCTGAGCCATCTCTTCTGCACCCCTTGTGCTCGCTTTCGGGAACATGGGGGCTTCAGGCTTTCTCTGGTCTGTTGCTTGGACCTCTTCAAGAGAGGCCAGCTAGAGGACTGCCCTATCGATTCTCTGCAGCCCTGGTCCAGCGGCCCCTGCCCACCTGGGGCGTCTGTGGCCCCGGCCTCTGGAGGAACCCCCCAGCAGAAGGGTGTGACAGGTAGGTGAGCCCCGTAGATGGCCCGGCCCAGCCTCAGCAGAGGGTCTCTGGTGGTGTGTACCGTCTCTGGACTGGATTTTTCTCATGGCATCTGGGAACACCCTTCTGCCTGGCACCTGGTGGCTGTTTTGCGGGTTCCTGGACTATCGTTAGGACCTGGATTATCAAGGTGGTGCCAACACCCAAGCTGGTTTGGGACTGTCACCTTGTCCCAGACATTGAGGGTGTTGAGGACCTTTTAATTGTGCAGAAGCTTTGGGCCACTCTCCCTGAGGGGTTTCACAGAAGTAAAAACAAATGCTGCTGTCCCGGGGGAGCTTCTCTCCTAACTCTGAACCAAGTCCCGGGAGCCCAGACAGGAGCCTTGTGCGACTGAAGGAAAGTCATTTGCTGAGCCTAGCTGGGAGCCAGGAGTGCCCGACCCCTGTGTCACAGCTGTCTTCCTCCCCTGCCCTCTTCCCACCTCCCAGATAAGACCCTGCAGGACTGCCCTGTTTCTGCATCAGCTGACTTTCCTCAAGGGCCGCCCTGGCACCACAGAGGCAGAGAGCCAGGGGATTCCCGCTACCCCCAGGCTCCTTTAGCCGCTGGCATCCTGGCACTAGGTGGTTCCTCCCTGCGGACCCCATCCCGGCCATTCCAGAAGCCTCTGCAGGGGTGAGTCTGCACAGGGAGGAAACAGGCCCAGGACAGAGAAGACACCCAGTTCCCAGATGCCTTGGAGGCAGGTAGCTCCAGAGATACCCTGCCCTTTGCCCTGCTGGGCTGGGGTTGCTTTCAGAGGCCACTTCCCTGCTTCTTGATATAATCATTAGCACCTCCCCCTCCCCCTTGGGTGTCTGCAGTGCACAGGAAAGTAGATATTCTTCCTACTTGAACCTCATTTTTGTCGACTCTGCTCCCTGCCCAGGCTTGTGTTCTCAGAATCTTGTTGAAAGAGTCACCAGACTGCCCTGTGGGAAGAAGGCAGGGTGCTCAGATTCCACCTCCAGCCCCCAGCATTCCCTTGGCTTAGCCCAGTGTGTTGTCCCTTGGTTCTTGGGCGACCAGAGCTGGGTACTAGGGAGACGGAGGCCACCTCCTGTCTGGTGATTCATCCATCCTCAAGTCCTGGTCTCCAGAGCCACCGGTGGAGCCTGTTCTTCCGGCCTCTCCAGCCCGGCCCCTTCCATCCTCAGTCCCTGCCTTCAGTCGCCTTTTGTTTTGGGCTCTGAAGATTTGCCCGAGGCCCACATGCTTCCTCTTGGCATCATCTCTCAGGTGATCAGCCTGGGGTGATTTCTGTTGTCTTTATATATCCTTTAGGGCTTGGGGGTTCCTCTGCCCAGGGAGCCCCCAGATGCTTGGGCTCAAAAGCAGGGTGAGGTTGATTCTGCTCCTTACTCTCCCTTTTGCATTTTACCAGTCATTCATTCATTCATTCATTCATACATTTTGGTGCTGGGGATTGAACCCAGAACTTCATGCATGCTAAGCATGTGTGTTACCTCTGGGCTATATCCCAGCGTCCACCCCCCCCTTTTCTTTTTGCGTTTTAAAAAATTGTGTTTTCTTCTGTGAATAAGGAAGGCTCAGCTCTCTGGTCTCCACAGCAGTCCTGGCACTGGCTGGAGAATCTGAGCATAAGCTATGTGTTTCTTCTCAATGGGAGGGAAGCAACCCAGAGATACTGAAGCATTAGACACTGTGTATCCTCTGCCCCAATAACATAAGCATGTGAAAATGCTCCAAAAAAATAAAAAATTGTTTAGGGCCGGGAGTTTGGCCTAGTGGTAGAGTGCTCGCCTAGCATGCATGAAGACCTGGGTTCTATTCCTTGGTACCACATACACAAAAAAAGCTGGAAGTGGTGCTACAGCTGAAAGTGGCAGAGTACTAACCTTGAGAAAAGCCCAAAGACAGTGCTCAGGCCTGAGTTCAAGCCCCACAACTAGAAAAAAGAAGCTAAGCACAGGTAGCTTACATCTGTAATCCTAGCTACTCAGGAGGCTGAGATCTGAGGGTCTCGGTTCAGACAAAGCCAGCACAGGCACTAAGGTTCATGAGACTCTCATCTCCAATTAACCACCAGAAAACCGGAACTGGCGCTGTGGTTCAAGGGGTAAGGTAGTAGCCTTGAGGTGAAGAGCTCAGGGGCAGAGCCCAGGCCCAGAGTTCAAGTCCAGCGACCAACAACAACAACAAAAAAATTGTGTTTAAAATACACGTCACAAACTGTGGCCGTTTGGTTTTCATTGTTTTGTCTTTGAGTGATGGTACTGAACACAAAGCCTGGGTGCTAGCCTAAATGTTTTTTTTTTTTTTTTTGCCAGTCCTGGGCTTGAGCTCAGGGCCTGAGCACTGTCCTTGGACTTTCTCAAGGCTAGAGCTCTACCACTTGAGCCTCAGCACCACTTCTGGCTTTTCTATATATGTGGTACCAAGGAATCGAACCCGGGTCTTCATGCATGCTAGGCAAGCACTTTAACCACTAGGCCAAACTCCTGGCCCAGCCTAAATGTTTTCTATCAAGACTCTACCACTCAAACCACAGCTCCACTTCTAGCTTTTTGCTGGTTAATTGGAGATCAGACTCTCATGAACTGTCCTGTACCAGCTGGCTTCAGACTGTGATCTGAAGATCTCAGCCTCCTGAGCAGCACCACGCCTGAGCCGCCAGCACCCAGCTTAGCTCCTGTGTGGACCTGTTGTGCAGGTGTCACCCCTGTCCCATCTGTCATCTCAAGCATGAGCAATCCCTTTCCCTGCCTGTCCCCTCCCCCCAGCAGTCTCTTCCACGTTCCTTGCCTCTGGTGTCTGACCACACTGTTATCTTCTCACATCCCAGAACTTCCCAGACCCTTATTGTTCACACTTTCCTTAAACTTATGCCTGAGCTGGGCACCTGTGGCTCAGGCTTGTAATCCTAGCTACTGGGGAGGCTGAGATCAGAGTATGGAGATTTGAAGCCAGCAGGATAGGAAAGTCTCTGATATCTTTTGTATGCCTTTAGGGCACAGTAATGTCACTCTACTTTTGACTGTTTGTGTTGGTATATGTGTATGTGTGCTTGTGGGTCCGTGGGGGAGGTTTCGAGGTTCTCAGCACTCTTTTGGCTCTGGTAGTTTATTCTGGACTGTGCAGCCTCTGGGCAGTTCCTTGCCCCCAGGGCCCTGCCTTGAACCTCTGGGCCACTGTAGCTTCCTAGTTGTGGTGAGATACCCAGCCCTTTATACTGCCTGGCAGAGGCGATTCTGCCCTTTGTGAATAGGGACTTCTCCCACACTGGGGGCATGGAGTGTGGCCAGTGAGGGGTCAGCTAAGCTGATTGAGCCACCTCCAGCTCTCCTTTCCCAGCTGAGCCCTCCAGGTGTGTGGTTCTGCAGCCCCCAGCAGGCCGAGTGCTTCCTCCTGTTCAGTTGGCTTGCGTGGCTGGCGATGTACCACTTGAACCACACCTCTACCCCAGGATCGGAATCTTCAACACGTTACTCCTCTATACTTACATAGCTGGTGTTTTCCTGCTCTGCAGAGAAGCCTCAGCCCCCTGGACCTGCCTCTTTCCTTGAGTGGATCTTCAGTCTACACCCTAGAGAAACACAAGCTTGTCCAGCCAGCCTGCGGCAGTGCGGCCAGGACCAGGACACCTGATGTGTCCAGAGCTCGTTCACAGTTGGCTGCAGGGAGCCCCTTCCACTTCCGTTTCCCCCTCTCTACCTGTGCCCAGCAGGCTGTCCAGGGCAGTTTGACCCTTCCTTACCCATGCTGAGAGCGTATCACTGGGATGTCCTCCGATCCCTGCCTCGCCACCAGGGAAGCACCGCCCATGATGCTTCCAACGTTGATGGCCAAGCCCACTCTGCCCCGTCCTCCCAGCCTCCAAGGCCGGGCTCTCAGAAGAACCCAGAGTCCTCAAGCTCCCTGGGGACAAGGCCCGTGCTGCATCAGTCCTAGAAGACGTCAGCACAGTGTGTGCGTCAGGGATGGAGGAAAAAAGAATGTGGACCCGTTGCTGACCTGCTGCAGTACTGCCCCCTCCCTTCAGGGAACTGGGCACGGTGCTGGCAGCCTTCTGAGCCTGCAGTGCACAAGTTCCTCCTTCCCCACAGGCTGCCTGTTTTTGTTGGCACTGTGGTTTGAACTCAGGGCTTGTGAAACAGGTGCAGTACTACTTGAGCCATTCCTCCCTCCTGAGCATTTGGCCTGTTGTACCTGAGAAGTTCTCAGTGTTAGCACTGGGTGGGGAGCCCCCGTGTCCTGGGCACAGCGCCCCACGATGTGCCAGCCACACTTGGCCGCGTTGCCATAAGGAAAAGGGGTCCTCTAGCAGCTGAGACATCGCCTGCCTCCCGTCCCCCATCCCTCCTGTCCCCCGTCCTCCTTGCCCCCTCTTCCCTCCTGTCCCCCTCTCCTCCCTTCTAATTATCCCTTCCCCTTAGTTGTACTGACCAGTTTAGTTTTATTGTTCTTGGTGGTGGTGGTCATGGGTCTTGAACTAAGGACCTAGAGCTCTCTGGTACCACCTTGAGCCACAGCACTACTTCTGGCTTTTTCTGGGTAACTTATTGGAGATAAAAGTATAATGGTAGCTTACTGGAGATAAGAGTATTATGGACTTTCATACCCAGGCTGGCTTTTAACTGAGATCCTCAGATCTTTTGAGTAGTTAGGATTGCAAGAGTGAGCCACCAGTGCCTGGCTGCTCTGCCCAGTTAACCTACTGTCCCCTCTCTGCTCCTTGGCTCATGTGTGACCACCTGCAGCTCTGGTGCCAGCTGCCCTGTATCCCATCTGCCCGTCTGTTCTAGCTGCTCCTCAGCTGATACTTGCCAGGCCCAGATGGACACCAGGCCCTGACCAGCTGAGCGGGATGGCCTACCTCCCACCCTGCACTCCGCCTCGTCACCTCCTCCTCGTCACCTCCTGGGTCCAACCAGACCTGAGTGTGGTGCTGTCCCTTGGCCTCTTCACTTGAGGCTAAGTCTAGCTTTTTCCTGGTTAGATGGAGATAAGGATTTCATGACTTTCCTGCCCAGCTGGCTTTGAACTGTGGTCCTCCTGAGTGTTGTATTACAGGCCTGAGCCACCAGTGCCGTGCTCCCTGCAGCTTTGATTGCTTGTCTTCAAGCACTCACTCACCTAAATACTGAGCCCAGAACTCCAGGGTCCATGGCGTCCATCCACTCCTCGGCCCTTTGAGGCTCTCACACGCTGCTGACCCCTCTGACCTCAGATTTGGTGTGAGCACCATGTGCCTTCCTGGACCCACTTTTTTCTTCCAGCTGTGTGGCACTGGGTAAGAAAGGATGGCGTGCCTTGCCCTGATCCCCCAGTTTGTCCTGCTTCAGGTCTCCTGCCCATCCGATAGCTCTTAGTGAGGGCAGAGGGAGGCCGAGCTGCTGGGACACACCCAGGGGAAGCATGCCCCAGACTGTGCGGTGTCCAGCTCCTCTCCATGTTTACAAAACATTGGGCCTGAGAGAAGGGGGGGAGGCCATCACTGCTGCCCGCCTCCCTTTCTGCAGTTGCCTGAATCCCACCCCCAGCCTGACAGCTCTTAGGTCAAAAGGAACCCAGGAAGCCCGGGAACAAGATCCTATACTCCTCTAGGGGTCCACAGTTGGCTAACCAGTGCTGTGCTGTGACGAAGGGTGCTGTGGACATGTGCCTGAAGCCAAGGTGACAGAAATACACGAGGTCGGGAAGGAAGAAAAGCGACACCTAGGAACCAGGCCCCATCCCTCTCCACTCCCAGCCTGGATTGGAGAGAGGGGCTTTCCACCCAGCTTGTGCCAAGTTAAATTGTTGCATGTGTGCGTATAGAGAAATCTGATTTGGAGGAGGTCAGTGGCTTGAAGCACGGATTAGGAGCTGGAGGAGATCCTGGGCCTGGCGGTTCTTGCGTTACTGGTTGTGGCGGATGGCAGGAAGGATTCTATCCCTGAACTTGGCCTGGCCTGGCTGGAGTCCTCCTCCTCCTCCTCTTCCTCCTCCTCCTTGGTGGTGTCCGCGATGGTGGGCTTCCACTGCCAGGGTACATGTGGGTTGGCCACCTTGCTGCATTGCCCACCTGTGGAAGAACATTTGAAGTGTCCACCAGCTGTTTTGCTTTGCTTTATGTCCTCTATCCTGCCAGTCCTGGGTGTCTAGCGAGGGCATCCACCACCCTCCTTCAGGCAGCCAGCAGGGGTCAGAGGATCTCACACATGTCAAAAGAGTGGACCCCAGACAGGCATGCAGCAAAACACAGGGTTTGAAGTTGGTGACATGTGAGAGGAGAGATTTTAAAGTTAGCTTGGTGGTAGGACAGGAGAAAGCTGACCGGAGATTATAACACACAGACAAAAGAAAAGCTTTAGGGCTACCATGAATAGTTTGCACATAGGTTCCCGGGGTTTGTGTTGGTTTGTTGGTTGTGGTACTAGGAATCCAACCCAGGGCCTCAAGCCTGCTAGGCAAGCACTCTCCTACTGAGCTATAGCCCCAGCCTAGCATCATCCCTGCTGTTTCTCTCCTAGCTTCCTGTCTCCCCTTTATTCAAAACTGGCACTTTGATTGTACAGCTCCAAAGCCTGGCATCTCTTCTCTCTAGTAGTGCTGTTTTCTCCTGGTATTCAGTAGGATTACACACACACACACAAAAAACCAGAAATGGACTAGATGCCAGTTCTCACACCTGTAATCCTAGCTACTTAAGAGGCTGAAATCAGGTTCAGAGTTCAAAGCCACCTTGGGCCAGTAAGGTCCATGAGACTCTTTATCTCTAGTTAACCACCAAAAGCCAGAAGTAGAGCTATGACTCAAGTGGTAGAGCACCAGCCTTGAGTAGAAAAGCTAAGGAACAGCACCCAGGCTCTAAGTCTAAGCCCCAATACTGGCACAAAAATAAACAGCTAGAAGACCACTCTCTGGCTATAGAGTGTGGCCCGTAGGGCTTTGGTCCGATCTTTGCCCATGGGCTGTGCCCTGGTAACTGTCAGGCTCTCATGCACATTTACTCCGCCGGGGTCCAGTCTCTGTTGCAGCTGGCCTGGTTGCTGGAGCCATGGCACCTTGCTCCTGCCAGGGGCAGTTCTGTGCCAGAGCCCCTGCCTCGGCTAGTGTGTTGTCCTTCAAGGCAGGCAGCCTGGCAACAGATCAGCACTGGTCACTGTTGGTGACAGTTCTGCGCTGCCTTTGTCTCGCCTGGCTCTGGGGCGGGAGGGGTAGGCGCAGTCTCCCTCCGTGCAGCTGGCTGGGCTGTGGGGGTGGGGTGTACGGAGCCTTGGGGTTCTTTCCATTTACATTTTTCAAATACTTTTCTCTTCTGCTCTCCCTGGAGGCCGCCTGCAGCCTGGAAGCTGCATTTGACCTTTGGATTGTTGGAGGAGTCGGCAAGCCTGGGTCTGGGAGATGTTGATGACTGAGCAGGAAGGAAAGTGAGGTCACAAGTGAGGAAACCAGGGGGGCAGGTGGCAAAAAAAGAAGGGGATCCCTATGTTGGAGGCCCCGTGTGGGCGTTGCCGGGTTCATTTCTGCAGGCCCAGCCCCCACCTCTGGAGGCGTGCCTCCAAACACCTCAGCAAGAGAACTCCACCAGAGGATGGGACCGAAGATTCCAGATGCCTGCTGGGCTGCAGAGGCAGTGCCGGCAAGAGGGCTGCTCTTACAGTCAGCAGGCAGTGGCTGTCAAGGGAAGGCCCAGAGCGGAAATAACGGAACTGTGTAGAGCGCTTGCCGCGTGCCAGAATGTTCTTTCGTGTCACTCCGCCCTTGTATCTACCCTGTAAGACAAACATCCCACTCTAAAGATGAGACACGAGTCGGCACCTGGGAAGTGGAGCTGGGAGGCTACTCTGGAGGCTGAGATCTGAGGATGGAGATTCAAAGCCAGCCCAAGCAGGAAAGTTGGCGAAGCTCCTCACTCCAGTTAACCACCAACCAGCTGGATGTGGAGCTGTGACTCAAGTGGTAGAGTGCCAGTCCTGGGAAAAAGATCGAAGAGACAATGCCCAAGCCCTAACTAAGTTCAAGTCTCAGAACCAGCACCCAAAAAAGAAAAATAAAGATGGAGCCCCAGAGAGGTGATGGGGGTAGGGAGGCATTGGGGAGGCGCGCAGACCCCAGGCTCACAGCTGCTTCTCACCCCTGGCCACAGCGCTTCACGGGAAAGTGCCACACGCTCAGCCTGCCACCCCCCCCCCACCCCAGACCCCTCTATTTTCAGTGCCTCAAGAGCAGCCCGGAGAGTCCAGGCTGTGCCCTTGCGTCTGTTGGTTGGGGTGGGATGGGGCAGGGAGCTGGCTGAGCTCCTGGCTTGGCTGTGTGGCCGGGTTAGCCGTCTTTTGCACTGGCAGGTGCAGACCTATAGGCCTGGTGGCGGGGCCGCAGCCGGGGCTTTCTTTCTGGTAGGATTATTACTGCCTCTGTCTGGGAGTGTCTGGTTCATTTCTCCTCTCTACCAAATGAATTTGGAGGCAGGAAAAGTGGGAGCAGAGGTGAGGATTGCTTGCGAGTGAGAGAGTAGGGCACTGGAGAAGGTTCAGATGTCTGGTAGATTGGTGTGAGCCCTTTCTGGGAGAACTGCCTGTGAAGCCAGTTACTTGCTTTCCCTGGGGGAGAGTCCAAGATGGGGACCCGGAAATCAGTCATCTACCTGCAGTGCCTGGTGGTTCTCCCTTACCATTTTGGGTGCATTACAGCGATCTGGGCATCTGGTTGGATCTCTATCTCACCCCAAGGGGAGGACGCCTGTCCTTCCCTGCTCTGGTCTACCCCCGAGAGGCAGAGTTTATCTGCCAGAGCCTGTGACTCCCCTTCTTTCTAGATTTTTCTCTGCCTCTCCACTAGGTTCTGTGAGTAGGCACATCTCAGACTCCTGTGCTGGGCAGCGTTCCCTGGGCTCTGGGTGAGGTGAGCAGGGCCCAGGTTTCCCAGGCCAAACCTGGGAACTGGCTTTTTTTCCTTTCCCTTTTCTTTTTGGTACTGGTCCTAGGACTTGAACTTAGGGCCTGGACACAGTCCCTGAGGTTTTGTGCTCATAGTTAGCACTCCACTATGTGAACCACAACTCTACTTCCAGCTTTTTGGTAATCAGAGAGGAGAGCCTCATGGACTTTCCTGCCCAAGGCTGGCTTTGAACTGAGATCCTTAGATCTCAGCCTCCTGAGTATCATTATAGGTGTGAACCACTGGGTGGGTTCCTCTCCTCCCTCCCCCCCAGTTTCCCAGCATCATCGGGACGCATCAGGGCCCAACCCATCCCCATCCCATGGGATGCTGGGATGCTGGCGGGTTGGGGCCTGGGACAGCCAGCACAGAGAGCGCTGTTGTCTGCACAGAGAGCGCTGTGGCCTGGGCTCCTGAGCAGCGCAGGCCTTCTGCTGCAGGCTGCGTAAGGAGTGTATTCATGGGATATCCAAAGCTGCAGGCTGTTGGGGTTCACTCATGGGGTACCCAGAGCCAGTCTTTCCTGGCCCTGACCTGATTTCTCATCCCAGGGTAATTTTTGCATTAACTCCATTGGCTGGGAAGCCATCCAACCCCTTGTAGTGTGGGAATGACCCCGGCTGGAAGGCCCCTCCTCTCTGTCCCCAGTGTGGGCTTGGCTTTCAGAAGGAAGCCTGGGGGTTCACGATGCACTCTTAGTCCCCTGCTCCTCTGAGCAATCCCAGATGGTGCTGGAGCCTGAGCAGCCTCTGGCTGTCTATCCCGTCCCGCCCCGCCCCGCCCACAGGGAGGCCTGAACAGCATTCATTAGGGACTTTATTGGTAAACAGTTTAGAAAGACGGCCCTGCCAGTTTTTGTAAGTGAAGCATTTAAAGTATGCAGAACACATTTTATTTCTTCCTGCAACAGCTGCTTGGTTGGGCTGGAGGACGAGGAGTGAGTTATGGAGTCTTGCGGTGTTCTGCAGGGCTGGCAGGCTCTCCTGCCCACCCCCTCCCACAGGGTCAGGCCAACTCTAGATGGCACAGGTGCTGCATACTGAGCCACCCGCATTGTGCCAGGCCCCTCTGGAACAATGTCACAGCCATCCTGGACAGACGGTTCTCTTGTCACCATTTTTCCACACAGGACAGCGGGGCCCTGCCAGGCTCACCCAGCCATCAAAGGACAGAGCCAGGTTTTCAACCTGGAGGCTAGGTTCAGAACCCATGCCATGTTCAGGGTGGCTGGGGTGGAGAAGTGTTTTCACTTGATAACAAGAATTTCCTGCGACCGGCCTCATTTTACCTATGGCACAGCGGCCCTCCGGCTCTGCGGGTTTAAATTCTTCTGGAAGCTGGAACTGCTGCCTGCCTGCTTTTCCTCTCTGTCTGCCCATGCCGATGCCTTGAATCCCAGAGCGGAGGCCTGAGAGCAGATTAGACCCAAGGCCATTTCCACAGTGGTCAGCTGTCTGTTTCTGAACACTTCCTCTGGGCCTCCTCCTGGCTGTCTGTGAAACAAGACTGAGGGTGGAACCAGTCCTTGCCCTGAGTTTCAGGCGGGTCTCTCTCCCATCCACAGCTAAACGGGCTCCCCCCAGTCTCTGGCTTCCACTCTGTGGTTGCTGATCCTGGGTGGAGACAGGGCAGCCTCCATGCTGGCCCAGGCGGGGAGTGAGGAGGCTGGGTTCCCACTTGCAGCCTTGTGCACCCTGCGCTCAGTGCACAGGGGAGGACTGTAATCATGCCTCTTTCCTTTCTGTGTTTGGTTACTTTTCCTAGGAGATGAAGAGGGGGGAGGGCTGAGAGTAGGAGCTGGCAGAGTAGGGTAGCGGTCCCTTCGTGGACATGGCCCTCTCCAAGCTTGTTCCTGGGGAAGGGGAGGGAAGGGAAGGTCAGTGCCATGGCCAGGGATGAGGAACTTCACAGGACGAGGCCCAGGGTCCACGTCTGTCCTGGCACAGGGTGGCACTTAGGGGCTGGAAGCCTGGTCTTCATATTGAGGACCATGTGGCCTGGTCTCCTCCTGCATTTCTTTGTGACTCGTGAGGCAGTTCAGTGGGCCCCCGGGCGCAGTGCCAGGCACGGGGTGGCACATATCTGGGGCTCAGCCCCCAGCAGCTGGGGCTCTAGGAGAAACACAGAAAGGCGGATCAGAGTGGAAAAGTCTAGAGCCTAGCGGGTCAGGGATGCCCAGGGCTTGGGCGTGGAAAGGGGGCTCTGCAGTGAGGATCACCTCTGCCATCCCAGCTCTGTGGGAGGCCATCGGCCGCTTTGATCCTCTCATTTGGGAGGGAACTGTGATAGCTGGAAACATAGTGCATAGCTTCCAGCTTTGTGGGGATTATGGGCACCTGGTAAGCTACCCCTGACCAGCAGTGTGTTGAGGTTCATTTGGGATTGTAAGGGATCGGAAATGCAGCTCGGATCTGCTGAAACAAGAGGAAGACTGTTGGTTATATCAGTGAAAAGCCAAGACTTCAGGCATGGTGTGATCCAGGGCTTGGGTATTCAGTGAGTCCAGATATAAGATGGTGGTCTGGCAAGATTATGTCGCTCTGTGAGTTGGTAGCCTTCTTGTTTGTGTGAACACCGTGGTCGCGTAGGAGTTGAAGCTGGGTGCTGGAGCCAGACTGCCTGGGGTTCAACCCTGGCTCTGCTCTTGACTCTGTGACCTTGGTTGGGTCGTTTACGTCTCTGTGCTTCATCTCCCTGACTCATTGCTGGGGGGTGGGGGGGAGAGGAGGTACCACAGGATAATTGATAGGATCTTCTTTGTGGAAATTATCCTAGGTAAATATGACTTGGAAAATACCAGTTTGGAGCAGAGGTTGGTTATGTTCAGATGTTAGCAATGGTGTAATTGCTAGGATGATGCACGATGAGTATGATATTATTTAGACCTCATCTTGGGGAAACTGTGCTTATAAATTTACAACTGATTGGGAACCTTAGAGAGTTAGATTGCCTCTCCTTTCTGGATGGCTGCAGCAGCTCCAGCCATTAACCTACATTCAAGATAAAAAGATAAAAGGTAGGCAAAAGGCAAAGCTTGTTTTTCTTAAAGGCCCATCTTCCTCCAGAGACTTTTTTTTTTTTTGCCAGTCCTGGGGCTTGAACTCAGGCCCTGGGCACTGCCCTTGAGCTTTCCCAAGGCTTGCGCTCTACCACTTGAGCCACCACTTCCAGCTTTTTGTGTGTAGGTGGTACCAAGGAATTGAACCCAGGGGTTTGTGTACCACTAGGCCACACTCCCAGCCCACTTCTTTTTTTTTGGCAGGGCGGGGAGCGGGGGGAGGGTAATCATGGGACTTGAACTCTGGGCCTGGGCACTACCCCTGAGCTCTTCAGCTCAAGGCTGCTGACCTACCCCTTGAGCCTCAATCCCATTTCCCGTTTTCTGATGGTTAATTGGAAATAAGAGTCTTGCTCTCTTTAGTGCCTGGACTGGCTTTGAACCTCCATCCTCAGATCTCAGCCTCCTGAGTAGCTAGGATTACAGACGTGAGCCACCGCACCCAGCCCAGGAACTTCAGAATAGGCCCACATGGACATGCCTAGCTACAAAGGAGGCGCAGCGACCTGGGGTGGGGGCTCTGAGCCTCCTTGCCCTGGGGAAGGGGGGGGGCCACTGTTGACACAGTTGCCTGGCATGCTGCTGGTGAGGCCGCTCCCTGGGGCAGGCAACATGACTACCCTGCCCGGGGACTCTGCTGAGCTTAGCTTTTGTTGGCATCCTGCCCGGGGGTCCGGGGCTGGGACTGCCCAGTGCCAGCTGACCAGTCCATGGCTGTGCTTTGACATGCTTGGGCGACACCAGGACTCTGTCTCTGGCTGAACACGACCACACCTTCCTGTCTCCAGCCAGTGCCCCTAGTAAAGGTGCCCAGACTCTGTACCCCTCTGTCCTGTGTCTTCGCCACCAACTGCACATGTGCACCTGGGTTGCGGGGCGTGTGACCAAGAAACTAGGTGGTGTACCTACAGGGCAGAGCCCAGGTCTCTGCTCTCACAGAGAAGCTGTGAGTCCCACACCTGGGCATGCTGGAACACTCCTGTAATCCCGGCCCCCAGAGGCTGAGGCAGGAGAATCTCTAGTTCCGGCCCTGCCTGGGCTCCATGTGAGCCTGAGACTCAATAAACCAAGGAGCCAGGGGGAGGGGCCACGCGGTGATGAAGGTCTAGGCAGGGACAGTGAACTCTCAAGGTCACACAGCAAGGTCACACTTCTGAGAAAGCAAAATTCTCCCAGCTCCAGTGTGTTCTTGTAAAGAAGGCGGTTGGTCCCCAGTACCCAGAGGGGAGGGTGGTGGTAGGTGAGGATGATGCCACCCAGGGGACATTGTGCCAGACACTCACAGTGCTGATTGTAGCTTTTGAGGAGTTTTTGTTCTCTCAGTGCTGGAGGTAGAGAGAACCTTGCGCAAACCCAGGTGTTTGCTGCTGAACTGCACGTCTCTACCTCTACTTAATTGCAGTTGGGGCAGCCGAGGCCCAGGACAGGGGTGCACCTTGGTCCAGGCCTGGGGGCTGTACCCAGGTCAGCTCTCTCCTGGACAAGCCGGCCAGAAGGTACAGGGCGGGCAGGGCAGGCAGGGCTGGCGATGTGGGCTGTCCTGCGGGGGGGGGGGGGGGGGCGGGCTGCTCTGTCAGCTGAGTGCCTGGCTCTCCCTGAAGTTGTTTTTCCAGCCTGTTTCCCTAGGGCTGGGCCCCTGGGGCTCTGCACCTGGTGTGCTGCCCACGTGGCTCCCCCAGGCTTATTTGGAGCAGGACTGCAGGGGTGGGGCCTCAGCCCTGTACACCTGTTGGAAAGGTGAGCTGAGCCCAGGGAAGGCTTCCCCCCCCTTGGTCTCTGCTGAGCACAGGTGTGGGTGCCCCCCCAGTAGAGCCTGCTTTGGGGGCCACCTGCTTCTTGTACCCATGTCCCTCAGCCCCTCAGGTAGGAGCAGAGCTATTTAGGACAGACATGAAGGACTTTTCAATCTGAGCGTGGCCCATGCACTGTGGGGACATTCTTATACTAACACTTAACCTGTCCTTGACTGGAAGTTCTAGTTGGTATTTGGGCTTTTTATTTTATTTTTTACTGTAAATCTATCCACCAAGTCTGGCAGTCCATGCAAGCAGGACAGAGGTGACAAGTGGGACCTTGGGAAGTGATACCCAGCTGTGGGAACTGGCAAATAGGTAAGGATTGGGCCTGTATTTGAACCTAAGTCTTGGGACCCAGTGCACAGGTGACAATAAAGGACCCCAGTGCTTCTGCAGGGCTAATTCAGGAAGCTCAGTAACCACACCCCTAAGAGAAAAACAGAACAAAACAAAATAGGCGGAAGCAACCACCTGATCCCAACCCAGGTGGTAATGTAATATGAAGCAGTCACTCACACTCTATCCTGAAGTAGACCAAACCTCCTGGTTTCTTCTATTTGTGCATTCTTTCCATGGTTCTGGTTACGCTCAGTGGGAGCTAGGTATGGCGCTTGGTATGGAACATGGGACACGGGACACAGTATCACCACCAACAAAAATGCCATACTCCCGTTCTCCACCCCCAGGCTTCATTAGCAGGGCACAGGGTGTTTCCAGAATGCCAGATGTGTGCCTGAGGCAGTGGGCACCACAGCTATGTCTGGCCCTTCCAGGGAAGAGGTGGGCAGAGGTCTGTCTTGGTGAGGAGGTAGCCGAGAAGAGCTGGCAAGGACATAGCCCTCAACAGACCCTGGGGGGCTCAGGGCCCTGTGTCACAGGAGCCTGGGGCGGTGGTCCTGGAGCTGGACTGTAGGCAAAGGCCAGCTCACTGCGTTGGCGACCATTTCAGTTGTTTCTGCTTAAGAATTTCCTCTAGTGTTAGTCCCCGAGGTGTGTGTGGCAGGTCACATGGCCCATCTCAGGTGCACCCCAGCCCCACCCCAGGGCCTGCCCCATTGCCGCTCTTTCCCCTCCCCCTCCCCCCCACCTCCACACAGCACCTCTGTCCGTGTTTGCTGGGATGAGCAGAACTGGAGCTGTGGTGTCACAGGCTGGCGAGCCCTCACCTGTCACTGAAGGGTGGCGGCTCAGCCCGGAATACTTTGTCCTCCCTCAATCCCAATAGGGCACTGTCACACCCAGGTCTGAACGGAAAGCCACCGAGAGCCCTCGGCCCTCCACATCCTCCCCCCGTGTCCTGCAGGGCCAGCCAGGGTGAGCACAGAGGTGCTGTGCACGGTGCCCAGCTCCTGTGGGCTCAGCACTGCACCAGGCAGGGCATGAGGGCGAGTCCATGAATGCTGGGTCCTGGGTGTGAAGTGTGGCGCTCAACCTGGGGTCAGCCGGGCCTGGGTCACATCTGCCAGCTATGACCTTGACCCCTTGGTGTTTCTTGGTCTTGGAGCCCCAGCACCCTGGTGTGTAAGGTGGGGTCACAGGGTGGTCATCACACCCAGTGGAGGCCACTCGGGGCAGGACCGGGGGATGGGGGATCCTCTGAACCCTCAGTGCAGAGGGACAAGAAGTCAGCGCCCCTGGAGCTGCCCCGTGTGACCTGTGCTCTTGTCCCCTAGGGCTGCGGGAGGAAGTGGCCCGGCTCCAGGAGGAAGTTCATCTTCTCCGGCAGATGAAGGAGATGCTGGCCAAGGACCTAGAAGAGTCACAAGGCGGCAAGGGCCCCGAGGTCCTCACAGCCACCGAGCTCCGGGTCCAGCTGGTGCAGAAGGAGCAGGAGCTGGCCAGAGCCAAAGAGGCCTTGCAGGGTGAGTGACGTCTGGGGGCACTGCAGCGCCAGGGCCCTGGGCCTCGTAGGGGGAGAAGTCTGAAGAAGTCTGCATGCCTTGGGGTGCATCTTTCTCCCTCTCACCATGACCTGCAGGCATCCCCCCCAGAGCCAGGAGTTTCTGGGCTGGGTCTCTGGCCCAGCATCCTGGGAGGCCCCCTGCCTCCCCTCCTGGAGTCTCTGATGGGGAAGTACATGCATCCCCCCACTTTCCTGTGGGGGAGGTTCTGGGCCTCTCCCCTGCTGTGTCTAGTGCAGCTTCCCCTGTGCCAGGGAGGAGATGGAAAGCGAACACTGTGCCGTGTCCAGGCAGTCTCTTGGACAAAGGAGGGAGCCTGTGGGCTATGTGGTGTCCTAGAGCTGGCTGGAGACCCCGCACCTCTCATGGCCCCCTCCCCTGGGGCTCCGGGAAGGTTGTTGAAGGTTATGTTAGGAAGGTGTTAGGTCAACTCCCACAGAGCTACGGCGTCTAAGCACTTGAGTCCCGTAATGGCTGTTGCTCCCCAGGGGAGAAAAGCCATCAAAGTTTGCAACTTGTGTTCCTTACCACTTACAAGAATGAGGAATGTTCTAGAAAGAATGGGTTTGGGGAAGGTTGGGCCCCATGGGCTGCAGAAGGCCCATGAAGTCACTGACTACATGGATGACAGGACGACACTGGTGCTTCTTGTCAGCTGCCTGCGGCCCCATTTGTGTGGTTCCCATGTGAAGTGATAAATACCCAAATGGCTCTTGGCAGAAAGCGGTTCCCCACCATATGAGCAGCACCCCAACACATCAGCTTTACAGAGTCTGCTGGTCGCGATGTAGTCCCAGCTCTCCAGATCTCTGCTCAGGGACCGTGGGGCCGCTCCCCTGGTGTGAGGCTCGGTGAGGCCACGTCTGTATCCTGGGGAGGGCCAGGCCCTGTGTTGTTAGATTGTACAGTCTTAGAGAGACCTCGTGAGCTGTTAATTTCTAGTATTTTCTTTCTCTTCTTCATCTTTTCCTTGTGTGTGCCAGTAGTGGGGATTGAACTTCTCTTGTGTGGCTTTTTTCCGCTCAAAGTGCTCCCAGCCCAGCCCCCTCACTCCAGGCCTGACTCCTCTGTAAGAACAGAGTCACACCACATATCAGCTCTCTACAAGGGGTGTTTCTGAGCACATGCCATGCACCCCCATCCCGCTAGGTGCTCCTGGCCACCTCCCCCCACTCTCATCACAGATAAGGCACAAGAGTGAGACTCGAGGCAGCGTCACCCGTCACCCCCTGCACTCACACTCCCTACACCCTCACCCCACTTTCCGCTGGGTACAGGCACCTGGATGCAAGAGACAGGGGTGCCTTAGTTCAAATAAGGGATGAAAGTCTCCAGAGACAGACTTGAACTTGCATCCTGGGACTGGGACCTACTGTGTGATCTTGGGTAGATTCCTCCACCTCTCTGAACCCATGCTTCCTTTGCTGGGGATCATGATAATCACCGTGTCTCTCCTAGTTGGATCTATTAATCACAGCTTCCTAGGCTGTGAGGGTTAACTGATGTGTAAAGTGCTTGGCTCAGTGCCTGGTACCATTAACACAAAGTCATAGTGGTGCCCAGGCAGGGGAGGACACCGTACCAACTTGGACCGGCTGAGGGGTGTGGGTTACCTGACTCCCATCGGGGGCTCTTGGACCAGAAACAGCCCCCTTGCCCGCCAGTCCATGCAAGCTCAAGGCAGCAATGTCCTTGAAAGGCAGGTCAGTGGCCCCTGCAGCGCTACAGCGCCATAAATAAGATGCTTCCTCGCCAGCCAGCCGCAGCCTGTGGAGCATTGGCTGCAGACAGATGTGGGCAGGAGAGGCTGGGCAGGAGAGCGAGGAGGACAGAGATGCAGGCGCAGAGCTAGCTAGCTGCAGATGTCCATGTGCAGGTTTGGATGAGGCTCAAATTCTCCCCCATGGGAGAGAATTAGGGCTCAGTGCTCAAACACCGGTACAGCCCACTGGGCGCAGGGACTAGAACCTGGGGGTACTGAGAGCCTCCGATGGTTCTGTCGACCTCGTGGGAATGAGGGCAGAAGGTTTGCTTGCAGAGTTTGGGATCAGGGGCAGAAACCCCAGATGACAAAGCCCAGCGGCCTTGGTGTGGGTGTAAATGAGCCCGTGACCCCCCTCGTGGGGGCAAGGAGCCTGTGGGACATCCCCTGGGGGCCCTGTGAGCACGTGGAAGTAACGTAAAGAACACGGGCTTTTTCCTTTTTTTTTTGGACTCTTTATCGCATGGAGGGTTTGCCACAAAAACAAGTGCTCTTTGAGAATGTAATTTTTAATGACTGCATCATGTTCTCCCAAATGGAAGTACTATAATTTACTTCACCATTTCTTATTATTGGACGTTTAAGTGCCCTCTCCCTCCCTCCTTCCTCTCCTTCTCCCCCTTCCCCAGTCCCTCTCTTTCTCCCCCTCTTCCAGGCTGCTAGTGTCGGAGGTGCACAGCAGCCTCCCGGACTGTGCTGGGTTTGGGCTCCTGCACGGGTGCTGCTGGCAGGTGCCGTCATAGAACCCTTGTCCTTTGTAAGTGCCCAGTCCATAGCTTCTCCACGTAGCAACCAAAAAATGACAGAGACTGGGTTTCCACTCATAGAAGGCAAACATTCTACCTACCAAGGCTTTTCCATACTCAGAATGAGCTGTGGGCCCAAAACTAACCTATTGGAAGAAGCCAAATTTTATTAACTATTTAATTTGCTCATTCACCAAATGATCCTTCCCTGTGCTGAAGACCCATCCTGTGGTTTGGACAATTCCTGTCTATAATCTCATGACTTGCCTAGAACCTATGACACACCTACCCCATACAAGTTGAGTGAACTTTTTTTTTCTTTAATGGCCAGTCAGACCAGAGATAAGCCCAGTGGAGTAGGGCCCAGGCTTCTGCTGCCTTTGCAAATATAGCTGGCCTGCTGGCAGTGGGGAGGAAGTGCCAACAGGGTTGGACAGAAGCTTGCCACTGTATGGGGTTTGAAAAATGACTTGAAGGCTGGATGCCAGTGGCTCATGCTTGGGAGGCTGAGAGTTTGAGGTTTTGAAGCCATCCCAAGCAGATAAATTGACTATCTTATCTCCAATTAACTAGCAAAAAGCTGGAAGTAGGTCTATGGCTCAAGTGGTAAAGCACCAGTCTTGAGTAAAAAAGTTAAGGGGTAGGCCGGGAGTTCAGCCTAGTGGTAGAGTGCTTTCCTAGCATTCACGAAGACCTGTCCTAGCATTCACAAAGACCTGATACGACATACACAGAAAAAGCTGGCAGCAGAGCTATGGCTCAAGTGGCAGAGCTCTAGCCTTGAGAAAGCCCAAGGACAGTGCCCAGGCCCTGAGTTCAAGCCCCAGGACTGGCAAAAACAAAAAAGCTAAGGGATAGCACCCAGGCCTTAAGTTGAAGTCCCAATATCAGCAACAAATAAATAGTGACTTGATATCTCCTGTCTCCTTCCCCACATTCACACTCTATTCTTCCTCCTCTCCCTCCACTCTAAGACCTGTGCATCTTCTACCCAGCTGATTGCCCAGGGTTGACGCTCTCTGTTCCTCTAGGTCTCCAGATCTAGCCTGGCGGCCCTCAGGGCTACTGTCAAGGCCCACCTAGAATCACTCCTCTCTTGCACTGCTGATGGAAGGCTCTGGACTGGTAAATCTCAGAACTCCATGGAAGCTTCCTGAATGTTTAAATCTATAACAGCTTCCTAACCACTGCTGATGCCCCTTACCTACTGTTCACAGATGCAGCCCAGTTGCATCTGTGGTCATTGAAGAGAAATGTCCAGTCAGCCAGGCACACAACCTGGGCCATTTCACATTATAACTAAGACATGTGTTCTAATGTGCAAATAATTGGTGGGGGAGGGTACTGGGATTTGAACTCAGAGCCTTGAGCTCTTGCTTAGCTTTTTTGCTCAAGGCTGCTTTTTTTGCTCAAGTGCTCTACCACTTGAGCTACACCTCTACCTTCTACTATTTGCTGGTTAGTTGGAGATAAGGGTCTCAGTGCTTTTTCTACCTGGGCTGCTGTGGGATTAAATTCCTCACATCTCAACTTCCTGAACAGCTAAGATTACAGTCGTAAATCACTAGCACCAGCTACAATTTCCTTTATATAAAGAAATTTTTGTTAATATAAGAGGAATATTCACTGTGACCTTTCCAGGTGTACATTCAATGCTACTGCACACATATTCAAAAAATAGTAACTGGGAGATTTACAGAAAAGTTACAGAGACAGTCAAGTTTCTAGATAATAACCAGTTTCCAGTTTCCCCTTAACCTCTATCATTGCATTGTACAGATGCTTTTAAAGCAGTCTTTGTGCCTCTTGTTTGCTGGAGCCTTATTGGTCAAAGCAGGTCACATGACCAAGTCCATTATTTTGTGGGCAGGTACTCTGCCTGGTTGCTTGGCAACCATTACTACCACCATCCACCTAGAGTGTGGACTCTAATCACTCGCTTCCTGACAGCACACTAGATCCTTTTGTTTTAGTTTTTATGTGGTTGGGTTTGTTTTCTTAATTTTTGATGCATGTAATTGCACATATTAGTAGGGTATGTAACATGTTTTGATTCAAGTGTACATAGTGTAATGTTCAAATGAGAGTGATTGACCTTCAATATTTATTATAGTGGGAACATTCAAAATCCTGCTCTAGCTATTCTGAAGAACAGGAATCCTGAGTGCCAGCAGTAGTCACCCTGCTATGGGGGAGGTCACAAGGACTTACTCCCTCCCGTCTCTCTGTGACACAGGGACACCGTCCCCTCCCCCAGGCATCCCTGTCTCTTCTTGCTTGCCTGGGGCCCTGTGCCCCTGGCAGCTGCTTCAGCGGGTACCCTTCTAGCATCTCAGTGAACACCTTTCCAGCATCTGTCTGGACACCTGAAGTGCACGTGGCAGTCATCCTGGAAATGGCTGAGGATGAGTTGTCTGAAACTAGCTACACTCTAGGGCTCACCCACACACTATACCGGTTTGGGAAACATTTGTTAGGCCGCCCCAAGCCCTTCTTCTCCGTTGGAGGTACCTGTCTTGTATTTGGGATAACAGATATGAACACATGGGGGCATTTTGGGGTGACATTCCTTTTAGCTGACACCTGTAGCACTAGGAGAGTCCCCAGCACTCACTTTCCTCCTGGCTCTGCCTGTATCAGCCACAGCTCCTCCCAACAGCCTTGTTAGAGGAATAGTGTTGCGTAGCCTCAGTTTCCTCAGCTACAAAGCAGAGGTGAGAACAGTTCAGGGATTTTTCTCAGGCTTTCTAATGAAGTGATTTGGAGCCAAGATTTATCCACAGTGAATGTGTTCTCTGCTGCTGCTTTGATTTAGGGTTGTCAGTAATAGAGAGGAAGGGCCCAAGATAAGAAAGAGAGGGAAAGAAGGAGCCTGGGTCTCGGTGTTTTGCAGAGGTCCCTGGAGACACCAGAGTTTGTTGATTCCTTCTTGTTGTTGCTGAGGAGATCGTCCTTGGGGACCGAGGCTGGTCGGGGCGCAGGAGCCTTCCTCTCACCTCTCCCGCCCTCTTCCTTCCCTCTGGAGCTGAGTCAACACCTCAGCCTGGGGGTGCCAATAGCCTCAGCTGCAGACCAGACCAGGGCTTAGATGCATGCAAGGGTTGCTTGTCAGGGCTTTTCATTTTCTCACATGTTCCTGGGCAGAGGCCAGTCAGGTGAATAGAGAACAGAGTGCGATTTGAGAAAAGCTAGCCAGGTTCTCAGACACCTCCCCAAGGGCCTGGCGTGGGGTCCTGCTAAACCTTCTGCAGAGATAGAACATCTGGCCTTATGAGGGTCCTCCTGCCAGCTTTTCAGTGACCGTGACTGTGGCTTTGGGAACCTGGAAGGAAAATACCACCACATGGCCTCCATCCTCAGGGAGGGCCTCTGGTTTGGGCCCAGGAGGGATCATTCTCCAAGCTGGCCAGAGATGGCTTGGGTCTTTGCTCTGGCACCTAGTATACATGTGTGCAGTTTCTGTGTGTCATTTGCAGTGAGCAAAACCATCTTTCAAACCAGAAGTTGAAGCCAGGAACTGGTGACTCACACCTGCTATCCTAGCTACTCAAGAAGCTGAGATCTGAGGATGGAGGTTAAAGTCATCCAAGGCAGAAAAGTCCATGAGGCTCTTTCTTACCTATATTTAATCAGCAAATCAGGCTGGAGGCTTGGCTCAAGTGGTAGAGCACTAGCTGTGAATAAATAAGCCAAGCAAGTGTATGAGACTGAATTCACACCCTGATGTTGGGGGTCGGGAGAGAAAAACAGGATCATTCCCATACTTCCTATATAACCTTTTTCTGCATGCCAGCTTTAACAGATCACAAAGGGGACCCAGGGCCAAGTTGGCAGAGTCCCTGGAGTTAGGCAGATTATGCAGGGGGGTCTAGACACCCATCTTTTCCAGAGCTCAGCATTCAGGGCTCCTGGCCAGCGTTCCAGGAACAAGACCTTGTGGCCTAAATCTGATGTGCTGTGGCCGGGCTTTGGCCCAGCTCTTTAAATAGCAGCGACCACACAGCTGACCAGCCCGGAAGCCATCAACATCACATGAGCTTCCCAGGTCTTGGTAAGCGGAGCCTGGCAGGGGAGGTGGAAGGACAGGCTTTTTTTGTTGTTGGTTTTTTTTTGGCACTGAGTAAAAATTTGGATCGAGCCAGGTGCTGGTGCCTCCTAGCTGCAAAATCTAAGGATTGTGATTCAAGGCCAACTCAGACAAGAAACCCCATGAGACCCTTATCTCCAATTCACTACCAAAAAAGCTGTGACTCAAGTGGTAGAGTGCTAGTCTTGAGCAAGAAAGCTCAGGACCAGTATCCAGGACCAACACACACACACACACACACACACACACACACACACACACACACACACACACACACACACACAGAGAGAGAGAGAGAGAGACACACACACACCTTGGATCAGTTTACCCATACTCAAATTCAGCCAGGGGGCATGGTTGAGAAACGTCTCCATGAATATAGTGTGTATAAAACAACTCTGCTAGAGAAGATATGAATGAGGATGTTGTGAATGTGGATGTAGTTAATTTACATATATGAAAGCAGAGCAATGGAGCCTATTGAATTTGTTTTAAGATGGAGTGGAATGAGGAAGGGAGACAGATGGTGCAGTTGCTCATATTAGTGAGGTTGTGGTGTCTTAGCTTCCCTAGAGATAGGGTCCAGTTGCTTGGGGATGGACATAGAGATGGTCTGGAGCTGGGACCCCTCTCTCGCCTATTTGTCAGAGTGTCCCACGCTGGGCTTGAGATGGAAAGCCAGGTGGATTGTGGTTTGTCAGAGCCCCCAGGGGCATTCATTGACACTTCCCCGCACATGGGGGTCAGGTGTGCTTTGGGTTGGGTGTACAGGTGTCTATTGTCCACCTGCAGGCTGGTCCCAGACCTGCCAGTCAGGACCAAGCAAGGTTGAGACAGGATGAGAGAGAGAGAGAACATGCAGGCTGGGCTCTCAGCTGGCACTGCTCAAGAGATGGGTGAGCAAGGCCTCCCACCTAGCATGTGCCCGTCCACAGCCCTCTTGTAGATTCTTGTGCCTGGGTGGCATTCCTGAGCCCTGACTTTCAGGTTAGGAGAGCCACCAGCCCTGTCCTGATCACTGACCTTTGTCTCCCTAGCATGTGGCCTAAGTGATCCAAAGAATGTGCCCCCCACCTGGAGGCTGTACACACCCAGAGTTTCGGTATAGTAACCCTGGGCGGCCCACTGAGCCAGCATGGGTCCTGGAGCGCAAACTCAGGGACTGGCCACTGTCTCTGAGCTGGTTTGCTCAAATCTGGTACTCTACCACTTGAAACACAGTGCCGCTTCCAGCCAGCCAATTTTTAACAGGGACTTCAGGAGGAAGGTCCTTTAGAGAGCTGGCCTTGAGGGGCAGAAGCTGAGGGAGCCTCGGCTAGGCAGGTGGCCACTCCTGAGGCTGGCCTGCAGGCCAGTGCTGTCTTCTCTGCCTCCACCCACCTTGCCGCCACCGCCCCAGAGCCTGCCTGCCTACCTTGCTTTCCTTTTTCTTTCCTTGAGCACTCGCTCCTTCCACAGGGCCTCAGTCAATGCCTTCTGAACCTTTTGGTCCAGAGCTCTGGATGCCAAGTGATGTCCCTGGTATTTGCAGGGCGCCAGGGATGGGTCAGGTGTAGTCTGGGGCGGGAACCCTTTAAGGGCCTGGTGGAGCCTCTGGTCTGGAGGGAGGAGGCCAGGCCTGGATAGCCAGCCCTTGGTGGGTGTGGCCAGGAGGAGGGTCATGTTGGCTCTAGGCCCTCATGTTGGCTCTAGGCCCTTCCTCCCTCCCCTCCCTTCTAATTGGAATCTTCCCAGCAGGGAAGCCCCTCCAGGCAGGTGTCTCTGAGTTCTCTCCTGGAAGCTCCATCCCCAGGCTGCCCACTGAGGGAAGGGGGCCTCTGGGTGTGGACGAGGCTTTGTAGCCCTGGAGGTGTCCCAGGCAGAGGCTGCCAACCCCCAGACTCAGTAGCCTCAGTGGCTGCTAGTGGTAAATAGGAAAGACGGTGGGACAGGTAGAGCAAGGAGGAGGGGGAGGAGGAGGAGGGAGGGTAGGTGATCCCCGTGGTCACTGGAAAGGTCTTCTGGGCCAGTGTTTAACCTCAGGGAATCTGACCCTTAGGAGCAAGGGCTCCCTGGGCGCCTAGGGCTGCAAGGCTAAGGAAGGATGGAGCTGGACCCTGTGTGCCAGGGGCCTGGGCACAGGTGGAGGTCTCTGGAGGAGATGCCAGCTGCTTTCACTGCAGCCCAGCCCCTGGGGTGTCACTGGGATGTGCCCCCTCCCCGCCGCGCTCCGCTCCCCTCCATCATGACATCGGGACACTTTGAGATGCCTGTGCTTTCTGTCATGGTCCAGCCCTGCCAAGACCCATGTGACCTGTCGTGCTCTTGTAGGTCCTGGCACCCAGTGCATGGGCAAGTGACCTTGGAGCACACATATGAGCTGAGGGACCACACAACTGCTTCCTCTCCCCCTTCCCCTCTACCATTGAGGATGGCTGCCCCACACTTGTCCTGCTTATGTCCTGCACTTATGCGCAGCTATAGGTCCAGGCTCATCTCTGACTGAGCTGACAAGGCTGCTTCTCCACTCCCAGGCCCCACCCATCCTGAGTTAGTGACAACATTGTAATGATTGCCTTTGGTGTTTGATAAACAGCTACTTAGTAACCTAACCTCTCCAGCAGAACACCTCAGTCACAACCACAGGTGGTAAACAACCCCAAAGCGGAGCTAATTCTGCGAGTGAGGACCTGCCCAAGTTCAAGGGCAAGCAGGATTTGACCCAAGGAGTCTAACTGCAGTGTCATGAGTTCCTGAAAGCCAAGGCTGTAAAATGCACGCACTCACACGCACACACATGCACGCACAGGTACAGGAACAGATGTAGAGGCTCCAGAACAGCCTGGAAGTGCCTTGCTGATGGCAGTTCAGCCCTACTGGGCTCACTCCCTTGGGAGACTTAGTGGGGTCCAGCGCCTGGTCCTGCTCTAACTACAGCCGCATGGGGCCCTAGTGCGTGGTGTGACCTGCCTGATCTTCAGTTCTTCAAAAGGAGGTCAGAAGGTCTTGGCCAATGTGGAGGGCTGGTAAGCTATGGTTTGCTCCTCTGGTTGAACAGTTATTTCCTGGGAACTTAGGCCAGAAGATCTTTCCATTGAGGTTGGGGGAGGGGGTTCTCTGACTCAGCTAATAGCTGAATTTAGCCCTCATCCCAAATACTCGATGGGGTCCTCTCGCCCACTCTCAGCTCCTGATGCAAGATGGTAGGCTTTGCTCGCATCTTGGTCCTCTAGCATAGTTCTGCCCATAACCCCCTCCTGGTTCATACATTGTAGCCAAGTGGCCATTGTGTACAGTGGGTGTGAATGCCTGTGGCCAGTATGCACTGTTGGTGTGAACACTTCTGGCCAGTGCCCGCTGCAGGTATGAAGGCCTGTCTAGATATTGACCAGAGTTTGTGTGCACGTTTTAGTCAAGGCTTCCTCTTTGCAGATACAAGAGAGACGATTTCCTCTTGGGGTGGTCAGGGGCCATGGGGCAAGCTGTGGCACTGGCAAATGACTCCATCTCTGCTGCAGGATTCGGCAGAGAAGCTGCAGCTATACCAGAAACACAGTGTGTTCAACGCCAGATGCACACACCAGTTCACCTGGCAGGCACCTCAGAGCAGTGTGCAAGCTGGGCAGCTGTCCATGGCCTCCCTTTATGAGTAGTGGTTGGCAGAAATAATCCTCTCTTGATTTTGTCTTAACCTAAAAAAGGTTCAGCAATGCCTCCATGTGTCTGTGTGTGTGTACATGTGTGTGTACGTGTGTGTGTGTGTTGTGTGTGTGTGTGTGTTTACCTGTGCCATTACAGGGGCTTGAACTCGGGGCTCATGCTCGTTTGACTTTTTCTGCTCAAGGTTGGTGCTCTACCCGACTTGTAGCTTTTTTGTAGTTAATTGGAGGTAAGAAACTCATGGACTGTTCTGCTTGGACTGACTTTGAACTGTGGTAGTTGCTGGGCTGGAGCTACTTGGTTACCGCAGAATAGAACCAAGATTAGATCTGTAGTGTTGGCTCCCAGGATGCACTGGCAGGGAGGAGCCTTACAGAATACAGAAGACATTCTAAGGCCATTGCTTCAGCCCTGTGTCACAAGTGCTCAGGCTCTGAGTTCAAGCCCAGGACTGGCAAAAGGAAAAAAAAAGAAAGAAAGAAAAGAGAATCTGAATTCAGCTGTGCCTCTGCATCTCCTGGATGCTGGATTGGGAGGAGGTCAAGGCAGGCGTTGTGGGGACTGTGGGACACCAGTGGACCAGGCCAGAAGAGAAGTGCAGTAGTAACCCCATGGGCAGCGAGCACCGCTGCTGGATTGCAGGTGATCCCCAAGCCCCGGGTTGGTCCCTAGGTGAAGGTCGATGCTCCTGACACTGCTTGGTCTGCTCTGGAATTTACTCTTTGTTTTTTTTTTTTTTTTTTTTTTTTGCCAGTCCTGGGCTTGAGCTCAGGGCCTGAGCACTGTCCTTGGACTTCCAAGGCTAGAGCTCTACCACTTGAGCCTCAGCATCACTTCTGGCTTTTTTCTACGTATGTAGTATGAAGGAATGGAACCCAGGGCTTCATGCATGCTAGGCAAGCACTCTACCACTAGGCCAAACTCCCAGCCCAGTCTGCTCTGGAGTTTAAAGCTGCCCCGGCCAGTGTGGGCAGGGTTGGTCTTCGCTTACAGGTAGGAGACACCTCTTGTGCAGTGATCCTGCCTCTCCGAATATTGGAAACAAAAAGCAGGAACTCGCAGAAAACCCTCACCTGCCATCTTACTGCTTGGTACCTTCCAAGCAGCTCATGGTCCCAGAGCTCAGGAGCCATGAGGGAAGCATGGGGGCCTTTGTGCCAGCCTAGGGGACTATGTGGGGCATAGGCCTCTGTCACAGTGCCCATTTCTCCCCAATGGACTCAAAGGCATAGAAGGCCTTTTGTCACCTTATTTTGTTGTCATTTCTGGGAGTTGCAGCTCAGGCCAGAACTCAGGTTCTGACACCGCAGTCCTCCTGGACTTTCTGCATAGCTGTAATTACAGGTGTGACTTGCCATGCCTGACTTGGTCATTGAAATGTGGGTCTCAAATCACATTTTGCACAGACTGGCCTCAAACCACGATCCTCCTGCTTTCTGCCTCCCAAGTAGCTAGGATTACAAGTTGAGCCTTCCCTCCTGGCCTTTATTATTCCTGTTCATATTATCAGTGTCAGGGGTCTCAACCTGAGGGCCACCCCGTGCACAAGATCTGCGCTTGGCCTGGTTTGGACATCATAACTGGAGCTGTGGGACAGGGTTCAGAAAAGGTGGGCTTCAGCCATGGCTTTAGGGGGACACAAGTGCCTCATGACCTCTAGGGGGCGGGGAAGTCCCTGCTAGTATTGGCAATTCACCCCTCCATCTGCCCCACTGCACCCAGAACACTCAGGAGCAGCTGTTGGCAAGCACTGGGGGCAGAGCCAGGCAGCCCATACTTACAGGCCACTCGAGCCTGTTTGTATCCGCTCATCGCCACCTCTGCTGCTCAGAGCAGCCTTGGAGAACAGTAGACAAAGGGCAAGGCTGGATGTGGGCTCTGGGCTGGCCATAGTTAACCATCTCTGTTTTCAGGGTTAGGCCTAGGCTTTGGCAGGTGGCACTCGTGCCCAGCTGGATGAGAAGCCATGGGACGTGTATCATGGAGCCAGTGACCAAATCTTACTCTGCTTTTCATCTGGGCAGGGTATGCTAAGACCAGCCTGTGGAGTTGTTGTGCCAGAAGGGACAGAGCATGCTAGCCTCGAGTGCAGGGCGTCTTCTGGTTAAACATTAGCCATCACCTCCCCCAGCTTGAAGGCAGAGGCTCTGTGCCTCCGTGCGCTTCGTGCCTGTGTGACTGCTCTACACTCTGCTATGGCTCTACCCTGTGGTTTGGCTACTGATGTGGACAAAGTGGACCTGGAAGAGGAGGGGAGCTGTTCCTGGGGGCCAGTACTGCTCAGCCCCTCACAGGCTGGCCCAGCCACCTCCCACCCCACAGTGCTGGTGACTGGCTCTGAGGCCTGGGGCACTGCCCCTGGGCACGTGTGCCTGGTACTTACTGTGCATCAAGGTGCTTGCGTCTGGCTATGGTGTGCCTAGGCATCTTTCATCTTTGCAAAAGGTCAGAGTCAGCAACTTTTGGCTCTGGCTTGGGTTAGAGAACTTGGGTTGAGGACAGTTGCTTGGGACCTGCATTGACGCAGCTCCTCAGGACAGGAGCGAGGAGCCAGGAAAGAGAGAAGAGGAAAGAAGAGCTGGGGCTGCTTAAGATCCGTGGAGCACCATCTCCTGTGATGCCCCCCCAGCACCTCAAGATCCACCTCATTTGGAAGTAGGGTCTTTGCAAATTTGTTAACTTGAGTGAGGCTGGCGGGATTGGTGGACCTCAGGCATCACGCACTGCTGGCTTTGTTGAAGGAGATAAAGATATAGCCTGCAGAAGTGCCAGATGGGTGGAGACTGGGACCAGGCCCAAGCCTGCAGCATCCCCTCCAGCCTTGACAGGAACTAGTGCTCCAGTGACCTCTGTGCTCTATGTGCACTGTGTGCTCCTCCTGCTCTGTGACCTTGGACTTGACCCATGATCTTGGACTTGCAGTCTCTGGAAGTGTGTGGTATGGATCCCTTGCAGCAGCCCCAACCGTCAGCCTGTTCCATTCCTACCTCAGAGTTGAAGGAATGTGGGTTCAGAAGTCAGTCACCTCAATGGCTGGTTGGCCCCGCCCCCAGAGTGGGAAACCTGCCGTTTTCTTTGACCTTCAGAGCTGTGCCCTCCTGCTTAGGCAGCCATGCATGAGACCATGCATAACAAGCCATTCCTGAGCTCAGGGCTGGAAGGCCTGAGACCCAGATGTCACTCTGGAGAGGCACTGGAGAAAGGTCCAGGTCCCCAGCCAGCACAACTGCAGGCTTCCCTGTCACCTGGACATCCTGCCACACCTTACCTAAGGATGGCAGTGGGGCATCATCAGATCTTTGGTCTCCAGGATGCACTGATGTCTTTCTTTGCCCTACACCTGTGGCGGTTTTTAAGGTCAGCCTTGTTGCTCGTGGCTCTGGGGTGGGCTGTGCCAGGCATGGCAGTGAGCACCTTGTGACTGGTATATAGCTGTGCCCAGCAAAGTACCCAGTATATGAAATTCCTTTCTCCAGACTACAGGTGTCTGCAGAGTTGACCTGGCACCCATTGCCCAAGGATGGAATCACATAGGCTGGGAGTTTGGGAGTGTTCCCCTGGGCTGTGTCCTTAGGCCAGGAGTTCAGAGGTGTCCCCTTGGGCTGTACCTCTTTTTTGTGGACTTGAACTTTGGGCCTGGGTTTTGTCCCTGAGCTCTTCAGCTCAAAGCTACAGCCCTACCCCTTGAGCCACAGTGCCACTTCCTGTTTCTGGTGATCAATTGGAGATAAGTCTCACGGACTTTTTAGTGTCCATCTGGCTTTGAACCATGATCCTCAGATCTCAGCCCCCTGAGTATCTAGGATTATAGGCATGAGCCACCATGCCCAGCTTGTGCCCCTTTCTGTGAGGAGGTCAGGAGTGGCAACCCCCCCCATCCCTACACTGTTAATAAAGCAAGATGAGCACAAGCAGCATCTGTGAGTTCAGTTGTGAGCATGCCTCCTCGTGCCCCTTTCCAGAAGCTTCTGTCACCCAACCACATCCACCTTCTTGTGTTACAGGCCCCCGAAAGATCTGACCACTGTCTTGTTTTTCTGCACTGTATGTATGTGGGGGGGGGTATGTGTGCATGTGTGTGTGAGTGCTTGTGTACGTACATGTGTGTGTGTGTGTTGGTCCTGGAGCTTGCATTGAGGTTGGCTGTCCCTTAGCCTTTGCATTCCGGGCTAGTGCTCTACCACTTGAGCCACAACTCCACTTCTGGCTCTTTCTTTGTTGGTTAATTGGAGAGTCTAGAGGCTTCCTGCCTGGGTTGGCTGTGAACAGGGATCCTCAGATCTCAGCTTTCTTAGCATTACAGGTGTGAGCACACTGACTCCTGAGCTGGCTGACTACCCCTAAATACGACAGGTTCCACAGTGTGGAAACCCTCAGGTCTGCTCACCCCAGGCCTGTGCTAATGTTCCCTGCAACCAAGAGGACGGCAGGGGCCACGTCCGCCTGCAGCTCCCGTGGCCCCCAGGCCTCTGCTGGGCTTCTTGGAAGCTGGCATGTGTCCCCACTCTGGCAACAGGTTTGTTGTGTTGTGCAGACAGCACGAGATGCTCAGCCTTTTCCGCCCTTGGCATCCCAGGCCCCTCCCCCTGTCCAAGCAGGACAGGGGGTGACTCACCCCTTCATTTTCTCCCCAAGTCCTGACAAACGGGATTTTAACCCATGGGGTGTCTGGCTGTCTCAGAGGCAAAGATGGTGACTCAGCCATCTTGGAACCATGGGCCCCAGCACAGAGGCTGGCCTGGTGAGGGGGTGCTGAGTTTGGGGGTGCAGGACATGGCAGGAAGGCCACAGGCTCCCTGCCAGAGGTCCCCAGCCCTGGGAGGAGCTTGTCTCTAGCCACATACTCGATGCACACACATGCATGATCTGAGCAAGTGTGTGTATGTGCACGCACATGCATGTGTATGTGACCCTGTGGCTCAGGGCCAGCTGCCCCCCTCCACCTTCTCCCTGTGCTCTGGTGGACGGAGGGTCCCTGAGACACCCCACTTGTGGGAAGTAGTCCGATCCCGCGCCCGGGCATACTGTCCCTCTCCCTGCCCAGCCCCCTCCCTGTCCTCCAGGAGATAGGTCACTCAGGCTGCATTTCCTGGGTACTTTCACGCTTGGCCAAGCCTACCACCTAGAATGTTCTCTCCCAGCATTCCCTGCATCCTGGAGTGCCTAAGCCCTCCTGCTGGGCTCCACCACTGCTCCCAGAGGTCCCGCCAGACCCTTCCCTGCCCTGGACACTCCCCCTCCCCCTCCCCCCCCCCCCCCCCCCCCCGTGACTCTGCTCCAGCCCATCTTCTGAGGAGTTTCTGTACATGGGTCCTTCCAGCCCCAGGGCCCAGCACAGTATGTGACTCTCAGAGCCAGCACTCACTGAGGAGCTGTGGCTCCTCGGGGCAGCCTCTGGGGACATGGATGACCCCTAGGCTGTCCCCTGGATGGAGGGCCAGCCTGTGCTTGTGGCTACCTCAGGCCTCAGAGCTTCCTGGGCTGACCAGACCTGGCAGGGGGCCCAGTGTGACCACAGGACCAGACATCAAGAAGGCCTGCCCCGGGCACTTGGTTGCTGCATGGTGCTGGGAAAGTCGGCTAACTCCTCGGCTCCTGTAAGATGGAATCACCTGATCTGTGCTGCAGTGGGATACTTGGGAGCCCATGCCTGGGCTCACAGTAAGTCCCAGTCCAGTAGCAAGCCTGGTTTAAAGTGGTTTGTTTTGGAATGAGGCAGACAGGAAATCAAGGCTTGGCTCTGGGATCGGGAGAAAAACTACTGGCTCTTCTCCAGTCCTCAGTGCTGGCTTGCTGAGTCCCCAACAAGGGCTAAAATCACCCCATAAGCTCCCCAACCAGCTTGAGGCAGGGAGAGGTGAGCACCCCCACCCCACCGGGCTGCTGGCTGACTGACTCCCAGATGGTGTGGCAGCTCAAGTGAGATGTTGCAAAACCTGCACCTGAATCATGGCTTGAATCCTCACACTCCTCAAGAAGGGCTTTTATTGGCTGAAGATTAGATAGGGAAACTGAGGTGTGGAGCACTAAAGATTCTTCCAGCTTGGAGGAGCTTGGGTTCAGACCTAGACAGCTGGGCACGATGGAGCAGGACTTGTCAAGACCCTATGTTAGACTTAGTCTTTCTTTGGATAAAGAAAGACATGATTGTGAAGTCAGGTAGATTTGCAGGACTGTGTGTGGCCTGGGAAAGTTACTTTGCCTCTCTGGGCCTTCCTTCATTTTTCTATGATACAGAGGATATGTACTCAGGCGTCATTTATGGGGTCCTTTGAAGGATAAGGGTAGGGCCGCCCACAAATGTTTGTTTACCTCTTGTCCCTCGTTTCCTGCAGCCCCAGGCAGGCCTTGGCCCCCATCCAGAGCCTGACCTTGGCCTTGGGTTCCTGGAGGACGTAGGAAATGGTTTTGGCGGCTTGCTCCTAGCTAGAGAAGGAGCTGCCCTGAACGCTTGCAGATCGCAATCTCCCAGAGCCCCTTGCCAGGTCTTTTATGTTATTGCTGTAATTTCACAAGAGCCCCGGTGTTTGTTTAGCAGTGGGGTGGTATTTTTAGAACTTAGGAGGCTTTCTGAGCTTCGAGGAACTAGAAGAAGCTTAGGGATGGGCCCCCAGTGCACACAGCCCCGCACTGGAGGCATGGGGTACCCTGCCTGGGCCTCCCGCTCGCCCTTCTCTTGAATGCCAGCAGCCCCGCTGGCTCTCTTGGGATCCCAGAGACCAATGGAGCAGGCACAATAACCCCTACCTATGGCAGGTAAAACACGTCATTCCCAAAACCTTGGCACCTGTGAATATGTCACCCCCAGTGGCAAAAGGAGCTTTGCAGATGTGATTAAGGATTTAGGGATTTGGAGATTATCTGAGATTATCCCTGGCACTGTGTGATTGCTGAGGTCCTGCAAGACTTGGCTGATGTTGTCTGAGTGGCTTTGACTGAGTCACTGAATCTCCCAGCACCTGAGTTTTCCTATGCAAAAACAAACAACAAAATAGAAAGAAAAATGCTGGAAATCAGTGGGTCACACCTGCAATCCTAACTACTCAGGAGGCTAACATCTGAGGATCACAGTTCCAAGCCAACCCAGGCAGGAAGGTCTTTGAGATTCTTTATCTCCACTAACCAGTGGCAAGTAGAGCTGTGGCTTAAGTGGTGGTAGAGTGCCAGTCTTGTTGAGAAACCTAAAGTACAGCATCCAGGCTCTAGGTGCAAGCGTCAGGTCTGGCACAAAAAAGAAACAGAACCACCTCACCCAAAGACCAAGATGGACGGGACGGGGCCCGGGGCCCAGGGCCACACGGCGGGAAGGGCCGAGCTGGTTTGGACTGGGCTCCGTGCACCTGCTAGTGCTGCTGTCTTCCACCTGGGGGTGAGGGGAGGCCCAAGCTCTCCTCCATGGGCCTGGGGTGCTGTGCATGAAATGAAGTGCTGCTGTTGGCTGTCCCGTGCGAGAGGCCCCTGGCATCTCATGTTTGGGGAATATCCCACAATTTGATTGGCTTAGGAGTCTCAGATGCTTGGTTATCCAGGCTGTGGCGATGGTATCTCTGGCTCTAGACTTGTCTGCTCTGTACATTAAGTGCAGTAAAGAGATAGCCTCTCCCCTCCTCGAGCCACAGGTAGGGTCTTCTCACTCTGTTCCCCCCACACACATTTGCTTGAATTTAGGGCTCTAACTTGGCCTTTTCACTCAAGGCTGGTGCTCTACCACTTGAGCCACTGCTCTACTTTTAGCTTTTCAATGGCTATTTGGAAATAAGACTCTGGGATTTGTCTGCCCTGGTTGACTTCAAACCACCATCCTCACATCTCAGCTTCCTGCGTTATTGGACCCGTGACTTTACCTCTCGAAGCTTGAGATCGTCCCTTGTGGGACAGCTGTCTCTGTCCAGGGGGCTGAGACTCAGATGAGCACAGCTGTGGTGTCCCTGGCCCAGCTGGGCAGCTAGCAGGAGCCTGGTCCATCTCCTCTAGGTCTTGGAAGAGACAGGAAGGTGTCCCTTGAAGGATACCTCGCCAGATCCAGGTGCTTCCTCTAATACTTACTGGCTGTGTGACCCTGAACAGGCCCCTTGGGTGCTATGCCTCAGTTTCCTTCTCTAGGAAATGAAGTCGTAATTTACCTACTGCATGGAGTGGTGGGACCATCAAACTCCCAGCCCAGCGCTGTGCAGGATGTGAGCCAGGTGTCTGTAGTCTCTGCTGATAAATCACTTGATAACAGCAGCAACAGTCCAGAGCTGAAGACACACAGGCCCAGCCTGGGAAACTGAGGTACTGCCTCCATCTAGGCCTGGGAGAATGAGGTACCGCCCCCATTCTGGCCTGGAAAACTGAGGTACCACTCCCCTACTGTGGCCTGGGAAACTGAGGCACAGCCCCTCCCCCATCCCAGCTTGGGAAACTGAGATACACCCACTTGGGCCTCCCCCCCAACATAGGGAGCTTATCAGCACAGACCCGCACACAGGCTGCAGGCATGCTCTGAAGCACCTCGGATTTTATCTGCATGCCCATGTCTGATCCGTGCCACAGATGTTGCTGAGCTCCAGCCAAGTTCCCAGGAGCCTGGCCTGACTCCCTGCAGACTACAGGACAGTGTTTATAGGGCGGCCCCGGGGCAGGTGCCTCCTGTCCACCTGCCTCCTGCCCTTCCTCTTTCCTCCTGGGGGGAATTTTTTTAATCCAATGACAACTGCTATTTGAATTGAACCCTGGTAGCCAAGAAACTGCCATTCTGCTGTCCTGTCCCCTTCCCAGGGGTGGCACCCGGGGCCTGTGCCTTCTTGGTTTGCCTTTTCCTGCTGGGTCTTGAGCAACTGACAGCTGATGTGGGGTGGCTGAGGACTGAAGCCTTGAACTCAACAGATGGCCACACCTTGAGTTCTGGGCCCCTGAGCCGTGCTCAGGCAAGTCCCCTAGGCACAGAGACCTGGAGTGTCAGGTGATCTGCTGTGCCCCCATGCTGGCCAGCCCAGAGCCTCACCAGTGAGCATTCAAGGCAGCATTCAACACCAAAGGCAGAGCTGGGTGGCTCAGGCCTGTAATCCTATCCACGCAGGAGGCTGAGATCTGAGGGTCACAGTTGAAGCCAGTCAGAGCAAGAAATTCTGTGAGATTCTATCTCAGCGAACCACCAAAAACCCAGAAGCAGAGGTGAGGCTCAAAGCCAGGCAAGACCATGGGGTTCTGAGTTCAAGTACTGGTGTGTACACACGCACGCACGCACGCACCCCAAACGGCGGTGGCTATAGCTCAGAGGTAGAGTTGCTTGGAGCTGAGAGGCCCTGGGTCCCCACATTGCAAAGTCAAGGACAAGGCCAGGTGCTTCTCTTCAGAGTGTGTACGTGCATGTGACACCCCCCACCCCCACCCCCCAGGCTGGGCAGGGTAGCACAGCCCCTCCCACCCAGGTGGCACTGGCCAGGCAGGTGCCTAGCATCCATCAGCTCTTCTCTGGGTCCTGACCGGATGGGGTTGGGTAGCAGCCAGAAAGGCTGTGCCTGGGCTGGGCTGGTGCCATGGCCCTTTGACCCCCTTGTGGAAGGGCAGTGTCTTGTCCCTTTCTTCTCCTATCAGGTGGCATTCCATGCATACCTGGGGCTGGTTGGTGCCCAGGGGACAGGTGATGAAGCCTGATGGCTGTCATTGGGGTTCACTGAGCTGGGTCTGACAGACCAGTAGACCATTGAAAGGGACTCACAGTATGGCCTGGCGCAGAGTGGGGAGGAGAGAACACAGCTGGGAAGGGAGGGGTGGACCTGGGAGGGCGATGGGGGAGGTCGCTGTTGACCCGTGTGCTCGCTTCTAGGGCAAGCCCCTACCCACAGGACCCTGACAGACCAGGAAGTTAGGGGCAAGGCTGGAGCCAGGCACTGGGTGGGGTTCCCTGTGACAGGTAGCTCCTGTGGTGGAAGGTTGGAGGCCCTTTGTCACTGAGGACTGGCAGGTGACAGGCCCCTGCTGTTGAGTTCCTGTTATTGTGGTGTCTTCTTGGTGGAACTGGGGCTTAGGTTCAGGAGGAGTCTGCTGGGCAGGTGTTGTACCACTTGTGCTACATTCCCATCCAGCCCCTTTTGCACTGGTTAATTTTGAGATAGAATCCTGCTTTCTGGCCCGGCTGACCTAGGCCTTGGTCTTTCTATTGATGTTTCTGGTTCTAGCACCACCATGCCCTGCTTTTCTGGTCAAGATAGGATCTCACAGACGTTTTGCCTGGGCTGGCCTGGAACTGCCATCCTCCCAGTGCCCGTCTCCTGAGTAACAGGGGTAACGGACACACGCCATCATGCCAGGCCAGTCTCCTTCCCTTTTAAAGTAGTTTTGCCTCTGGAACTTGAGGAGGGTCTCGAGAGAGCCGTGTGTCTTAAGCCAGGAGCCTGGGGAGTCAGCCACTCTCATCTTGTATGGGAAGCCAGCAGCCCCCCACCCCCACATTTGCCGTTTTGAAGTCTGGACCCCAGGTGGGGTTGTGGACCCTGAAATGCTAGCCTCACTCAGAAATGGGTCCCCCAAGCTGATGGCTGGTCCAGGCCCCAGGCGAGTCATTCAGCCCCCCTGAGTCTTGCCTTGCCCCCTGTGATCCGAGCTCGCTAGGTGATTAAGGATACACAGGTGGTCTCTGAGAAGATGTAGTGATGTCCTTTGTATGGACAGGCCACTTCATTGTTTGCAGAAGGTGCCCCAGAGTCATTTTGTGGGAGCATCATACCACCTTGAGTCAGTCTGAGTATGGTAACTCATACCTGCAATTCCAACTACTTGGGAGGTAAATCTCAAGAGGATCCTGGTCCCAAAAGTTAGGCCAGACCCCATCTCCACAAACAAAGCAGGTATGGTGGCTTACGTCTGCAGTTATACCTATACAAGGGACACAGGGAGACTGAGCTCAGAGGCTAGTCTCGGGGTACAGGGGGGGAGACCCTGCCTGAAAAATAACTGGAACATGGCTCAAGTGGTAGAGGGTCTAGCAATTAGGAGACCCCAATTTCAAAGCCCAGTACTGCCCAAGACAAACAAAAATCTCTTGCTGGGCATGGTGGCTCACGCCTGTAATCCGAGCTACTCAGGAGGCTGAGATCTGAGGATGGCGGTACAAAGCCAGTACTAAAAAGTCCGAGAGACTCTTATTTCCAATTAATCACCAGAAAGCCAGAAGTAGCACTGTGGCTCAAGGGGTAGGGTGGTAGCCTTGCGCTGAAGAGCTCTAGTCCCACCACCAACAAACAAGATCTCTTGAGTCGGCCAGGATCATAGAGCAGAGCATAGGTCACCTGACCAGCCCTGGAGCAGTGCCTTCTGCCCAGTCCGCTCTGCTTCTTAGCTCTGGGTTTGCTGTTGTCCTGGTCACCAGGTCCTTGATGCCCGCTGCAGGCCCAGGGGCCTCCTGTCACTACATAGTCTATCTGCCAGTTCTACCTTGATTTCTCATTTCCCTCCACTCCCACCCCCTGCCCAGGCTCAGCTCCCACGTGGCCCACAGGTCCCCAGATCCTAAGCTCAGCAAAGGTGGGGGACTTTGAGACTGGCCTTGGGCCATGCCCAAGGTCCTGTGCCCTGTACTTGGGCACCAGTCACGTCTCCCTCCAAACCCAGGGTCCTGCTGATGAGTGGGGAGGTACAGCCCTGAGGCCCTGGGAGGAAAGGATGGAAAAGAAGTCTGCGTTGTGCCCAACAGCCCACCATGGGGCCATCACACAAGAGCAGAGCCCCAGCCCAAGCAAGGGGGCTATGCTAAGCACAACTGAAGAGCCAGGACCCAGTAGACAGCCGCCACCGCTGCCTGGAGACATGAGGCAAAGGCAGAGGCACAGATACAAACTCTTATTTCCAGTTAATCAGTAGAAAAGGGGAAGAGCTGAAGAGCTGAGGGATAGCACCCAGGCCCAGAGTTCAAGCCCCCCCCTCAAAAAAAGGAAGCCTGGGGAATAACAGATCCCAAGCATACCCCTCCCCTTGGGGATTGGATCCTCGATCCACATGTGACCTCAAAACAGGCCCCATGTGCACCCCACCAGCTGCACATCCATCAGCCCAGGTCTGTAAAATACAGGGGTTTTTGTTTGTTTGTTTTTTGCCAGTCCTGGGGCTTGAACTCAGGGCTTAAGCACTGTCCTTGGGCTTTCTCAAGGCTAGAGCTCTACCACTTGAGCTTCAGCACCACTTCTGGCTTTTTCTATGTATATGGTACCGAGGAATCGAACCCGGGTCTTCATGCATGCTAGGCAGGCACTCTACCAGTAGGCCAAACTCCTGACCCAATACAGGGTTTCTTTAAGGGCCCCCAGACCCCGCAGATCAAAGAGCAAACCTTTAGCAGTTACTGCGATTTTCTCTTTACTCAGAAATTCACTTCTACCTGATTAGATTCATGATCCAACTTGCACTGTTAGAGCATGCGCAGTTGCAGTGTGTGCTTAAGTCTTCGTGTCTAGGCTCCTCTTTGCGCCTTCTTCGTTTTTCTGCCTCTGCAGGTTGTGTTTGTGTTTCCCAGGGTCTGGAGGTCTCTGACTACATTCCCTGGGGTTGTTAACCATGCGCCTCTGCCCTTTGGGTTCTCCCAGATTCACAGTTCAGCCACAGGCCCTGTCATACTGGGTTTTGGAGAAGTCCTCTGTACGAGAGGCTGGCTGGGGAGGCAACACTGTTCCCACCCAACTGCCCCCTCTCATGGCTCTAGAAGCTTCCATAGGGAGATTTTCCATACCCCTGCTTCTAATCACTCACTGCTGCATCCCCTTTGGGAAAGGCCAGACTTTTCCTTCTGTTGGCCAGCTATGAAAACAGGAGGAGTCAGGCCCTCGGCCTCTCTGCCTTCTCAAAGTTTCTACCACCACAAAACTAGTCGTGATACATTTATATAAGAATATACCTACCACTTCAGAAAGGAAAATGTTTTGTGAACCATTTTTTTTTGTTGGGCAGTTTTAAGTTACTAGTTTTTTTTTATTATTTAGAGAATCTTTATTAGTTTCTATAATCAAACCCACGTAGATAAGACCTTAGATATTTAATACAGTGTGTTTACCCCTGTACAAATGAAAAAAAATTAAGTTTAACGTGTCTAGACCAATATGGCTATTCATTTCTGTACAATGCCAACTCAACACAGTAAACTGGGATACTTTTTTCCAAAGTTGACAGCACAGCTAAAGTTTCCAAAAATTCAAATTATATATATATATATATATTTATTTATATTTATATAGAAAGGTCAATAATAGCAGTATGTTATGCATCGATAGCAGCAACAGCTTTTCCAGGTTCTGCAGTCATCTGAACAAAATTAGACATCCAGCACACTCCATTAATAAAAAGAAAAAGATAAAAAACAAAACCCCAGAAAAATGCAAAGTTCTGTTACTGTTGTGGTGCCTGGCACCATTTTTTTATTAGCTTCTCAATCATCATCGGGAAAGAAAACATTCTTGAGTAACATCATTAAAAACAGCTCTGATAAAACACAGTCACCACTACGTATCATAAAGCAGGTACGAGTTATTTTATATTCACAGAGGGATGATACAGTACTGTCTTACGTCTATAATACTAGAGGATACAATTAAAAAGGCATTATTGAAACTTGATTCTTAAGTTACTAGTTTTTAAAAATCAGTACTTTTTAATGGAAACAACATGACCAAAAATCTGTCACAGAATTTTGAGACCCATTTACAGCAAAGTTTAATGAGAAAAAAAAAGAATATACCTACCACTTCTAGCTAGGCACCAGTGGCTCATGCCTAAAATCAATCCTTGCTCAGGAGGCTGAAATCCAGGACTTGTGATTCAAAACTAGTCAGGGAAGAAAGTCTGAGACTCCATCTCCAAAGTAATAAGCAAAATGTTGAGCCAGAAGAGGTGTGGTTCAGCTGATGAAGCACCAGCCTTGAGCAAGCCCGGCAAGCCAGAGGCCCTCAGTTCAAACTCCAGAAATAAGTGACTATAGACTCCAGAGCTCACTAATTTGGGCACAGTGTCTCAGGGACGGGACAGGCAGGGCCCCTACCTCTCCTGTCACACCAGACAGTCCCCGGTGCCTGGTGGGCATGCTCAACCAGGCGTCCACTGGGATTTGCTGCACACACCCCCCAGGGTGGCTCTGCCCCACCCCTGTGCCCCCCACCACACCAGCCCATCAATCACACACGCCCATCTGTACCTGGCCAGCATGCCAGAGGCATGGGCTTCAGGCTGTGCAAACTAAGCGAAACCCTCAGAGGAAGAAAGGAGCTGCAAGAAGAAAAAAAATAAATAAGCTTGGAAGGAAAACTATCTGAGCATGTCTGTTTTCAAGGTGGAAAGGACAAAAAGGACAGTGCATGACCAAAGGAGGCCGGGAGTGTGCCATGGGCTGAGGGCCAGGCACAGCCTGTCATCTGCCTCCCCCCCAGCTCTGGCACTATAGGGGGCTCCTACTGGGCCTGGGGTTCCCATAGGGCCCAGCTCCTTCCCAGGCTGTGCAGGGATCCTTCACTGCAGCCTCACAGAGAAGGTGTGCCTGTATGGTTGGCCATCTCTAGATAAATGCATTCTAGCTTTCATCCTTGGGAGAGAAGACGGAGCAAATGTGAAGGGGGCATGGAGGCCAAAGCAGGGGACACAGTGATGCTCCAGGAAGCCCAGACCACACAGGACCTAGCAGGTTAGGCACCACAAGAGGCAACTGAGCCCTGGGACCCCTCCCCTAACACCTCATCTCCTGCCCTCACCTCTTGCTTTGGCCACTCTATTACCGCAGGGCTTTTCATGTGCTCCAACCCTTCTTCCCAGGCTGCCATCTGGTCTCAGCACTGACGCTCGTGAGTACTGAAATCACCATGTTCAGATAGTAATAAGCATGGCAGGTGGACCAGGCTCCCTTGCACCCTCAGTCTCTGTTGCTGCAGACCTCACCCCATCGACCCAGATTCCTCAGCCCCTGCTCTGCACCAGCTCCTGGCTGCCGGTGGAATGGTGGCAGTGATGAGTGACTGTGGGCTTTGTGTTCATGGTACATGTTCAAGGCCTGATCCGGTAAAGGATGTCCGTGTGTGTGTGTGTAAGTGTGCCTTTGTACTGGGGCTTAAATTCAAGGTCACCGGCTCTCCCTTGAGCTCCACTTTTTGCTGGTTAATTGGAAAGGTTCGCAGACATTCCTGCCCGGGCTGCGGGCTGCCTGTGAACCACCACCCTCAGATCCCAGCTTCCTGAGTGGTGAGGATTACAGGCGTGAACCACCGGTCCCGGGCGCCTTCTTGTCCCAAAGCAATTTCTGTCCAGCGTGTGTTCTTAGCTCTGTGTGACTGGACTACCTTAAGGTTCTGGGGAGACCTCAGCCCGGCCCCCAGGATGAGGTCAGGAGAGTGGGGGGTACCGCGTGGGGCCTCCCCCTCCCTCACCTGGGATATGTCCAGTGCAGCAGGCCAGAGCCCACCCCAGCCGCCGGGCCCTGGATCCCACTGCTCACATATGAAATTGAATTGGAGGATTTAGCAGTCACAAATGTAATCTTCCATCTAATTGTGCTCATTAACATTTAAGTGTATAATCATTAATGTACCTGGGCACGGTGGCCTATCCACTTAAATCTCACCCCCTCTCCTCCATTAAAGGGCCAGTGTCAGGTGTCCAGTGAGGGGCCCAGACCCCTGTCTACCGGGGCACTGCTGTCTTCACCACACCTGGGTGGGTCCCGAGGAAGGGGTGAGACCAGCCCGCACTTCTGGGTGCCCAGCTGCCTGGGGGGGCTGGGGACCCCGCAGCAGTGTGGCCAGGGTGGACTAGAAACCCCCCAGAAAGGTAGAGTCCACCCCAGCGCTGTTGGCAGTACTGATTTGGAGCAAGAACTCCCCTTCAGAGACTGGAAAACCAACACACCCGCCCCCATCCTCTCCTGCCGGCCTACAGAGCAAGAGGGCCTGGATCCTTGGCCTTCCCACCTCCCCACCTGCTGCCTGAGAGCTCTGAGCCCCTCCTGGGGCTGCCGACGCCACCCCCCACCTCATAGCACTCCAGAGAGGACCAGCACCATGCCCACGCCTGAAATCCCAGCTCCTGTGAGGCTAAGATCGCAGTTCAAAGCCAACCCAGGCAGGGAAGTCTGTGAGACTTCTCTCCAGTGAACCATCAGAAAATCTGGAATACAAGAGCTCAGGGACAGCACCCAGGCTCTGAGTTCAAGCCCCACTGCCGGCACAAATGAAAACAGGAAGGAGAGTTCCAGAGTCGGGGTGAGCAGAGCCAGCCCGTCACTCACTGCGACGTGAGGTAACTGGAAGGAGGGTTGTTCTGGGTCACGGCTCCAGACACCCGTCCGTGACTGACTGACCGGCCCTTGCTTCATCACCCACATGGAAGGGTTAAGACACTGGGGCCTCCTGATCCTTTCCTTGGTCCCCAGTTGCCTACAGACCTCTCATGTGACCTTGCCTCTTGAAGTTTCCACTTCCTTCCAGCAACCGGAAGCGGAACAAAGCCTCCATGGTCTTTAAGAGACTGACAGGTACCAAGCCATAGCCAAGGCTGGGGCCACGCCGAAAACTGTGTGCTGATACAATAGCAAGGCGCTGCTCCAGGGCTGGCTTTGGGACATGAGATGCTGACAGAAGTGCAGGCAGAGGGACGTGTGGAGCTCAGAGTGTGGTCCAAGAGGGCAGCCATGCAAGTCGAGGACACAGTCCCACGAGACCATGATGAAGTCTTGAGACCCTGCGTTCACTGGGGGACAAGAAGGCCTGTTCCCCCCACACACAGTGACTAAGTCACCACATTCTGCATAGCAGAAATGAGGCTTAAGGAGACTCTGGCAGATCTCTAACCAGGGTTTCCAGCCCAGCATCAGGACACCCAAGCTGACTTGCAGTGTGACAATTTAACATTGGCTGTCCTTCTCCAGGCCTCAGTTTCCCCTACTGCAGAGAGCAGTTGAGCCAAAAGAACACCACCTCACATTTGGTAGGTGGAGCTCTGCAGTTGGCACAGCCTGCCCCAGCCACCTCCCCTCCCCTCGGGCTACCCTTTGTGAGGCACTTTGGGCTTTCTTTTATTGTGTTGTTGTTCCAGGGTCTGAATTCAAGTCCTTTGGTTTGGGATTTGTCCTCAACACAGAATCTCCCACTGCGTCCCCTCACTGGCCTCAAACCATGATCCTCCTCTCCCGGCCTCTCACACATGGAGATTACAGGCCTGCACTGCCATACCTAGCTCAGGATGGAAAGTTTGCAAGGACTTCTGGCCATGATCTGCAGAATATGAGTCCCTGGTCTCCTGGTCTTGGCCCCTGGGCAGCCTGGGTGGGGCCATGTATGTGACCTTGGCTGGCTGAGAATTGGCAGGTGGAGCGCAGGCGGCTGGGGGCGGGCTCCCTGGGAGCTGTTCATGCATGAGAACACGCACACAGCACAGACTCGCCCTTCCTGCAGCCCTGGCGCCTCCTCAGGGGCTCACAGCATGTCAAGCGCCTTAATGGATCCTCAGGAAGCCAGTGGGAGGTGAGGGTGCAGAAGCGAGGCCACGTGTATTTGTGGCCCCTCCGCCAGTTTGTGAGCAGACGGGGCAGGCTGTGCATCTCTGTGCTCAGCTTCTGCTGTGGGAGGGGAAGGAGTGAGGGGTTCAAGGTCATGTGGCCTCAGTAGAAGTCCAGAAGCCACTTCTCTGGGGGTGCTGGAAGCAACAGAGCCCAGAGGGTGGTGCAGGGTCCTGCCCCTCACCAAGCCTGGTGCCCTGATCAAGAGCCTGGAGGCTGGGGACCAGGGCACGGTGGGGAAGAGGGCGCTGCCAGGAGCTCCTGGTCAGTCATGTGAATGACTCCCTAAATACTTGTGAGTTATGAGAATTAGCCATGGAAGCCATCGCCGCCTTGGCTCCATGCTCAACACTGCCGCAGTGTCACCACATGCATTCTTCTTAGTGCCCGGGAAGCAGAATCTCTGTAGACCCAGGGTGGTGGCCACGCTGTCCTGTGTGTGGTGTTGGCTAAAGCCAAGGACGCGTTTGTGGGGCATCTGCTGGCGTCCCCATGGTAACTGTGAGGGGCAGTGTGAGGGTGCACACCCAGGAGGTGGAGATCCTCAGATCTCAGTTCAAAGCCAGCCCAGTCAAAACCCAGTAGAGGGGCTGGGAGTTTGGCCTAGTGGTAGAGTGCTTGCCTAGCATGCACAAAGACCCGGGTTCGATTCCTCGGTACCACATACACAGAAAAAAAGCCAGTAGTGATGCTGAGGCTCAAGTGGTAGAGCTCTGGCCTTGAGAAAGTCCAAGGACAGTGCTCAGGCCCTGAGCTCAAGCCCAGGACTGGCCAAAAAAAAAAAAAAAAAGCCCAGGAGACTTACCTCCAGTGAACCTCTAAAAAGCAGGAAGGGAGGATTTTGTTCAAATCAGTGCCAGCCTTGAGTGGAAAAGCTAGGGGACAGTGCCCAGATGGCGCATGCTCTTACACACACACACACACACACACACACACACACACACACACACACACACACACACACACACACACACACACACACACACACACACACACACACAACCACTGTGAGCAGGCAGGCCGCCTGCTGTAGACAGCAGCCCAGAGATCCCTGGAGCCAGGAGGCCCTTCGTGCCTGTCACCCCCTCAAAGGCCAGGAAGGGCTGAAGAATGTGATGTTGGGGTCAGAGGGGACCCCATGCCAAAGCCTACAGCTGCCAAGAGCAGAGTCGTCAGGGTGAGGCTGGCAATGCCCAGGAACATGGGCCCCCACCCTCACCATGGCAGCCCATCTCCAGGCAGGAGCAGGGAAGGCCTTCTCCCAGCTCTCGCCGAGATCGCGTCACCAGTCCGTGCCAGCCAGACCCAGCAGCAGGTTCCAGCCCACCCTAGCATGCCTGGCTGCTGCCTTGGCTTCCCTGGAGCCAAGGGGCCCCAGCCAGCAGCTCCCCGGGGATCGCAGCCAACATGCCACACGGTGGCTGGTGGAGGTGTGGGTGGCCCCTAGTGATGGCCTCCTGACCAGGTTGTGCAACTGGGTTCCAGGTTTCCCCGAGCTTCCCAGTAGCAGGATTGTACCATGGTGGTGCCCCAGCCCAAAGCCTACAGGGCACCCCCTGCTGGCAGAGGTGGAGCTAAGGCCTCTCCCAGCCCTGGGTCCCCACCCCTTCTGGGTCCAGCCAAGCCCAGAGAGCGCGGAGGGAGCTGGAATTCAGTGTCCTGTGATCCCAGTGCAGGGTCTCCCCCAGTGGGTGGTAGCTCAGCCACCTCCTCCCACTTGCTCTAAGGCAGGAGGGTATGTCCAGGGGCACAACTTCTTGGGGGCACCACGCCAGCAGCCTGGGGTAGGGCCCAGCCACCCAATGCCTTTGTGTCCTGCACTGAGTCCACCAGTTTGGACGCCGAAGACAGGAGGAAAGGCACAGCCACACCAGTCCCAAGTCAGGGAGCCAGGGGCACTGAGATCTGGGGGCGGCAGCAGGGTATGCAGTCCTTTGTGTGCACTTGGGGGTCAGACACGGCTGTGTGACTTCAGGCAAAGGACTAAAGCACACTGGGTCAGAGTCAGGAGCCCATGCCTCTCTTGTCACCTTCACGGTTAGCCTCAAGCGCTGTCCAGGGCCTGCTGGGTCAGAGAACATTCCCATACCAGAGCAACAGGGCAAGAGAATTGTCCTGGCCACCAGTGAGGCCCTGGGCCCTGCACTCAATGCATCTCTGTCCAGCCAAGCCTAGGGCTCCCCCACCCTCTACCTCTACACCTGTGACACCTCAGGATCTGACAACTCCACCTGCCCCTTTTGATTCAGGCAGGATTGGTGGAATCTAAGTGACTTCCACCGTGTTTGGTGCTTGCATATGAATAATGTTGCTACACACCTTCATACACAGGTTTTGGGGTGGTCATGGTTTCGTTCACTTTTTTTTTTTTTAAATATTTGACCTTTTGAGAAAGTACCAGGCTATTTTCCAAAGGTTCTGCACCCTTTTTCACACACACCCACCCTCGTGGTGGCAGAGCCCCTCCCTGCCCACCTGTCCTTACCGACACTGTGACTGCTGCCTTGATTGCATATGTTTGGTGGCTAAAGTCATCCAGTCCAGCATGTTCTTGTTCTTGTTGGGCATTTGTTGGTGGTAAACTATTTAAATGAGGTACTTGTCTTTTACATGGCAATGTTTTATTGTTGCATTGTAGGGATTATTTATAAAGTCCAGTGTGACTCCTTTATGGAGCATAAGATTTGCAAATATCTTCTCCTGACCTGTGAATTATCACTTTATTGCATCATGTTATCCATTCTGATTTTGATGAGGTCCAATTTAGCTTGTTTTATTTTTGTTCTTATATATAAGTCCAGGCTGATCTCGAGCCTCAACTACCTTCCTGAGTACTGGGATTCGAGCCATGCACTATGGCACTAGGTTTCTGATTTATCTGTGGCTGGTGATTTGTGCTAGATCTCACACACTTTGAATAAAAGAATTCTTTCTGGGAAAGAAGCAGAGCTGATGAGGGGCTGTGGAGACAGGCTGGGTTGTTCTGTGGGCTCATTACACCCTCCCAGGCTGAGGAGGGTGGGTCAGGAGCTCAGCAGAGACTTGAGAAAGGGAGCGTGGGCACAGCAACCCTGAGTTCCAGTCCTGGGGATGTCACTAGTGGAGTCCTGAGACACTCGGGTATCAGGAACTGACCATTCCTTCTGTCCGAAGCCATGAAAGCCGACCGGAAGCGCCTGAAGGGCGAGAAGACGGACCTGGTGAGCCAGATGCAGCAGCTCTACGCCACCCTGGAGAGCCGCGAGGAGCAGCTGCGGGACTTCATCCGCAACTACGAGCAGCACCGCAAGGTGGCACCGTTTCCCCACCTCCATTCCCTACCCTCCCTCCTCTCCTCCCCCTTCCCCTGAGCACTCCTCTGCCTTAGGCCAGCGAAGTGACAGGCACACAGCATCCCAGGCCCTGGCCGGGTCTGCCTCTGCCTCAGCCAGCACATAGGGACATTTTCCTTAAGAAGCCAGGTGGACATTGCTCACCCACAGGGCAGCCCGTCAGTCACTCAGGTCCCCAGACAGGTTTCCAGGGCTGTGTGTGGTGGGAAGCAGGGGGAGGGGCACCCCCAGGGCATGGATGTGCCCACCCTTCATGCACTGAGACCAACACACAGGGCCTCCTAAGGACTCGCTTCCCCCATTCTGCAGCTGGTTTATGGCAGAGCAGGATTTGAACCCAGATCTTAGAGTTGAAACTCCTGGTCTCATGCTGGGGCCTCTGCGCTGTCTCCACTTGCTGGGGTGGTCCTGTGGATCCCTATCCCTCCCTCTCGGTGGTAACCCCGTGGATCCCTGCCCCCTGCCACAGGAAAGCGAGGACGCCGTCAAAGCCCTGGCTAAGGAGAAGGACCTGCTGGAGCGGGAGAAGTGGGAGCTGCGGCGCCAGGCCAAGGAGGCCACGGACCATGCGGCTGCACTCCGCTCCCAGCTGGACCTGAAGGACAACCGGATGAAGGAGCTAGAGGCCGAGCTGGCCATGGTGAGAGCCAGGACCGTCCAGGGCGCCCAGCAAAGTCCTACTGATTCCTGGGTCTTGAACTCAGGGCCTGGGTGCTGTCCCTTAGCTTTGTGCACTCAGAGCCGGTGTTCTCCCACTCGAACAACAGCTCCACTTTCTGCTTCTTGGTGGTTACTTGGAGATAAAAGCTTCACAGACTCTCCTGCCCAGCCTGGCTTGGAGCTGTCATCCTCAGATCTCAGCCTCCTGAGTAGCCAGGATTAGAGGCGTGAGCCACCGGCACCTAGCTTCAACACCATTTCTTATGGTCACGTTTGCTTACAACTCCCTCTGGTCCCCTGAACCCCTTCTCCCTGTTTACTGGCTTCACTGTGTTCTCATCAGGACCCACAGCAGGCACTTACCCAAGGGAGGGGCTGGGGCCCCTGACAGGGAGGAGGAGGACCCACTTTCTGGCTGTGTAGCCGCCAGTGGCCCAGATGCTCACACCGCCATCTTCTGTCTCCACCAGGCCAAGCAGTCCTTAGCCACGCTGACCAAGGATGTCCCCAAGCGACATTCACTCGCCATGCCGGGCGAGACGGTGCTCAATGGCAACCAGGAGTGGGTGGTGCAGGCGGATCTCCCGCTGACCGCAGCCATCCGGCAGAGCCAGCAGACCCTCTACCACTCCCACCCTCCCCACCCTGCAGACCGGCAAGGTGAGTCCAGCCACGGCTTCCAGGGACATGTCAGGCGCATCTCCATCGTGTCAGAGGGCCAGGGTAAGCCTGGGGCAGTGTGGGGCAGAAACAACGAGCTGGTGACTGGCAAGTTGAGCCATGAGCCTCAGGCTGGGCAATCTAGGGGTGTCAACAGTGGCGGGGCCTTGCCGCCTGGCCCTTCCCCTCCCCATCTGCCTGGGAACTGGGTGGCCTCTGGAGCCGCCAGTGGTGGCCACAGCCCCGGTCGGTCCCCAGGGATTGGTGGGCAGTCAGAGGCCAGCAGGGCACAGACTGGAGTTGAGGGGCCCAAGTTGGAAGTCGCTCCATGGAACACAAGTCCTGGCCTTGGTAAGGACATGGCCCTGACCTGGGGTGGCGTCCTAAGGCCTTCTGGGTCCCTGTGCCACCTCCCATATCTGCTTGCTTTTCCCCCACCTCCCTCCTGGAGATAAAATGTGGGGAGTTTCTGTAAGGGGGCCCTGGTAAAATGTTAGCCACTCTCGGCGGTGCGGGCGGCACTGTTGTAAGAATTCTGAACAAACCCAGAGGGAGACAGCGCCCCTTCCTGTCTCAGCCAGGGGGTACGGCCAGAGGGCAGGGGCTCTGGCTTTCACAGCCAAGACGCAATGGCTGAACCACACAGGTCTACTTCCTCAAGGGGCTTTTTGTCCCACAGCCTGTGTGTGTAGCAGGCCCGCCGGGCTCCCCAGGACACCATTGAAGCCAGGCAACTCTGACTCAGTGGGGCTGGTGCTAGTCTACAAAGCGCAGGCCTGGTTAACGGACCTCACCCCAGCCCGCCCCCCTCCATGGAGTCTGCCATACCCACAGCTACCACCATGCTTTTGCTCAGACACCTCCCCCAGGAAGCCTTCTGGGCCTGCCCAGCTCTGTCACCCAGCCCCTCGTCCCTTCTGTAAATTGAACGCTGTGGCACATCTGTCACCAGAAGCACCAAGAAGAGCAAAGGCCAGGCACAAAGCAAAGGGCAGGACACCCAGCCCGGCTGCTAGGGCTAGATAAGAAAGGGGCTTCACCCTGAGAATGGCAAGGTGTCTGTGCGGAGGAGGCAGGGGTTTCCCTTGCAGGCTTCTACAGCCTTCCAGGCCTGAGGTGGCAGGGGTGGGAGAGGTGCAGATGGGAATGGGGTGCTTCCGCAGTGTTGGGGTGTGGGGAGAGGGAGGAGCTCCTGAGGATCCCGGGCTTCTTGTCTGGGGACCCCAGTGCTGAGCAGTGTTTAGGGAGCACCAGGGCTAGGACTTGTGGGTGGACTTCCCAGGACCTCTTCCTTCAGGCAAGGCAGGGCTTTGTTCGCCGGGGTCCAGAGGGCAGTAGCTACTGCCTGGGCCAGGCAGGCAGGGCTGAGACAGAGACGGGCAGATGGGTCATGTCTCCAGCCCCCCCTCTGCCTGCCTGTTTCTATCTATACAACGGGCATGTTGCCCAGGCTGCCTGCCCACAGGCCAGTGCCTGGCGTGGCTCACCATCTGTCCCTGCCTTCCAGCGGTCAGGGTCAGCCCCTGCCACTCCCGGCAGCCTTCGGTCATCTCCGACGCCTCTGCTGCTGAAGGTGACCGGTCGTCCACACCCAGTGACATCAACTCTCCACGACACCGGACCCACTCTCTCTGCAACGTAAGGCCAGCAGCGGCGGGGGCGGCCCCCGGGCCTTGCCCCAAGCCTTGGCTGGGAGGGCGGGTGGGAGGGAGGGCAGGGGAAGACACCCCACTGTTTCCTCTCGTCCCCCAGGGAGCACTGTGGCGAGCGCGTCTCCCGTTCTGTCCTCTCCTTTTGCGAGAAGCGGAGGATATGGGGAGAGAAAGAGATGAGGCCGGGAGGGTGAGGAAAATCGAGGAAGGCCAGTCTGGGTCCGGCTGGCTTACAGGGTCTGTGCAGCCTGGACTTCCGCCCCGAGGGCCCCGGCTGGGTGGGCCTCTCCTGGGACCATGGTCACTCCTGGAGCCAGCCAGGACCCCCACCCATTCCCACCAGTGCCAGCTGCCATGCTTCTTCACCCAGGCGTGCGGTCTGGGCATTGTTGTGGTTGTGCTTAGTTTCCTGGTTGAGCCTGAAAGGCCTGGGCCGCAGCATCCCCTGAGTTTGTTCTCGCTTGCTTGCCTGGCTGGTTTACCACTTTGTGGCTGTGTGCTGGCAGGAGCCACAGTCCAGCCTACCCCTGCCTGAGCAGGGCGTCCAGGGAGAGGACAGGGCCTCCAAGCCCTGAGCCTTGGGGGGGGTCACACACACCAAAATTTGCTTCCATCATGTGGCTGATAGCTGAGGGGCTCCCGACTTTTCCTGGAGACAGGAGGTCCTTGGATGCACAAGAAGGCATTCTCAAAAACTCAAGCTGCTCACACCTACATCCTAGTTACTCAGGAAGCTGAGATCCAGAGGATTGCAGTTCAAGACCAGCTCAGGCATAAAAGTATGTGAGATTCCATCTTCAATTAACCAGAAAAAAAAAAAGCAGACTGCAGTACAGCACTAGCTATGTGTGAGACAGTAGAGCAAACCATAAGACTCTGAGTTCAAGTTCCAGTACCAAAAAAACAAAACCTTTCAATTAATATGGCTTTGTTAAGCTGGGAAATGAGGGACAAATATCAGAAAACAGAACAAAGCCAGTCTTGTCTCCCTGGAAAACGAACGCTTTTCCTAGACATGTTCGTAAGACACCTGGTGGCTCATGCCTGTAATCCTAGCCACCCAAGAGGCTGAGATCCAAGGACAATGGTTTGAAGCCAGCAAAAAAAAAATCTACAAGATCCTTAGCTCCCACTAGCTACCCAAACGCCAGAAGAGTGGCTCATTTGAGCTGTGGCTCAAGTGATAGAGGGTTAGCCTGGAGCAAAACGAGCTAAGGGATCCCCTGAGTCCAACCCCAGAAAAGGGCACTGAGGGGGGCGGGGAGGAGGAAGGAAAGGAAGGGAGGGAGGGAATAACTCCTGTAGAAGAGTAATCATGGTGGAAATGACTTCAATTCACAGTAAGAGCTGATACAAACTAAAACTCAGCTTATAAGACGCGCTGGGCCTCTCCCGGGGCAGAGACCTTCCCCAGCCCACAGAAGGGCTGTAGAGGCCACTTGCAGTCCAGGTCCTGACTCCAGGCTGAGATTCCTCCCTTACTGAGGCTGTAAGGAAGTCGGTGCCCTGCTCTTGTCTCCCCAGGAGAGGGTACTAGTGGCAGGGCTTTCTTGACCTGGAGTTCCAAAGCTGAAGATGGGGTCTCCTAGGTACATTCTCTGCTCCCCAGGGGCCAGAGCCAGCAGGAGCCGGCTTTGTGCAGTTGCAGAGGCTCAGCCGGACGCCCTGTAACTTCCCTGCACGCTGCAAATGAGTTAATGTCCTGGGGACTGCATTCCACCTTCTCCTAGTCACCCAAGACAGCTTGGACAGCTGCAATACTACTGATGCCACAGGAGGGCCCTCTGCTGGCCTCTTGTGTCAGAGACGGGACCAGCCTCTGCCCCAGCCGTGGCCACCATTTGCATACACAGAGGCATACCCAGACTCATGGCTCTCGTCTCTCTCATACATTTGGCAAGGATGATCCTTCCCGGGGTAGAGTGAGCCAAGCTACCCCATAGGATTGTGTTTCTAAACCTTCATGTGGGGCCAAGAGCTAAACTCTGGGCACCAGCCTCCAGTTTGTCCCCCATCTTAATAGATGTGCACCCTCACATCTGGGGAGCTGGGAGATAGCGCCTAGATAACCCTCTCTTCTCAGGCATCTGAGGGCACCAGCAAGAGCAGCACAACCTGCACTAGGGACCACCCATACCTGGCCATTACTTAGGGCGTGAAGGCATGGGGTGTTGGATGGACTCTATGCCTGCAATTCTAGAAACCACCAGCAGAAGTCTCCCTAGTAATGCCTTCTGTGATCCAAAGGGCAGAGGGATTCTGGGATGTGGTGAAGGCTTCGGCCATCATGGACTGTTGACTAAAGGCCTCTCCTGCCAGGCAGGGCAAGGCAGAGCTCTGGGAAGAGCCTCCCTGCCCAGGGCTGCCTGAGACTGGGAAAGGAAGGTGGAGTTCAGGCCTGTGGATGGGGTCTCCTGCACCGGAGGTGGGCAGCCAGGGACCTCCACAAGCTTCCCAGAGTCTGTGGAGGAAACCAGTCCCCTGAGTCGCCAGGCACCCCAAATTTGGATTTTAAAAAGTATATTTCTATACTTCTATATATTCTATATTCTATATATTCCTTATTTCTATACTGACTCGAGTTTAGTGGACAATCTCAGAAGCTGTGGGCAGCTGAGTTTTGATCGAGAGTTGAAAGCAGGCAGCAGGCACCTCGGGTCACTCAGGCTGGTCACACCTTGGTGAACCCCAGACCCCACCAACCCATTCACCAGCCTAGTTAGGGGGGAGGGGGGTGGCTTCAGTGTCAGCAATTAGGAGACAGAGCAGGGTGTCCCTTGAAGGTGATGGCCTTCTGGGAAGGCCTCTCCTCCCGTCCGGCCCCTCCCCTGAGCCAACCCCTCCCCCGCCACATCCCACATGACTGCCATCTCATCCTCCTCTTCTCCTGCCACAGGGCGACAGTCCCGGCCCAGTTCAGAAGAACCTGCACAACCCTATTGTACAGGTAGGCATGTTTCCGGCCCCTGGGGCCCTTCCTGCACCCCGGCATGACTCTGGTGCACCCCATGTCTTGGCCCATCCCATGCCACTCCGGGGCTCCCAAGAGGAGAGGACAGGAGCCACGTGTGCTCAGCTTCTAGCTTGGAACAGTGACCTCAGGTCCTCCTGAGTGGGCAGGAGCCAGGTGAGGCCTGCTGGCCCACGAGGCGTGCTGTGCTTGCTGCGCCCTGGTCTCTGGCCTGCATCTTCCTTACCCTTCTCTATGGCTGCTAGCCCAGGCCGGGGGCCGCCCGGGGCCTCAGAACTGTACCCATTTTTAACAAGAGTGGGAGCAAGGAATACAAGGGACATGACTTTGGGGGTCAGTTGGGGCTCTGAGGTCGTCTCTGGTCCTGAGGTGCCCATGCTGGTCTGTCACTGCCCACCTGGCTTGAGGTCCCCTAGGGAAGGTGGCTCAAATGCAGATGGATGACCTCAGCCTGGAGGTGGTAACCAAGGGGTGGTGTGGGGCCTGGGCACCCCAGAGTTCCCAGGTGTCCTGGGGGCCATGGTCTGGCCTGGTTCACCTTTCAGCTAGACTGTACACCCGCGTATCTTTGTAGAAGACATGGGACAGCTGGCAGGTGCCAGTGTGGCTGGGCAACTTCCATCCCTGAGGTCATCACCATTGTTGTCCCCTGTCGTTGGACAGGGAGAACTCTCCCCAGTCCCTGGGGAGGAAGGTCATGAGACAAACCCCAGCCACCCACATGGCCAGCCCCGCATCCTGCCTAGGCCATCAGGTACCCACTGAGTGCCATGCTGACCTAAACAGCAGGTGCCTAACCCTCAGAGGGGGCCTCTTGAGGGGTCCTGGAGCTGCTTAGAAAGAGAAAGGCACAGACCCTGGCGTCTGGCCCTGAGCCTAGCCTCTTGAGCCCTCCTCCCATTTGACCTTGACCTTGACTTTGGCCCGGGCTGTAACCTGCGGCCTGACACTCCCCTGCCATTCATTCTGTGTGGCCAGCGAAGCTTACCTCTGTTCTTTTTTGTCCTTTCTTTCCTTCACGACCTGGCTCCTTGCAGTCACTAGAGGACCTTGAAGACCAAAAACGGAAAAAGAAGAAAGAGAAGATGGGATTCGGCTCCATCTCCCGGGTCTTCGCCAGAGGGAAACAGCGCAAGTCCCTCGACCCGGGCCTCTTTGATGGTACCGCCCCCGATTATTACATAGAGGAGGATGCAGACTGGTGATAGCCGCTGCCCTGCGCCCGCTGCCCACGGGCGAGTCTGTGTGTGTGTGGACGAGCGAGTGTGCAAGAGAACGAGTGAGCGAGTGGGGGCCCGGCCTGTGGGTGGGGGAAGGGCAGCTGAGCACCTGGCACCGTGGGGCCCCTCCCCCCTCACCCCGCGCGCCGCCATCTCTGTAACTGATGTACATAGCCGCAGACCACACGTGACCACGTCCACTCTGTTGTCTCCAGCGATACAGCTGTGTTTGTGTTAATCTCGTTGGTTTTTCTTTTTCCATGTGATTTTATTTTTATTTTGTTTTGGTTTCTTGGTTTTCCCTCCTCCTCCTCCTCCTCTCCCTCTTCTTCACCTCTTCCTTTTTATGACACTTGAAAACTTGAAGGACTGTTGTGTGATTTGTAAATAACAAAGCCCCTGTCCACATTGCTCCCCAAAGACCCCAGCGCCCATCTCGCCGAGGATGGGTTCTGGTTTTTGACATCCTGCTTCTCTCCCCTTCCAACCCCCGTGTGAACGTGTGGGACCAGACCCTGTTCTCGGGGGGCGCCTCCAGTCGCCATCAAGGTCAGGGCAAGGTCACTCCACCAAAACTCAAGGGCCTGGGCCTGGGGTTGGCCCTGGTGGAGGGGCCTGACCCTGGCTGCATTTGTTCCAATCAAACGGGCTCTTTTTTTAATGGCCTGCCTGTTTTTAAATTGTGTTTGCAGTTTGTTTCTTTCTAGGAAAAAAAAAGAAAAAAAGAAAATGGTTTCGTTTAATTTATTTGCACAAATGCAGAAAAACATATTCTATCTAAATTATTACATAAATATTGGATTGTATATTTTTCCACGGGGTCGGGGGGGGGAGGCGGGCATTTCTGCTCACTTCTGTCTGTGTTCACACCTCTGCCCAGCCGTGCAAGGTAGAGCTTAGGGTGACTGGAACCAGGGCCCTAGGCTGGCCAAGTTTGCTATGGTCCTCTCTCTAGTCAGTCTCTCTCTCCTGTCTTCTGCTTGTGCATGGCCAGGCTCTCTCCCACCTGCCTCCCACCCTGTCTCCTCTCACTGGAATCCCTCTCTCTTCCTCCCCTCCTCTCTATCTCTCTATCTGCCATCCATCACATGGCCTCCATGGGCAGAGAATGAACTCTCATAGTTCATTCTCATGGTCACGTCTTTAGAGGGAGGAGGAGGAGGAGGAGGAGGAGGAGGAGGAGGAGGAGAAGAGAGAGAGAGAGAGAGAGAGAGAGAGAGAGAGAGAGAGAGAGAGAGAGAGAGAGAGAGAGAGAGAGAGCGCACGCGCAAGCGCACCTGGGTGCATGTGGAGTGACCCTTGTTCTTTTATCTGCACTTAACCTCTTTTGGGATCCTTAGGCCCGGGCCTCCAACTTGTCCTGGCGGCTTGGGCCTGCTCACCCCAGGAGAGGAGGGCTTGGTGGGTGCCTCTTCCTCAAGGGAGTGGGGTTGGTTCCCCCATGAGACTCTGTGGGGGAGGAGCTGTGTGCATTCCAACACCAGGTGTGTGTGTCAGGCGGGAACCAGGCACCCAGCCAGGGCCCCACACCCACAGCTCCCTTTCCTCTTAACCTGCCAGCCCCCTTTGCACTCACCCTGAACCACTAACAGTGCACAAGTAGTGGTGAAACCTACTAACTCTGTAGCATTCTGACCTCTTAAAAAGCAGCAGGAAGATCTCCAGATGTGGAGCCTTTAGAACAAAGAGCATCCTTGGTTCCAAGTCACTAAAACAAACCCAAAGCCCCAGCCAGTCAGCTCTTCTCCCGCCGGGCTCACAGGCAGCGAGATTTCCTTGCTAAGTTGCTGAGTAGCTAAGTCTACTAGCATGAAAGATAGAGATTTTTAGGAAATACTTTTCTGAGACCCCCCCATGATATTTTTTTCCTTGCTGTTGCTGTTTATTTTTATGGGTTTCTCCCACTCAAAACTTGACAAAATAAGATTACAACCACTCCTGTTAATAATTTAGTAGTTCCTTTTCATTTCAGCTTTTATAAATTAGGGGGTAATTCTAAGAGTTACAAAGGATGGTTTATTTAAGAGAACTACGTCAAATAGCAAATGAATTATGGGTAACAGATGAAAATAACCTTTTCCCATGGGAAAAGTTTCTCAAAGGCATGGATCCAAATATAAAATATTAAAAAAATCTAAATAAAGCTTATTTTAAAATATGACCGAATTCTATGTGATTTTGATTGTTTCCATTCCACGCAGGGTGGGAGGCTGTGCTTCCTGGGAGGTGCCCCCAAACCTTTGGGATTCCAGGGCTGGGTCCTGAGGGAGAGACCGGAGGGGCTGAGGAAAGCTGGCTGGATGCTGGTCCCAGAAAGGTGCTCGTCCAGGTGGCCTTCCAGAAACTTCTTGTCTCTGACACCCTTCCTAAGTGGGGGAGGTGCCCTCAGCACCCAGGGCCACCCTGGGTCCTGAGGCAGTGTGGCTGGGAGCCCAGCCGCCTGCCTCCTGCAGCGCCTGCCTCCTGCAGCGTCCTGGAGTGGCCTGCCGCCTGGCCTGGCTTCCTCTCCCTTCCTGCCACTCCCCCTCAGCCCAGAACTGTGATTTTGCAGCCCTCAGCAGGTCCCTGCACCCTCCCTGGGGACAAGAGTGACTGAGGAGAACAGCTAGGGAGACATGGGACCTTCCCCATTAGAGCCAAAGGGGGGCCAGGCTTTTCTGAGCCCCATGAGGTCCCCAACTCCCAAGCATAAAACCAAAGTGAGATTCCCCAGGTGTCACAGTGAGGACCTGGGGTGTGCAGGGTGGAGTCTGGACTGTACACTTAGGTCTATAGTGAAGTGTGAGCCCCCACACTTCAGGGAGCCCATGGAGTCAGAGGGTCTCAGTCCTCCCCTGACTCTCAGCCAGGCCTGGGAACCACTGGGCTAATTTGAGAGAGGCAGACACATTTACACGGGCTATAACACCCCAGGCCCAGCCCCATGCAGGCACCACGAATCAATCAAGAGCCCTTGAGTGGCTCAGATCTCTCACTGTACAAAGGCCTCAAGGCAAGTATTGCCAAATAACCGCAGTGCCTTATCTAGATCTTTCTAACTCCACACAGTGATTTTAGGCCTCCTATGTGCTTTTTATTTTTTTACCTTTCTTTTTTTTTTCAAGTTTTTCTGGTGCTGGGGACCAGACCCTGAGCTTTGTTCGTACTTTGGCATGCTCTACCATTGAGCTATGCCCTCCACCCCAGTATCTCCTCCAAAAGAACCTTCTCTAAGATCTTGCTCTAAATGGTCCAGTTTTAGGCATCAGACCATGCAGTGCATCCAAGGCCAGGGTTCCCCTTGCACAGGCTAGGCACTGATTTGCTCCGGAAAGTACCGTTTTCCAGGCTTTTGTCTCAATGGTGTCCTGTGGGCAGCAGGAAGTGGACTCTCCTAGGTTCTGTCCCACCCTTGCTGACAGGCACAACCAGTAACAGTTAACAAGAATAACAATAATTAATGCCTAACATGCATTGAACACGGAGCAGGCGCACTAGCTACCACCCTAACACTAACCCTCCCAAGCTGCCTCTGCTGGCAGTGAGAAAACCAGGGTCCGCCATCTGAGATTTTAAAAAAATGGGGAGTTTTGAGCCCAGGAGTCTGGCTGCATCTGGGTAGCTTCAGTGTTTCTGAGGTCCTGGCTTGAAGGCCTCTGCCCTGACCAAGCTGACCAGCCCAGCCCAGAGCTGCTTTGATTTGTGATGGGGGTTTTTCCCCCAATGTCTTCCACCATCTCTGGCTGAGCTATGCTCCAGGCTCTTCTTGGCCAGAGGGAAAGCCAGCTGCATGACCGTCCTACAGTCCTGATCTACCCAGGCTGTGACAGATCCTGGAACTGGCCCTTCCCCCCCCCCCGACCCCCCCCGTAGCATAAGGCCAACTGTGACCACTCCGGGGCAGCAGGAGCCCCCCAACCCCTGAGACAGTGGTGCCGTTGTGGTGCTATGGCTCAAGGGGTAGAGCGCTAGCCTTGAGCTGAAGAGTTCAGGGACAGCGCTCAGGCCCATGACTGACAAAAAAAGACAGTGTGCTGTGCCACTCTTGAGCTGGGGTACCCAGGCAGCAGGGGTGACCTGCAGGCTTCCACCTTACAACCATATGTGTTTGAGGTTTGGTTTTAACGGATAGGAAGCCAGGTTCAGTGGCTCACACTTGTGATCCTAGCTTCTCAGGAGGAGTAGCTCACTGTTCAAAGCCAGAAGTGGAGCTGTGGCTCAAGTAGGAAAGCACCAGTCTTGAGTGAAAAGGCCAAGCAAGAGCACTGACCCTGCTGAGCAGAGGGGAGGGGGCCGTGACCTCCAGCGGCAGCCTACAGCAGTAAGTGGAGGCACAGAGGTGGTTCTGACTTCCAGAGAGGAGTCCAGCCAGGAAGTGGGAGAGGCAGGTGTTAGGCCTGGGCGGGGCCTAGGTTCTGAGCGAGATGTCAGTCATCTCAGACTCCTCCTACTCCATGCCCTGCCCACCACCATGCTCTGCCTAGCAAGCATGGCTAGCCTTGACCTAGAGCCAGTCCACACTGCTTAAGGAGCCCTAAAATAGGGAGCAAGCCACAGTGGGAACAGTGGACATGGGCCTCGTGCTCACAAGCCAGGAGGCCTCTGCCCAGGCCCTGCCCTGAGGTTCCAGCCTTACTCAACCCAGCATATTGGGGTACTTTCTCAGAAACACTTGTAGGGAGCCACAGTGCAGGGTGTCGCCTGTGGGCCTCCACGGGTCCCAGTGGGGGCAGCTTTGAGAGTGGGTCCCAAGACTCTGGCTCCATAAGACCTGGAGTAGCTTTAGGCAAGTGGCTGAGTCTCCATTTCTTTGCCTGGACACTGGGCTGAGAAGGAAAGTCAGGTAGTCGTGAGTGTGGTGATGATGATGTCACTGGGTTGGCCAGGCAATTGATCCTTGGGATGGGGGAGAAGGCAGAGCCAGGTAAGTCCTGCAGGGCCAAGACCTGTGCTACAGAGCAGCTTGATTCGAGGAGCTGACTGGCATCCATCAAAGCACCTGTGTCTGAGCCTGACCTAGCGGCCAGGATGCCCAAGTGTTTAGCTGGGAACCCACTGCGTGCATGTCTCAGAAGTGGACGTCACACGTTCCCTCAGGGAGGAGGCTCTGACTCATTCTGCAGACAATGGGCTGGGGGCAGAGCTCAGCGGTAGAGGGCTTAGCCTGGGCACCAGGCCCTGAGTTTGATTCCCAGACTTAGTTCACCACAGAACGGTGTGTGTGTGTGTGTGTGTGTGTGTGTGTGTGTGTGTGTGTGTGTGTGTGTGTGTGTGTGTGTGTGCGCGTGCTGGGGCTTGGACTCAGGCTTAGACACTATTCCTTAAGCACTCTTGCTCAAGGCTGGTGCTCTTCCACTTGAGCCACAGCTCCACTTCAGGCTTTTTGCTGGTTCATTGGAGATGAGCGTCTCCTGCCTGGGCTGGCTTTGAACTGTGATCCTCAGATCTCGGCCTCGTTGATGAGCTAGGATGGCAGACATGAACCGCCAGCACTGGCTTAGAACTGTCTTTCCACCAAGTTCACGCTCTGGATAGCCACACTCTGGGTCACACTGGGAGGTGACTCCGCTAGGCCCCTCGATGCCAGGTCATGTCTCCTCTCTCCTTCTTGACATTGGGGGCTCCTATGGGGTCCTTGTGCACCTCGGAGCCTCAGTTGAGGGACTGGGGTCAGGGCTCAGGAGACAGGGTACCTGCCTAGCTATAGCAAGGCCCTGAGTTCAAACCCCAGAACCACCAAATCCGAAAGAAGTGAAAGGATGCCTCTCTCCATTCCCCTGCTCATCTTCCATGCTCATGGAGAGCCTACGACAGTAGGCAGCATGACATGGCTGGGCATTGGCTGATGCCCAGGTCCTAGTTATGGATAAGAAGGGCTGACTCTACTGTTGGGGGCAGGGCCCAGCCATTGTACAGAACCCCTGGTCGGCCCCTCCTGTTCCCCTGGGAAGTTCTGAGGGACCTGCTTTTGTCTCTGGGGGACAGAGATATTAATGTCACACCCAAGGTGTCCCACATCTGCCACAGCCAGCTTCCTTGGGGAGTGTCATGGAGCCTGTGGCCCAGGGAGGGGACAGGGCTGGAGCTATAGAGAGTGAGAGAAGGCTGGAATTAGGCTGGAGCAATGTGAGGGTCCCAGTCACAAAAGGATGGCTAGGGAGCCGGCCTGGGCCATTAGTGACTGTTGGCCATCAATTACAGCACCCTTTGTCCCTTCCTGAGTGTGCAAGACACACTCACCTTTAGTGACCATTCAGCCAGCAGAATCCATGAAAGTCTGGTGACTGCTGGGAGGGGAGGGAGAAAGGCTCTGCACCTAAGGCACCCTGTGCCCCCTAGCCTGGCACACTTCCCTACCCTCCTCTGTAAAAGGGGGCCTCAGAACCCCCAAGTTGGCCCCTCAGGAGAGCACACTCAGTGCAACACCCTCGGCTGCTCCGGGCTGGCACCCTTGAGCTGGGGTCATTCACACCTGCCTCATTAGGTCTGCTCCAGTGGTCTCACCACAAAGCATACAATGGAGTGACCGTGACAAGGGTATAGAGCCCAGTGTGCTGGCTGCGGTCGGCCCTTGGCATTTTGCCTCAGAAGGCCTCCCCGGGCCTCTCCCACAGGCACCCGATCTGGCCCTGTGGCAGGTCCCACATCCTGGTGAGGACAAGAACCGGAGTCACCGGGCTACCTCCTCCTGGCCATCCTGGTCACCACAGACATTGAGAAGCAGCTGGGCTGAGCCAGAGAGCCTCGGCTGTCCAGAGCCCCGTGGGAAGCTGTGCATCAAGCAGAAATGCCATCTGGGTTCATCAGGGAGTGGGGGGACCCTAGACCCTGCTGGGGCCCAGTCCCCAGCTCTGCCTTACAGGGCACAAACTTGGCTGCCCTCTCTACTGGTTTGTGGACAGGGGCTGACTTCTTTCCAAGGTCCTCTGCTCTGAAGACCACCTCACTTCTCGGGGGATTCAACTTTCAAGCTCACCCAGCAGGGCTGAGTCTGCCAGGAAAGCAAGTCAGTTAAAAAAAAAAAGGCAGAGATGTGAGACAGTAGTGGGTTTCTTCCCAAATGGGAATGCTGTTATGACAGTGCAAGGACGGTAAAATGGGGGTGGAGACAGAATCTCACTATGCAGCCCAGGTTAGTCAAACCAGGATTTGAACTCAGGACCTTGCGTTAGACAGGCGCTCTGCCACTTAAGCCACATCTCCGGCTCTTGTATGCTTTCTGAAAAGTAGTCATTGCCTGATAACTACAGACCTCTTCTTAGAGTTTTCCCACCAGCCTGTAACATTGTCACCCCAGGAAACTCGGGGTGTGGCAGGGAGGGGGATCCTGGAAAGCTGAGGTCAGTCAAGGACCAACATGGTAATCTCGAGCCTCAGCCAGTCCAGGAAAGTGAGCATGAATCATCTGAAGGCAGAGCTGGGACATCGTCACTTCCTTGATGGTTTAGAGGGTCTCGAGGATATGCTAATAAACTCTAGCCTGGGACCCCTGAGGGTCCTGGAGACGGGTAGCCTGACCCAGCTACCACCCTGCCTGCCTGCCCACTGTGGGGCTGGGCTATGCGGGCTCTCCTGGCCTGCAGGAAGAACGCAGCACAGGGCCTGCTCACTGCCACCTGTGTGTGGAGGCCAGGCCTCTGCTGAGTCTTGAGTGAGGGACGGTGTGGCAATGTCTAGGACTGGGACTTGGGTGGGGAGACACGGGTGGCCCTGCTGGCTATCAGACGCCTGGTGTCTTGAGACTGGATGGGACACAAGGGCCCGGCCTAGCTGATCTCATTCACATGTGAAGTTCAAGCTCAAAGCAGGAAAGGAGGGACCATATTACGGTAAAAGAAGAAAGAAGGGGAAGGGGCAAGAGGCTTCTGGAAGCTTCTTCTGGAACCTGGGGAATGGTGCTCTCTGGGCTCATTGGGCCACCAGTGCCGGGAATCATGCCACTCAGCCACCTGGCTTGGGGACAAGAGTTCCTAGCCCACTACCCTGCTGCCATGCCCCTCTCTGCCTGCTGACCAATCACAGGCCTCTCTCTCTATGCCTGCTGACCAATCATCACAGGCCTCTCCATGCCTGCTGACCAATCACAGGCCGTAGCAGCCAGTGAGGGCCAGGCTTGGCTAGCCCTGGGGTGAGATCCACAACCAGGCATTTAGGCTTTTGCCATATGGTCCCCAAAGGCAGGCAGACAGGAAGAGCTCCGAGTGTGGACAGCCATGTCACAGGCACCCCCATCTGTCCCAAGCCGGGCCTTCGGTCTTGTCACCTGGTGTCTATCTGTCCATCTCTCTGTCTGTGTGTGTGTGTCTCTCACTTTGACTCATGCCAAGGCTCTGTCTCACTGGGCAGGGCCCAAAGCACCAAGGCCGGTTCTGCAGCCCTTGCCAAGGTTTAGCAAAGGCACTGCCATGGGCCAGTCTGCTAAAAAAGAACAGACTTGATTCTGACTCAGAGGTCTCTGCGCACACAGAAGGACTAGGGGACAAAGGCCAGCTGTGTGGACAGTGCATGCCTGTGCCAACAAGATCTAAAATACAGGGGGGAGCCGTGGCTCACATGATAGAACACCAGCCAAGAGCAAAAACGTGAGCATGAGGACCCATGAGTTCTAGCCTGAATATTGGCAAACACACATACACGTGCACACACGCGTGGACACACACACACACACACGCACACACACGCACACACACATCAGTAATCTAAACTATAGTTGATAACATTCATTAAAAACATAAATGGGTGAGTTCACTGCAGAGAAAGGGTACAGAGACGCAGCTGGCATGTGGGAGCGGTGCCTGCCTAACAAGTGCAAGGCCCTGAGTCCAAATCCCAGAACCGCCATCTATAAATAAATACGTAAGTAAGTAAATCAAGCAGATTTAATCACTGATCCCTAGAAAGAAATTTTTTGAACAGAAAATAGATCTAAAGAAATTACCTATGGAGAATGCAATACATTCCAGCTAAGGAGAAAGTCAGGAAGGAGGAAGAAATATAAGCCAGCCAGTCTCAGATCAAAATGGCCACTCACCACATGGTATTGCTGTTTAAACTTGGGATTGAGTTAGTTTAAAATGAAATGAGGCCCGGAGTTTGGCCTAGCGGTAGAGTGCCTGCCTAGCATGCACAAAGACCCGGGTTCAATTCCTCGGTACCACATACATAGAAAAAAGCCGGAAGTGGTGCTGTGGCTCAAGCGGTAGAGCTCTAACCTTGAGAAAGCCCAAGGACAGTGCTCAGGCCCTGAGCTCAAGCCCAGGACTGGCACCAAAAGAAAAAAAAATGAAATGAACTATAGACTCACTTCCTGAGTTGCCATGGTACAAACATCATAGCGTGAGTGGCTGCCAGCTACCGGGCAGTGAGGGTTACACCTCGCTTCCATTGGCGCTGCTGGACTGTAAGATGGAAAGGTGGAATTTAAGAACCAGCATGCATCTTATCAGAATCCCAGAAGAGGAGAACTGAGCGGAGAGAGGAGAGGTGATGTTTTTAAGAAATATTGCAAACAATGATCCCTGAAGTGCAGAAATTCAGAACTGATCTGCAAAACACTCAAGACAATGAGGACATGACTGGAGGAGCTGACAGAATTGCTAGGTGGACATCACAGCTGACTTTGCTGGGCAAAGAGGAAAATTGAGAGAAGGAAAGCCCAGTCTTCCAAGTGCCGGGAGAAAAGAAATGTCAGATCTGGGCCAAGTGGCTCACACCTGTAATCCTAGCTACTCAAGAGGCTAAGATCCAGAGAATCGTCACTCAAAGCCAACCCCGGCAGGGAAGTCTTGTAAGAGTCTTATCTCTAATTGACCAGCAAAAAGCTGGACTGGAGGCAGGACTGCAGTGGTAGTGCACTAGCCTTGAGCAAAAAAGCTAAGGAAGAACACGAGGCCCTGAGTTCAACCCCAATACAGCACGTGTGTGCACATACACACACACACACACACACACACTTCTCAGCTACTTTACAGAGCAAACCAGAAGCATGGGGTTTCAGCTGAGCTCAGGGCAGAGCTGCACTGGCCAGCACCGGATTTTTCTATCACCACGGCATCCTTTGGTCCTCATACTGTCTGTCCTGTGAGGCCAGGTTTATTATCACCCATCGTACAGACGAGGGAACTGAAGCCCTTGCATGGAAACAGTTTCCCACCACACCCAGCTGGGAAGCAGTGGTGCAGCTGCTGGGGTTGTCCTGACAGATGCCTCCCGCCTCGTCTCGTGTGCACAGCTGAGGCATAAAGGCCTCAACAACCCGAGTCCTAGGCCTTGTGAAACCAGGTCTCGGCCAAGACCTGTGACTACAGGTGCATACATGTGTCATGTGTGCACACACACGCACGCGCACACATGCTCAGCTGTCATTCCCTCTCACTGACCTGTTTCCTGTTTTACCTTTTTATCTTTGTTCCGTGTGTGTGTGTGTGTGTGTGTGTGTGTGTGTGTGTGTGTGTGTGTTTCCATACCAGGGCTTGAACTCAGGGTTCAAGTGCTGTTCAGTGTTCTGGCACTTGAGCCACTCCTCTCCTTCCAGCTTTTTTGTCAGTTGCAGGGCTTGAACTCTGAGCCCGGGGGCTGTCCCTGAGCTCTTTCGCTCAAGGCTAGCACTCTACCACTTTGAGCCACAGCTCCACTTTCAGTGTTTGAGTGGTTAATTGGAGATAAGAGTCTCACAAGGACTTTTCTGCCCAGGCTGGCTTTGAACCATGATCCTCAGATCCCAGCCTCCTGAGTAGCTAGAATTACAGGTGTGAGCCACTGGTGGCCAGCTACTTCTGGCTTTTTGGTAGTTCACTGGAAATAAGACGCCCAGATTTCTCTGCCGATCTGGCTTCAGACTGAAATTCTCTCACGTCTTAGCCTGTTGAGTAGCTAGGACTAAAGGCATAAGCTTCTGGCATCTTGTCATTTTCTGAGTCTGGTCTGAGTTTAGAGATAGTCCCTGTCCCCTCCCCACCCTGCCCTCTGGGTTTGTGCCACCTGCACTTGGCATTTTTGCCAGATGTCCATGTGACCACAGATTGCAGAGAGGGGCTGGGCAATGCTGGGGAAATGTTCTTGCTTTCTCTCTGGGGCTACTCCAGACACGGGCTTCTATGTGGTAAGGGAATGGAGCTGGGGCCATGTATCCCAAGAAAATAACTCACCCACGGGCCCAGGGCAGATGGCGGCTGAACTGTTTGCAATGGTGAAAAATTAGAAACAGCCCCAGTACTCACCAATGCGAGGCAGGTGCGATGTGTCACGAGCATGCGCCTACGAATGTCAGGCCGCCCATCAGACCCACCCAATCTCCACCGAGGTAGAAAGACGTCCCCAGCATGTCAGCCTCGGGTGGAAAGGGCTGAGATCAGAGGATCATGGCTCGAAGCCAGCCAGGGCAGGAAGATCCACAAGATTCTTATCGCCGATGAATCCATCCATCCAGCCAGCAATAAGTAAAAGTGGTAGAGTACCACGCCGTAAGTGAAAGGGCCGAGGGACGGTGCCAAGGCCCAAGTGACATCTCCAGGTGGGCCGGGAAAGGCAGTAGGGCCGGCCTCCAGGGCCAGCCCGCGGCTCCGCCGGGTCTACGCGCGAGGTTTGTCCCCGTGTTTTCCTTTCCTGTTTTCCTCGAGGCTGGGCTGGGAAGGCGCAGCGGTGCTCGCGGCCGGCCACCCCACCCCACCGCAGCGGGCCTGTGCACTTGTGTGTTGCAGACGCGGACAGCCAGGGCAGCCCCACGCGGCACAGCCTGGGGCTGTCGGAGGGCGAGGAGCAGGCCGACCGGCTGCAGCACGTGGAGCTGGTCCGGAGCACGCCCATGTCGCACTGGAAGGCGGGCGCCGTGCAGGCCTGGCTGGAGGTGGTCATGGCCATGCCCATGTACGTCAAGGCCTGCGCGGAGAACGTGAAGAGCGGGAAGGTAGGCGGGAGCCGGCGGGGGGCGGCGGGCGGGGGGGGGACCCCCGAGAGGCCTCCATCACCGCCCACCGGGGACTCGGCTCCTCCCACCGGGGACTCGGCTCCTCCCACCGGGGGACTCGGCTCCTCCCACCGGGGACTCGGCTCCTCCCACCGGGGCCTCAGCTCCTCCCACCGGGGGGACTCGGCTCCTCCCACCAGGGACTCAGCTCCTCCCACCGGGGCCTCAGCTCCTCCCACCGGGGGGACTCGGCTCCTCCCACCAGGGGGACTCGGCTCCTCCCACCAGGGACTCGGCTCCTCCCACCGGGGCCTCGGCTCCTCCCTGGGACAGGACTGGGTGCAGGCTAGGATCCAGCCTCCCTGTGCTGGGGCCAAAGGTTCTGTAAAATCCTTGTTCTCAGTGACCACCACAGCCATTCAGAGCGTGTGTGTGTGTGTGTACATGTGTGTGTGCGTGCGTACATGTGTGTGTGCGTGCGTGCATGCGTGTGTACGTGTGTGCGTGTGTGTGCATGTGTGCGTGCGTGTGCGTGTGCATGTGTGTGCGTGTGTGGTGTGTGTACATGTGTGTGTGCGTGTGTGTACGTGTGTGGTGTGAGTGCGTGTGTGTACATGTGTATGTGCATGTACGTATGTGTGTGCATGTGTGTATGTGCGTGTGCGTGCATGTGGTGTGTACACGTGTGTGCATGTGTGTACATGTGTGAGTGTGTACACGTGTGTGCGTGTGTACATGTGTCTGCGTGTGCGTGTACATGTGTGTACATGTGTGCGTGTGTGTGCATGCATGTGCACGTACATGTGTGTGTACATGTGTGATGTGTGCATGAATGTGAGTGTACATGTGTGTGAATGTGCGCGTGTGTACATGTGTGCGTGTGTGCGAGTGCGTGCACATGTATGTGTGTGTGCACGTGTGTGTGTGCACGTGTGTGTACATGTACGTGTGTGTGTGTGTGTGTGTACACGCACACGGGCTCTGGGGCCTGAACTCAAGGCCTCTTGCTCTCCCTCCAGGGCTGGTTCCCTCCAGGCTGGCTGCCTGCTGTACCACGTTGAGCCGCAGCACAAACCACTGTGGGGCTAGGAGTCTCGTGGACTTAAGATGACTGGAAGGAGGGGCGGAGGGAGGGAAATGGGGACCAAAACATGTGTGAGAAGGGATGCACCTACCTGGCCAGTGTGACTGTCACCCCTCTATATAAAAAAATGTAGAGTCTCATGGACTCTCCTGCCCAGGCTGGCTTCGAACCTCGATCCTCAGATTCCAGCCTCCCAGGCAGCTAGGATGACAGGGGGACACTGGTACCCGCATCTCTGCCGGCCCCAGCGGTAGTGGCGGGGCTGGGGCGGTCTCCAGGGCCCAGCACAGGGTCCCCCACTTCCCATCATCCCCCCTGGATGCAGGTGCTGCTGAGCCTGAGTGACGAGGACCTGGAGCTGGGCCTGGGCGTGTGCAGCTCCCTACACCGGCGCAAGCTCCGCCTGGCCATCGAGGACTACCGGGATGCCGAGGCCGGCCGCAGGTGAGCCACGCCCCCGGTGACCCTGCCTGGCCAGGGGACAGCATGGTCCCTCACACTGGGGAGTGGAGAGGGTACTGGGATATGAGGAAGGTGACCCTGGCACAGCCCAGGCTCCGGAGACAGAGGAAGGCATAGAGAAGACACACCCATGCCCAGAAATATCCCAGTGTACCCCCATTCCAGAGGAGATGCCCCCAGAAATCCTTCCCCTTCTGTTGGCAGCAGAGCCCTGCTGTGAGCAGAACCACAGTGCCAGCCTTACCTACTTTCACCTGGAAGTCCAGTGCTCATCCCTCTAGAATGATGAGAGCCAAGGTCAGCTTTTACCAGAGGAAAGTCCGGGGGCAGAGGGAAAGGAAACAAACACAGGAGAGAAAAGGGCAGGAAGGGTCATCAGAGTCTCTCCCTGCCCCTTAGAGGCTGGGTGTGTGTGGGGGGGCCTCTGGGCAGCCACAGGGGATGATGGGAGCCTCTTCCCATGGGGTCCCCTGAGGCCACACTGCCTTCACTGCTCCTGGAGCCCCACCACCCAGCCTCTAAGCCTCCCTCTCCTGAAGGAAGGGGTGGGGCATCCTCACTCCTCAAGCCCCTCCCGCCTGTGCGGAGGGGAGGAGCCAGCCCTGCAAACCTGACATGCTCTGCTCTGCATAATTATCTCCTTCAGTGGCTTCCCACCGAGTGTGCGGCGTTAATTAATCAAACCTGGTGGTGTGTGCTGTTATTTGCAGAAACAGCTTTGAGGACTAAAATAGCCAGGGCTGGGGGCGGAGAGTTAGGCCACTTCAGAGTCAGTGGGTGTCCAGGACTGGGGCTCTGGGCACCACACCGAGCTGGGGACAGGAACTCAGAGCCACAGAAGAACTAGAAGCCGGCCATCTGGAAGGTCAGGGCTGAGCGGGGCTGGGAGGACGGTGGTGGGGTCCTGGGGAAGGCGCCTCCTGCTGGGCATCCCCAATCCCACAGTCTCAGAGTCTCCAGAGCCCGCGCCATCTTGGATTGTAAGTCTGAGGACAGTGTGCCAGCCTGGCCCAGCTCCACCAGGCCTCTTCTGGTTTGTAGATGGCTGTGCCCTCCCATGACAGAGAGATGGTGGGGACATGGAGGAAGAGAGAGAGGGAGACAGACAGATCAGCTACTACTGCCTGGCCTCAGAAACCTTTCGCCCCTCCTACAGGCCCCAATCACCACAGACCCGGAGGTTAGAAATGTTAGGGGCATCCACCTTGGTGTCTGACTACACTCTGAACCACAGATCATGTCCTTGTGCAGATGGACCCTACGGGATGGTATAAACAAGCCTCTCGCTGCACATCTGCTGCTTCTGCTAACTCAGGAGGCTGAGATCTGAAGATCATGGTTCAAAACCAGTCTGGGCAGAAAAAGACCCTCAAGGCTCTTATCTCCAAGGAGCCAGCAAAGGGCTCTAAGTGGAGCTGTGGTTCAACTGGTAGAACACCAGCAGAAAAGCTAAAGGATAGCACCCAGACCTTGAGTCCAAGCCCCAGGACTGACATAAAAAAGCAAGCAAGCAAACACACACACACACAAAAAATAATCCTGTTTCAAAAATAACCATGGCGGGACCGGGAGTTTGGCCTAGTGGTTAAAGTGCTTGCCTAGCATGCACAAAGACCCAGGTTCAATTCCTCGGTACCACATACATAAAAAAAAAAGCCAGAAGTGGTGCTGAGGCTCAAGTGGTAGAGCTCTAGCCTTGAGAAAGTCCAAGGACAGTGCTCAGGCCCTGAGCTCAAGTCCAGGACTGGCAAAAACAAAAACCATGGGGCGGGAGCATAGCCTAGGTAGAGTGCTTGTCTCGCATGCATGAAGCCCTGGGTTTCATTTCTCAGTACCACAAACACAGAAAAAGCCGGAAGTGGTGCTGTGGCTCCAGTGGCAGAGCACTAGCCTTGAGCAAAAAGTGTCCAAGGATCCTGAGTTCAAGCCCCAGGACTGGCAGAAACAAAAATTAAAAAAACTACAAAAAAGAGTGGAGGCGAGGTTCAGCAATAGAACACCTGCCCAGCAAGTGTGTGAAGCCCTGAATTCAAACTCCAGTACCACCGCCAAAATAAGTAAATAGATTACATGAGAAAAGCTAAGGGTAATAGGAGACGCTGGCTTGCTAGGGTTGGTAGGAGTGAAGGAAGGACCTGACCAGCCATCTGGGGCCATCAGCAGGACCAGGGCAAGATCCACTGCCTCTCAGGAGGAGCCACTGCTCCTTTGCGAGCCCACCGCGTGCCGCTTGCACATAATCCTACCTTGGGTCCTTCCAGCTCAACTTCCACGAGGTAACTTGCCAGGTGATCCCAGGTGGGATGCATGGCTCTCATTCCTTCAGTGATGCTGCCACCATCTGGCGAGCAGAGGAATGACACCCTGGCCAGGAGCCTCTGCCTTTTGCCCTATTCCCAAAGGACCCCTTGGGGCGCCTAATATGTGTGTGACACTGGGGACCCTGTGTGGAGAAGTCTGGGAGGTGATTGTGAGGTGGCAGCAGGAAGGACTGGAAATAAGCAAAGCCTGGGCTTTAATCCTGAGGCACGGCACCCGTGGAGGAAGCCTGGCTTTCTGCATAAGCTAACCCAGGGCTGGACGTGTCCAGCACCCCACGAGTGGATGCTCCATAGAGGTTATCACTGATGCCTCTCCTTGTTCTACAAGCAGAAAAACAAGCCAAAGGGCCCTGGAGGGGGCTGGACTAGGGAGGCATGCCCATGTGGGGGAGCTCTACAGGAATTCTGGGAAGGCAGGGTGAGCGGAGGAGAGCAGCCCCAGCAGTGCTGCCTCCTGCCACCGAGTCCCTTCCACTGGCCCCGTCTCTCTCAGTGTGCTTGAATATATGGGCCTCCCCCTCCACCCTTCCCATCTCTGATCCTTTCATTTCTTCTTGTCGCTCCACTCCAACTCTGCCCATTTGTGGCTTCTTACCCCCGCCCCCCCCCCCCCGCCCTCCATCCTTCCCCCTTCCATCTCTGGCCCTCTCTGTGCTGCCGCCTTCCCCGCACACCTTTCTCTGACTGTATCTCTCCTCCCCAGTCTGTCCAAGGCTGCCGACCTGGACCACCACTGGGTGGCGAAGGCCTGGCTCAATGACATCGGCCTGTCACAGTACTCCCAGGCCTTCCACAACCACCTGGTCGATGGACGGATGCTGAACTCCCTGATGAAGCGGGACCTGGAGAAGCACCTGAATGTGTCCAAGAAGTTCCACCAGGTCAGCATCCTGCTGGGGATTGAGCTGCTCTACCAAGTGAACTTCAGCAGAGAGGTGAGGACGGGCATGGGTGGGGCAGGGAGGGTGGGGAGGGATCTCCCCAGCCCCTCTCCCCTCTGACATCCACTGCCCATCCATCAATCCACTCATCCACCATTTACCCAGGCATCCACGCACCTGTCCATCTGCCTATCCACTCACCCACCCATCCATCTCCATCCATCTGCCTATGTACTCATCCATCCAAGTATCTATCCACCATCCATCCACGAATCCATCCACTCATCTATCCATCCACCATCCATCTACCCATCTACTCACCCACCCATCCACCATCCATCCACTCATTTCTCCACCCACCCTCTATCTACCATATATTCATCCACATATCCAACCATCCCCTCATCTTCCCACCCACCATCTATCCATGTACTCAGCCACTCATCCAGCCACTCATCCACCCATCTACGATCCATCACTTCCCATCCATCCCCATCCATCTACCCATGAATTCGCCCAACCATCCACTGCCTTCCATACTCACGTCTACTTTTCCATCATCTACCCACATATCCATCCATTAAGCCATCCACTCATCCACCCATTAGTCTCTCATCCATATATCCCCATCCACTGATCAATCCATCTACCCATCTGTCTATCTACCATCCGTAGACTGATAAGTCCATTCGACGGTCTACTCATGCAGCTTCCCCTTACCTGTCTATCCATCCGCTCATACTTGCATCCCCTGGATTCCCCCATCTGTCCATTGAGTTATCTACTCAACTACCTATGCACCTGTCAAGCCATCTATCTACCTATTCACCCATCCATCCATGATCCATCCACTGATCAGCCAGCCAGCCATCCCTTCCTTCCTTTCTCCATACTTTCTTCCAACAACATTTTTGGCTGGGCCAGGGCCTGGTCAGGAGATTCGGGGAATCCTCTTCCTGCCATGAGGGAACCCCATAAAGTGATGGTGCTTGGGGAGAGGGTTCTAGGCAGGACACCTCAGTTTTGTGAGGGAGAGAAGTTTCTGGAGGGATGGTGGCAGCTTTTTAGACATAGTGAAGTGGGACTCAGGGCTTACAAAGGAATGGCAGGGCACAGGTGCCACAGCTGAGTCCTGGTGGGGTGGGTGCTGGGTACAGAGTAGGTAATAACCAGGGGCCTGGAAGTGATAGAGTGTGGGTGCTCAATGCCCTAAGACTGCGCTATGCCAAGCCGGAGGTGGGGGACCCCGAGTGAGAGTGAGGCTGGCCCCCCAGGTGCCAGGTCCAGATTGCTAGCTAGCAGGTCAGTTCTGGAAAGAGCCAGAGAGAGGGGCTTTCTACTGCATCACCTCCCACACCACACGGAGACCCAGGGCGGGGCTGGGGGCAGGAGTCCTGGGCGTCAGGAGCCCCCCATGGCAAAGGGGGCAGACACGGAAGGCCAGGATAGGGCTACGCAGGAAATGGAGGCAGGGCTTGCAGATTAGGAGCACTGCAAATGGCAGCTGGCCCTGGGAGCGGGCAGCAGGCTGGCCTGTGGCAGGGTCCCGAGGGTGGTACCCCAGAGGCTCTGCAGACTCCCCTGGAAAGCGTCCCCATAAACAGTAGCTGAGCCCGCCCTCCCGGTCTGGGACAGGCAGTCACAGGCACGGGGGTAGAGAGTGAAGCCATGCTGGAGTCCTTCCGAGACCACACTCCTGGCTCCCTACACCCCATAAAGTGGCGTCTCCCCCTGTGGCAGCACAGCCTCAGCCGCAGGATGGTAGGCTCGTGCAGCTGTGGACGGCAGTGCTCACGCAAGCCCACAGAGGCCCTGCCCAGGGTGTGGACTCCCTCCACACATCACCCCAGGTCCTCTGAACCCCAATCCCCCCATTGTCTCCCTCCAGACCCTCCAGGAACGCCGGGCCCGCTGTGAAACACAGAACACAGACCCTGTGGTGTGGACCAACCAGCGCGTGCTAAAGTGGGTGCGAGACATTGATCTGAAGGTGAGGGAGGGACTCAGAGTCGAGAGACCATGCAGGGGACACGATGCAGGAGGGGATGCATCAAAGGAGGGCACAATGGAGGGGGAGGTTGCAACCTGCCCCAGCTCCTCAACCCACAAGACAGTAAGGAGATGGGACCCTGGAACTGAGGTTTGGGACACCAGGGGACCTGTAGCCTTCCACCAGCTTCAGAAGATTCTGAGGTTCTGTTCACCAAGGATTTTACTGGTCTTGTGCAGGAAGTAAGGCACAAACTTCCACGAGGGACAATATTTTGTATACAAGGGGTAGAAGACCTCCTTTTTCTGGGAAGGAGAGAGAAACAGCAAACAGAGTACAACTTGCATAAACCTCAGTCTGCCCTCAGGCTCCCACACAGGATAGCCCACACCCAGGATAGGAATCTGAATGCCCCACCTTTCCAGGAAACTCTCCGCATCCTGAGAGTATGTTGGGAGGAGGCATTCCAGACTCCCAGTCCTTTTGGGGGTCTCACAGCATAGGTTTTTAGGCTCTCACAGGGGGACATGGTGAATGGGACATGAGCAGGGGATACAAGTAAGGGACACAGTGTAGGAGGACAGGATGTAGGGGGACATAGTTGAAGGGTCACAGTGGAGGGAACATGGTACAGGGACACTAATTTGCACTCAAAGCCCAGCAGAGTTGCGTGCAGATGTGCTCACTTCAGAACAACCGGGTCTCCAGGACACCCTCTTGTCCCTGAAGGAGAGAGTCTCCACTCCACGGATGAGCCCCTGTCCTGACCCGTGTCACGGGGGGACGCTGTGCTAGCCTTGCCCCCCTGAGTGGGCTTGGGGTCAGGATTCATGGACATTCAGAACTATCTATGCGGGGGACCCAAGGCTGCTGCTGTGGAGACTCTGGTTGTTGGGGAGGGGTTCCCCTCTGCTCTCAATCAGCTGCTCCCCAGGAGGGCTGGCAGCCCCAGAGTACCCAGCCTGCTGTCTCTGCCCTCAGGAGTATGCAGATAACCTGACCAACAGCGGTGTCCACGGCGCTGTACTCGTGCTGGAGCCCACGTTCAATGCCGAGGCCATGGCTACCGCCCTGGGTATCCCCAGCGGGAAGCATATCCTCCGGAGACACCTGGCAGAGGAGATGAGTGCCGTCTTCCACCCAGCCAGGTGAGTGCTCCCCAGCACGGCCCGTGGTCACCCACGGGGCTCTCAGTACCCAGCACAGCGGGGTGAGATACAGATGGCCTGCATTCCAGCCAGGGCCACCCTGGTGAAGAGGCAAGACAGCAGGGCCTCCCTCCTTCCAGGAGAGATTCCTCCTCTAGGACCGTGTTGCAGGCCATGGTGGCAAAAGCCAGCTGTGCCTGTCATTGTGTTAACAGTAAATTACACTGATTCATTTCCATATGCTGAACCGAACCATCCTTGCCTTCTGGCAAGGATGCCAGGGCCTCGCTTGGTCCTAACAGTGAGTAAGGAGTTTTCTTTTTCTGAACTTGGTTTGCTAGCTTTCTGTGGAGGACTTATATGTGCATTTGTATTTATAAAGGATATCGATGTGTATGTTTTGGTTTCATGTTTATTTATTTATTTATTTTGGCCAGTCCTGGGCTTGAGCTCAGGGCCTGAGCACTGTCCTTGGACTTTCTCAAGGCTAGAGCTCTACCACTTGAGCCTCAGCACCACTTCCGGCTTCTTTGTATGTATGTGGTACCAAGGAATCGAACCCGGGTCTTCGTGCATGCTAGGCAAGCACTCTACCACTAGGCCAATCTCCCGGCCTCACGTTTATTGATTTTTAATTTTCCTTTGGGTTTTGGGTTTTGGTGTGGGGACAAGGTCTTGCTACTTAGCCTCCTGAGCAGCTGGGACTACAGGGCTGAGTCCCTAGAAGTGGCTCCCAGTTCACTTCCAGTTGAATTTTTCACTTTTTCATTGTCACCTCATGGATGGCTCTGTACTCAACCCCACTTGGCAATGTGGTGAGCCATGCTTTACAGGAGAAAAGTGACTTTCTCAAGGTCTCAGCCAGTGAACCACAGGCCAGGGGCTTCAGCTGCTGTGGCCTGACTTTCAGACAGAAGCGGCTTGGATACGCTAAGGTTCACGGAGGTACAGAAGATTCTGTGCCACAACATGGGCCAGCAAGCCCATCACAGAAAGACACTGGAGCCCAGTGGGATTGGATTGGCCTAAAATCAAGGAAAAGAGAGAGGGTCAGTTGGGGGGGGGGCAGCCACGGCTTGGGGCTCCTGGATCCTGATCAGGATCCCCCTTGACACAGGGGCTGGCAAACTTCTGTCAGAATAGACAGTGCTGAGTGTTTGTGGCTCACGCCTGTGATCCTAGCTAAGAAGCTGATTTTTGAGGATCACTGTCCAAAACCAACCAGGGAAGGAAAACCTGTGGCACTCTTATACACAATGAACAAGTAAAAAACTGGAAGTGGAGGTATAGCTCAAGTGGAAGAGCACAGCCTTGAGCAAAAACACCAAGAAACAGCGCCCAGGCTCTGAGTTCAAGCTCCAATACCAACACAAAACAAAAAACCAAAATGAAGCTGGATAGTGAAGATGGGAGGGGGCTGGGAGCATGGTCTAGTGGTAGACTGCTTGCCTAGCATGCATGAAGCCCTCCCTGGGTTTGATGCCTTGGTACCATATACACAGAAAAAGCCAGAAAAGTGGTGCTGTGGCTCAAGCAGTAGAGAGCTAGCCTTGAGCAAGAGAAGCTCAGGGACAGTGCCCAGGCCCTGAGTTCAAACACTAGGATTGGCAACAAAAAAGAAGAAGGGGAGGAGGAGGAGGAGGAGGAGGTGGTGGCACAGCTCAGAGAACAGCAGATGTCACCAGAGGGATGTGGTTCTGTGAACAAGAAAATTTTATTTTCAGAATGAGGAAACCAGCTGTACTGGGTCCCAGGCCATAATCTGTATTGCGACAGAATCGTCTTTATGGAGAGGGGGTGGTGGGGGCACCTTCAGAATAAGTCAGGTGTAGGGGCACAGAGTTCTCACTGCTGCTCCTTTATGGCATTAGATTTCTCCAGAAGTTGGGGTTCTATCTATCACCTTCCCTTTCCTGGTCAGGGAGGAGTTACGAGCAAGACTTCCAGGTCTCAAATACGGAAGTGACCTGGGGTACACTGCTTTGCCTCTATGGCTCCTTTGCTTGCAAGTGGGGCTTCTGTGACCCCATCTGGGCATAGAGCGAGGGTTAGAGTCATGGAGCCCTGAGCCAGGAGAGGCCCTCGAGTCTCCAGGACGGCTGGTGGTTGTCTGGGCGTGGGTTGTCCGTGGGCACCATTCTGGGCAGGGCTCTGCTGATTGTCCCTGCTGTGTCCCAGCTCCACAGGGCTCCGGGAGGCTGAGCGCTTTGGGACGCCCCCTGGCCGGGCCTCCAGTGTCACCCGGGCAGGAAAGGAGGAGAATGGAGGCATCAAGTACAGGGCTGGCCGGGTAAGCAGACTTGGGAGATGTCGCTCCCTCCTGGGACCTGTGTCCCCTTCTGGGGGCTGGGTGTCCCCTCCCAGCCACTCCCCTCCCCAATCCCTTTGTCATCTAGGAAGAAGATGCCCTTAGAGGCCCCAGGCCCAGTCAGGCCCCGTGACCAGGGCCACACAGGGCTTGGAGCCTCAGTTCTGTTTGGGGGTGCTGGAGGGAAGGGGTCCCACCAAGCTCCCAAAGCCTGTACTCTGGTGTCAACATCGCTCCCATGAGCCCCCAACTCTGAAAAACCACCAACTCCCATTCCAAGCTGCGGCTACACCCTCTGCCAGCCGGCTTGGGCAGAGGTGGGTGTGGCCTGTCTGACCCTGGGTGGGAGGCTCAGGCAGGTGGCAGATGGCCACTTGAGCCACAGCGCCACTTCCAGCTTGTTGGTGGCTCATTGGAGAACCCCAGTCTTCAGATCCCAGGTTCCTGAGTAGCTAGAATGACAGGCATGTGTCAGTGGTGCCAGGTACTTTTCAGAGAGGAAAGGCGACCCACCCAGAGCTCACACCTCAGAGCAACGGAGCTGGAGAGTCCAGCCTGTGAGTCTGCCAGACTTCTCATCTTTGCCCTCCCAGCCATGAGTACCTGTCTGTTCTTGGCTCTCCTTCCACCAAGGAGGGAGGGAGGGAGAGAGGGAGGGAGGGAAGAGATCTGAGGGACCAGGAGGCGACAACATTGGTCCTCACCCTCTGTCACCTCGGAATCCTTCCTGTTCAGAGCACACCTCTCTCTCCTCGTGCTAATTCACAAAAATCCTCCCTCTCCTGGAGGGCTGAGCGCAGCACCGGGACCTGATGGGAGGAGCCCAGAGAGGTTGAGAGAGCCGGGGGCGCCTTCCCGGTCCCAGGCCTTCATTTCCTGACCCACGTCCCCCTCGCCTTTCACCTCGCTCCTGTCTTCACAGCTGCCGCTGGGGAAGATAGGAAGGGGGTTCAAAGACCCTGATTTTCACGACGACTACGGCTCGCTTCAGAACGAAGACTGTGGGGAGGATGAGCTCCACAGCGGGCTGGAGTTGTGCCGCCTGGATGGCCATGGGAACCTGGAGGCCACCAACGTGTGAGGGGCCTGCGGCCACCAGCCCTGAGCCACGGGGCAGGAGGAGGAGCCGCTGTGACCCCAGACGCGGTGACCCCAGGTACCATCCCAAATGCAGAGTGATCTTGGGGCTGAGGGTGCATCTGCACCCCAGTGAACCCCAAGGATGGTGATAAGGGCCGGTGGGCCCTGAGGACAGCCCCCTGCCAGCCCAACTTCACTCGTGGCTGCCAGCGCCCCGTCCTGTGAGACTCAAGGACTGTGCCCCGTCCCCCCCGTAATCCAGCAAGCCCAGTGCCAGGAGAGCAGGTTGGATTTAGAGGCCTTGGTCCCCAAAACACCCTCCAGAGAGGGACAGGAAAGACCCCAATGCGTTCAGTGCACCGGGCGGCAGGCCTGCCGAATCCTGGGGCCTGTGACTGGCAATGCGTCTTCAGAATCAATGGAAGACTGGTTGTTCCAAGTCCCCTGAATGGGGCCCAGGTATGGGGCCCACGTGGGGTGGGGTCTGCATGGGGCCTATCCCAAAACACACAGACAACAGAATCCTGTCACCATGGCAACAGAAGATGGGACTGCAGCACCCCAGAGCCTTTGTTCTGATGTCACCACAAACCTAATGGAGGGGTAGGTGGCAGGGAGGGCCCTCCAGGCCGTTCCCTGCCACCCTTTGCTGTATGGTTTCCACTCAGTGGCCTTGCCTCTCTGTGCCTCCAACACCTCATCTACAATACTCCAGCTGCCCCGCAGTGGGTGGCATGAGGGGTGAGATTAACACATGCTAACGTCCATGACACATATGCTTTGAACTTTGTGGGGACAATGCAGGCACAAGTCTAACTTCCTGTCCACAGCAGTGCAGGCTGGACGCTGGGTTAGCTGTTTCCAACTCAGAGAGGAAGGAGGGATGTGTGAGGTACTGGCGCTCTGGGTCCCCCAAGAGAGGACAGGAAATATCTGTGGAGGGATGGCGAGCAGGGATACCATCCATCCATCCATCCATCCATTCATTCATTCATTCATTCCTCCATTCCATCACCAACCAGTCACTGGTCCCATGCTGCTTCACTGCTTTGGGGACCACAAGAGGTTTCAAAGTCTGAAGTAAAGCGGGGCACTGGTGGCCCACACCTGTCATCCCAGCTACTCAGGAGGCTAAGATCTTAGGATCGTGGTTCAAAGTCATCTCAGGAAAGTCCATGAGACTCCAATGAACCGCCAAAAAGCTGGACGTGGAGCTGTGGCTCAAATGGTAGAGCGCCAGCCCTGAGCACATTCATACATACACACAGAAGCTCGGGGACAGTGTCCAGGCCCTGAATTCAAGCACAAAAAAAAAATTCAAGGTTGGCAGAGGCTGCCAAGAGCCGCGTTTCTCGTCGCACCAAGGGCTGTCCCTCGTGGGAGGCACTCCATGGAGCCACGAGGGACGTGACACCGCCTGTCTCCATCCGGGACCCCTGGCTTCCTGCTGACCTTCCATAAGCACAGCTTCCTCACTGCCCGCACCCCTGGCCTGGCAGTGGGCTGGTGGACAGTGACAGCTGCAGGCCTCTTCCGCTCAATGGCCTCCGATGATTCGCTTCTCCAGTGACTTGGCTCAGTTGAGGTTCCAGAGCCCAGATCCTGATGTGACTCAACCACCCCTCCTGCCCTGCCCAGACAGGGGAGAGAGCCCTCTTCCCCTGCCCTGGTGGCATGCCCAAGCTGTGTCCAGCCGGATTCCTGCAGGACAAGCCAGAGGGGCGGAGAGGGACGGAAAGGGATGGAGAGGGGTGGCCAGGGGCCTGAATACTGAGCTAAGGATTTGAACCCCAGGAGCACCTGAGCTGTCAGGATTTCCTGAGGGGCATGGGGAACAGGCAACAGAGCCCCAAACCTACCTAGCAGGAGTACGCCAGCAGGCTGGTATGTACCTTGGGGTTCCATGGTGCTCGCAGGGCGCCCTCTCACTGCAGAGGCCTGGTGTCCGGCGCTGGGTGCACGTGTGGAGCTGGTGAAACCACAAAGCGGGGTGGGGAGCCTGGAGTAACATTCTGGGCCTCACTCGCCCCCAGCGAGCCCCTCTGCAGGCAGCTGTCTGCGCCCAGGCGCTGGCCCTTCAACGCAGGCTTGGAGTGAATCAGAAGAAAGAGACACCCCATGTTCCTCCCAGAACCTGAAGGCCGACAGGATGGCTCAGCTACCTGTCCCCTCTGGAAGCCCCTGTGGCTGGGGCCCCGCGCTGGCCAGACTCCTCCAAGAATCCGTCCATCTGCATGACCCCTGGGGGTGCAGGCCAGCTGGAGGAAAGGGGGGAGGCTCTGCACAGCCCGCTCGCCTGGAGGCCTTGGAACAAACGCCCCTCGGGTCATTTCAGGGCTGTGTCCAGCCATGGCCCATGTACCCGTGGCAGGAGGAAGGTGGCTCAGGCCGTGGCCCAGGCCTCCTGAGCGCCTGGGGATTTCCAGATCTCTCTCTGCCCCAGTGGGGGAACGGGGGAAGCCGGCCCTGGTTCCCACCAGGAGAGGGCGTTGCAGCTCTCAGGGAGACGCGTTATCTGTGAGTGGCACTGAGATTGGGCCAACGTCCCCCCAGGATCGAGCTCTAACACCCTAACAATAAACCCTGCTGCACAACTGACCAGGGCTTCTTTCTGTGTTTTCAATGTGTTCTCCCAGCAGTCTCTTGGATATAGGCTACCGTGGGTCCTGGGGCCCACTGGGGGAAGGGAAAGGGGAAGGGTGATGGGCTGGCCTGGGGATCCACCCAGAGGCATAGCAACCCCTGCCCCCGGCAGAAACCACACACCTCCCCACATGGGGCTCAGAACCTTCTAGGCAGTCAGCCCCTGAGCAGATCTCCGAGAGTACGGTTGTCATTCAGAGCTTGCCTTATCTTGGGGAGCCAGGCACAGGCCAGACATTCCCCCAGGTGTCATCGACGGTAAGGAGAGGCAGCCAGTGGCAGTGGGCTTCGCACACGGAAAGGTCAAGTCAGCAAGAGAAGATGAAACCAGGGTAGAGATTTCAACAGATGGACAGGAAGGGGAAGACCACCAAGACAGATGGGCACTGGTTAGCAGAGCCTTTGCTGGAGGCCCCGGCATCTGCCCATGTCCCATCCTGGCCTGTTAGTTACTCCCACTGGGTAGTGCCACCGCACTTGTTTGTTTCTTCTGCAAACAGACCCTGCTTCCCCTTCGCTCTGGCTTGTGGCTACACTGGATTTCCCCAGCCACGGGTTAAGGTCATGAGCTTATGAAGTAGCACCAGGGCACAGCACTTGAAGTATCAGCCGCCTCTTCCATGAGCCCAAGTAGAGAGCGCAGAGGTCAGATGCTGGTTTTATTCATAAAAATTAATCAACAGGTCCTGGGATTTAAACTCAGAGCCTGGGCCTTGAGCTGTCCCAGCGATTTTTGCTCAAGGCTGGTACTCTGCCTCTGACGCCACAGCTCCATGTGTGGCTTTGTACTGGTTCACTGGAGATAAGAGTGTCCTACACTTTCCTGCTAGGGTAGCTTTGAACTGTGAGCCTCAGATCTCAGCCTCCTGACCAGCTAGGATTACAGGTACCCAGCCCAGAAGTCTGAAGCTGCGCTGGTTGAAGGATAGGAACAGCTCTCAAGGATGGGGAAGGGGCCTGTAAGATGCACCCAGCCCTCTCCGTCCCTGAGCCTGGGTCACCCCCCAACTGGGTGTCTTGTAGTCTGGGTCCCAGGCACGAGGGGACTCAGGAGAGGGTGCGTGGGACCCAGCAAGAGCTCAGGGGCAAGGGCTGGCTTGCCCCTGTTTCTTGCATGCCAGGGCAGGGCTGAGTGCCCAGCACAAGTAGCAGCTGAGATTTTTTGGAGTGTTGTCCTGTGCTCTTACGGTGTGCTGAGGGCTTTGCATAAGCATCTCATTTAATCCTGACACAGGCCCAAGCAGGTGAGTCCTGTTAACAACACCAATCTACAGATAAGAGAACCCACAGAGAATGTGGGCTGGGCCAGTGCCCCAAAGGCACCTGCTCTGACCTCCCCTCCTGCCTAGCCACCCCCACCCTCGCCTGCTGAGACAGTTTATAATGCCACTCCCTGCCGCTAGATGGAGACAACACCCTCCTCACCAGCCCAGTTCCAGACCAGAACTCCTCAGGATTCCTGACCGCTTCCCGCAATCCTGGCACATGGTGCCGGGGCCGCAGGCTGCCAGGCAAGGCTGATCGAGGAACGGTTTGGGGCCAGGCCATGAGGATGATGGTAAAACAGCAGCAGAGGCTCCAGCTGTCTTCTGGCATGGGGTGCAGGCAGGAGGCCAAAGGTGGGGGGGGTGGGGTGACGGTATGGCCACTAGGGGGCAGAGCAGGCACCCTGGCCACTGCAGATAGATTAAACCAAGCCCTGCCCCTACCCACTCCATGGCCCCGATGGACCTTGAGGTGCCAGGCAGGGCCTCTCCCTTGGGGCTGAATGACACCCACTGTCCTGGGTGCAGATGGCCTCCCTGCCTCCCCAAGTTCAGACACAAGTAAGCTCCCTGGGCCACAGTCTCCTGTCACAGGCAGGTGACGGCAGCCCTTTGGGGGACTGTCTTGGAGGTAGCCTGGGAAGGTAAAGGCAAACATGGGCCTGGGTCCTGTGTGTCAGCTCTTATTCTTGTCTGTCTCTTCTCCCAACTTCTGCCTCATCCACTGCAGCCTGGCTTTGCCTTGTCTCCCCTCCCCTCCCTTTCCCTCTCCTCTTTCTCTCCTCTCCTCTCCTTCCCATCCTCCATTCCTTCCTGCTCTGCCTTTTCACCTTCCTTCTTTCTTTTCTTTTTCTTTTTCGTGGTGTTGGGGATAAAGCCCAGCCCTTTTGGACCAGGTTCAAACAGCGTTTCTACAAAGCTGGGAAACAGCCCAGAGCCTGACAGAACAAGTTTGCCTGGGTACCAAAAGGCCTGAGCAGGAATGTTCCCAGCTTGTTATATATAGCTCTGAACTCAGAACAACGCGACGCCGGTGTGCGGTTCTGGCTTCTCCCGAAGGTCCTGGGATTTGCACAGTGAGGAGGGTTGGAAGACAGGGAACGTGCAGCTGGGTACAGCTGGGGTTACATGGAGGGAGGGGTTGGTTGGGAGGAGAGTACAAAGGACCCTTCCTTGAATCAGGGGAAGGTTCTAGATTCTAGTCTGGGGCAATAGCTGTCCAGGTATACATACACATGTGAAAACTCACTGAGCTGTCCATTTGAGCTGGGGGTTATTATTATTAATTTTTTGCATTTTTCCTGGCATTAATTACATCATCTCAGTTTTTTTTTTTAAAAAGCAAGTTCCAGATGGAGGTGGGGGTTCTCAGCCACTCATACCAGAGGTTTCCATGGCTGGGGCCTGGCCCAGTTCCCCTGAAGTCACCAACTCAGCACCCCTGCCACTTCCTCTCTGGAGTTCCTGGCTGCAGCTGCTGTTAGCTCCAGGTCGCTGGGGCTGTCCTCTTCCTGGAATGACCTCTCCCTCTACCGGACACCTGCCTCCTGCCACGGGGGTGCACGGTCCCCAAGAAGGGGTCAGGGGCCCAGCCACACAGCCCTGCTGTGGACTGTCCAGCATCTGGTGAGGTGGGCACAGCGGGACCCAACCCCGGGGGCTATGTCATTGCAATCAAGTCACAGACCTGCCACCCCTACTCACAGGGGTTAGCCCATCTCCCTTCGCCAGAACCCCCATTGTCCTTCATCCCCAGTGAAGTTTTTCTTTGAGAGCCCTTGTTGGTGTTGTGTGGATTTCTGGGCGCCGCCCCTTAGCTGTGTGGTACACGCTGACGAGCGATGCAGGAAAGCGGTGCACGAGGAGGAGTTAGATTCAGGACAAGGCCCAGAGGGCAGCGACTTCAGACAGGACATGCACCAACAACCAGCTGAGTGCGGGCGCTCACGCCTGTCATCCGAACTGCTCAGGAGATCAGAGGATCTAGGTTCAAGGCCAGCCCAGGCAGCAAAGTCTGTGAGAGTCCTATCTCTAGTTAACCACTTAAAAAAAAAAGTACAGGGGGCCAGGAGCATGGCCTAGTGGTAGAGTAAACATGCACGAAGACCCGGGTTCGATCCCTCAGAACCACATACACAGAAAAAGCCAGAAGTGGTGCTGTAGCTCAAGTGGTAGAACGCTAGCCTTGAGAAAACCCAGGGACAGTGCTCAGGCCCTGAGCTCAAGCCCAGGACTGGCAGGGAAAAAAGTAGAGCTATGGCTCAAATAGTAGAGCACCAGCCTTGAATAGAAATGCCAAGCAGGATCCTGAGCTCAAACCCCAGTGTGTATATGTACACACACGCATACACACCGCTCACTACCCGAGGCATGGAGGTTGAATTTAGGCTCTCTGTGGGCTGCTCTCAAGGCGTTGTAAGTAGCGAAGTGCTGTGTTCAAGCTTGAACACCTCCACTCTGCCTGGAGACACTGGAAACTGCCAAGACCCAATGTCGGAATTTAAAGTTTTTAGGAAATGAGGACAAGTGGTTTCTTGTACCTGAAGGGTCCCCTCTCCATGTTTGCTTTGTACCACACAAACACAGACTGGGCTCAGTCTTCAGAGAGGCCAGGCCAGTGTGTCACCTGTGCAACCCAAGACTCTTCCTTCCTATGACCCAAGAGTGTCCCAGACCAAGGTGAAGCCACAAGTACCCCTGTGTGACTTACTGCTGACTTTGGTAAGAGTCCCACAGAAAAAACATTTTTGCTCAGCAACTCATAGTTTGGAAGTTAAATCCACATGCCAGGAGCTGGTGGCTCAAGCCTGAAATCTAGAGGCTCGAGGTTTGAGGCTAGCTCAGGCAGAAAAGTCCTTGACTCCATCTCCAAAATAATCGGCAAGGAGTGGGACTGGAGGCATGGCTCAAGAGGTAGAGCACCAGTAGAGCAGTGTACCTTCAAACCCTAGTACTCACAAAAATAATAAAACAAGAGCCTCCAGTACGAGTAAGTAGTAGGAAAGGAGTCTGCAAAGGTAGAGTAACCGATGGCAAGGCCACAGTAAACAGGGAAAGGCTAGGGTCAAAGCAGCAAAATGTTGTGCTTCTGGTCCACTTAAAATAATGGTGTTTGTTTTTAATAACTTTTTTATTGAAAAAATATTTCCTACTTCCCTACATACAGAAATCTACTGCTTAGCTTTCAGAGACAATTGCAATTCAGTTTATGCCCGTCACACCATTCTTCCTTTCCTTTCCTTTCCTTTCCTTCCCTCCCCTCCCCATCATTTCCTTCATCCCTTCCTCCTTTCATTCCTCTTCCTTTGCTTCTCTTGCTTGGTCCTGTTGCAGATGGGGTCTCAAGGATTTTTTTTCCACCTCTGTTGACTTAGACTAAAAGCCTCTGGGCCTCCCGAGTAGCTGGGATTACAGGTGTGGGTTTGGCTTCCCTCACAGGCAAAGCCACGTGATCTCCCCTTCTGGGCCTTGTCCGGGCTCTGCCCCTTGTTGGCTACTGCAGGTGTCACACCGGCTCTGAGTCTTAGGGGCCTCAGAAGCAGAAACTCTGCCCTCTGGGGCTGCTGTTGAGATCAGTTAATCCCAGTGTCGGCATGTTTGCATCCTCAGGGCCTCAGCAGACAGAAACTGCCTGCTCCTCTCCTCCTAGGGCATCTGGCAATAGAAACGTCACCATTCAACATTCCTTTCCTTGGATCTTTTCCCCAAGGACACACTCAGGCATTGGTCAGCTGACAGTGAGGTGGGTGACAGGTAAGTCAAGTCCTGCCGGGCTATGGGACTCGATGAGCTGGGGAAGATTTGGTGGGAACAACCGTGTGGAAAGAGTGGGCTGGGCAGAGGGGACCGCAAAAGAAGATGCACACTTCCTTTTGCAGCTACTTTTTGTTCCCAGCCTACCTTGAGCTGTAAATTTCACCTGCCTCTCCTCTAGATAAGCTTGGGAACACCTGGGAAATGAGATGGTTTCTGAGATAGCCAGGCAGGACCTGCAGGATGGGCCAGCTGCAGAGCCAGCAGGGTGGGCAGGCCTGAGGTTGGGCCTGAGGTTGGATCCTGGTGTGGAAAAGTACCCAGGGGTTCTTCCTTGAACTTCTAGGTTAGGGATTGGAGCAGCTGCCTGGAATGACTACTCCCAGCTCAGGCCTCCCCCCACCCCCCTCCTGTCCTGTCCTGCAGAGGGGAACACAACCTACAGTCCTGGCCTTACCTGTGAGCTACAGCTTGCCTGACAGTTTCCAGTCCCTCCTAGGCCGCCTGGGGAAGGCACAAGACTCCTCCTGTGCACCAAGGGATAAGTGTGTCCCACTTCCGATCGGGAGGAAAAGGTTCCAGGCACGGGCCTGCACCAAGGGCTCCCCTCATGCCTGACATAAAGCACTCTTATCTGGGGCTCCTATTCATCTAATAAGTGTTTACTAAGCGCTTGCTGGGCCAGGCAGGGGAGATGGGGGCTCTCTCCTGGCAGGAGGAACAGCCTGGAAGTACACAGCTCTGATCCAAGTACTCTCAGTCGAGTGCCTCTGGACAAACACCTCCACCACCTTAAACCTCGGCTCATCCAGGAGTCATAAAGCAATAACTGCCTGGGGGGAGGGGCTGCTGTGAGGACTAGAGGTAAAGATGCAGGGCCAAGGGCTTCCACCTGTAATCCCAGCTACTCAGGAGGCAGAGATCAGGAGGATAGTGGTTCAAGGCCAGATTAGGCAAAAAGGTCTCAAGACCCCATTTTAACAAATATGAAAAGTTGGGTACTGTAGTACATGCCTGTGGTGTCATCTCTATGGGAACTATAAACGGGAGGATTAAAGTCCAGAGCAGCCTGGCCAGATACCAAAAACCCTGCTCAAAACCCAAAGCAGGAGGCGCGGTAGACAGGGCTGAAGTGGTAGAATGCTTGACTGGAAAATGCCAAGGTCCCGAATTCAAATCCCCATCCCGCCAATAGGTTAATTCATGTTAATTCATGTTCAGAAGTGGATGCAGCCATGGACGGATGGCAGAAAGGATGTCAACGGCCATCGCTGGTGGCCCGGCAATCTGTCTCTTTCGTGGACCCGGGGACCTGCTAGGGCTCCAATTAAGAAGCCACGGGGCCAGGTGCTGGTGTTTACCCCCGGACCCCTGGGGAGCCTGGGGTCTGAGGTCTGAAGATGGAAGTCCAAAGCCCGTCTCCAGTCACTCAGCCAACAGTCCCCCAAATGGGGAGTGATCTTGGGGACCAGGGTCTGAACTGAACTGTCACCGGCTGCGGTGAGCTGGCCCCGGGGGCCCCGCGCCCAGCAGGCGGCGCCTTTTGTCCGCCGTGGACCCGGCGCACCTCTGTCTCGGGTTTGAACTTCAAAGGGTGGGCGCACGTCCAAGAAGGGGGGCACCACGCCCGATAGAGCAAACACCCGCCGGGAGGGAGGGGCGCACGGCCCCCTCGGTGTCCCGGCCCGGTGCTGGGGTCACCCCGACCCCCGCGGGGGCCGGGCCGGGCTCCCCTCCCCGAGCCGGCGGCGGAAGGCCCACCGGAGACCGGCTGGTTAAGGTGGCGTCCGTGCCGAGGACGCCCCGCACCCCCATTCCGGCGGGGCCGCCCCGAGCCCGCGCGGCCGGGGAACCGGAACCCGCTCCGCCCAGGCCGGGCCGGGCGCGCGCCCGGAGGGGGGCCCGGGAGGAGGTGGGGATCCCGGCACCCCGAGCCTGCCCGGGACGCGCAGGAAGGCGGCGGCCTCCCCGCAAGGCGCAGCGAACCCCACGGTCTCCAGGACTCCCCGCTGGAGACCCGAGGTGCCCGACACACCCATCCCCGGGCCCTGGGGAGTCTCTCTATTCGCGTGCGGCTTCCCTCGGCTCGGCGCCCCGGGCCGGTTGGACGGGGTGCCGGGTCCGGGAGGCGGGCTGGGGAGGCGCCTCCGGGGTCCCGAGGGCGGGCCGCGCGCCGACTCCTCTCCAGCCCGGAGGGCGGGCTGTGGGCGGTGCCTCGAGGAGCCGAGGCCTCTCCGCGACGCCGCCCTCCGCGCCCGGCCCCGCCCGCTGCGCTCAGCGCGCCCCTGCCGGGTCCCCGAGCGCCCCGCCCGCCCGCGCTTCTCCGTCCGGACCCTCGGAGCGTCCAGCCCGCGACCGATCGCTGCGTCTCGGAGGAGGCAGCCCGGGCTGGGCGTGTCGGGGAGCCGCCAGCCTCGGGCCGCCGGGCAAGGACTGCGCTTGACCGGCAATTGGTGAGTGTGCGCCGGCGAGCGTCCGTGGGATCCCGCGGGCTGGAGAGAAGCGGGGCGCCCGCCCGGGAGCGCAGGACCTGCACCCTGGCTTTGCGGCTGGCCTGAGGCCCTGTGGGCCGGGACGGCCACCTCCCGGCGGGCTCGGCGCCCTGGGCCTCCCGCGACGCACCTGCCGCCGAGCTGCCGAGCCGAGCTCGAGGTCCGGGAGCCCCGGCGCCCCCGGCGTCCCCGCCGAGCCCCCCTCGCCGCCCTGGCCCGGGCCGCGCGCGTTTCCCGGCACTGGAAGCAAAAATGGGGTCGTGAGAAAAACCAGCCAAAGTTGGGGTTCTCCGGAGCCTCGGTTTCTTCGCCTGTTCCCGGTTGTGGCCCAGGGTCGGGGCGTGATTTTTTGGAGTGGGGGAGACGGTGTGCTCCTTGCCCAGCAGGGACTCTGGGGCCTCACGGAGAGCCGCCGAGGGGTCGGGGCGCACCCAGTCTGATTCACTTTCCCGAAGAAAACTTCCCGGGCCACACCTGCTCCCCGTGAGGCTTCCCGGGCGGCGCGGAGGTGCCGGGGGCCTCGTTGACGCGGAGCGCCCAGGCCTCCGCGGCCCCGCCGGCGGGGGAGGGGGCTCTGGGAACCCAGATTCCGGAGAGGGGGCGTGGTCGCGGGTGGGCGTGGTCGCGGGTGGGCGTGGCTGTCTAATAAGCCTGGCCTGGCCCGGCACCAGATTTCCGGGTGGGCGTGGCTCGGGTGGGCGTGGCCAGCGCCAGGCTGCAGGTGGAGGAGGTGCAGTCAGCTGGCTCTTGTGGAAGTTACGGGGGGGGTGGGGGGGGGGGGGGGGGGGCGAGCTTCTCCAGGGACAGGGGACCCAGGGTCTCAGGGGCCAGGAAGTTCCTTCCCCTCCAAACATCAGAAATGCCACTCACTCCAGAAGAGCAGCTGGGGAGACTGAGACAGAGACCAGTCCGCTTGCCTGAGTGTCCTGCTCATCTGGTGGTCACTCAGAGCCAGGCCTGCGCCGGGACACAGCGAGAGCACCCAGCCTAGCCCTGCAGTAACAGCCCCAGTCTGGCCAGGCCCGTTCCTTTAGGGCCCCCACACAGACTGTGGAGAACCCCCCTAAACTCTTTGCCCAAAGGGGGGAGCAGAGGAGAATGAACTGTATGCTGCATGCTGCCTTGCTCCAATTACAGATTAAAGCGAGATTCCAGGGAGTCTCCACCTTGCCTTTCTAGTGCCAGGAGCGTCCAGTGCTGTGTGACTTGGAGGTGTGAAGAGTCTGCCTCTGGCTGTTTTCCTTTGCTGCTCTTGTGTCTTCTCTGAACTTGGGAGGCTTAAATTCAGGGTCTGGTGGTGCTCTATCACTTGATCCACAGTTCCACTTCTGGGTTTTTGGCAGCTAATTGGAGACCAGAGTTTTATCTAGACTTCCCTGCCTGGACTGGCTTCTAACTGAGACCCTCAGATCTCAGCTTCCTGAATAGCTAGGATTACAGGTGTGTGCCACCAGCACCTGGCAAAAGCTCTGTTCTTATTTGACAAACGCATTTGGTCCCAGGGGCAAGGGATGCACCTCAGGGCACAAACACCACAAACAGCTAAGGGGCTGAAGCCAGTCATTCTCAGTCCTCTTACAATTCTTTGCAGGACCCTGGGAGACCTGAAGGTCCAATACCTGCTTTGGAGATTTCTCATCATCTTTCTGGAGGCATTGTACGGTCCTACCTGGACAGAGGATCCAGCCTAGCATGGCAGTGTCTTTTTTCTCTGTTGGTTTCTCTTATTCCTGAGAAAAAGAGACTCCTTTGTGGTCTTCTGTCCTGCCTCTCAGATAGCCCAAGACAAGAGATATGCTCTGTGTGTCTGCTCTGCTGTCACGACTCCACTCTTCAGGCTGATTTCCAGTGCCTTCCTTCTCAGCCCTAGCTGTATCTCAAGGCTGCCCAGTTGGCTAAGTTTGCCCTCTGGTGTTGTTTACTTCAGCTGAGTAACCAATGGTTCCTTTTCTGCCTTGGCCTAGATTTATCAGACCTAAGCCACTCTCAGATTTGAATACTGGTCACTTTAGATGCTAGGATATTGCCATTAGCAAAGGACCTTAAACATCAGAAGTTGAATCTGTTGCTAGGCATGGTGGCTTGCTCCTATAATCCAGCTACTCAGGAGAAAGATCAGAGATCCCTTCTTAACTAATAAAACTAAGCATGGTCACACACAGCTCTCAGCCCCACTACACAGGAAAGATAAATAGGATTGCTGTCCAAATTGGCCCAGACATAAATGCAAGACTGGATTTGAAAGGTTAACTGGAGCAAAAAAGGGAATGTGGCTCAAATGGTAGAACACCTACCAAGCAATCACAAGATCTTGAGTTCAAATCTCATTGTTGCCTAATAAAATCCAATCCACTCATTTTACAAGTGGGAAACTGAGGTCCAAGGAAGAGAAATGTCAGACTCAGAACCAGGTTTCCCATTGCTGTCTTAAATGATTTTGAGGATGTTGCTGGAGGGGCGGGAGGATTGTCACCAAGACAAAACCAGGGCACTGTCCATCCAGGAATGAAGAGCTGGGACCTGCCAGGCTCGCCTGTAATCCCAGCTGCTTGGAAACTGAGCTCTAAGGGTTGCAGTTTGAAGCGAGCTCTAGTAGGAAAGTCTGTGAGACTGATCTCCAATAAACGAGCAAAAAGCTTGAAGGAGAGCTGTGGCCTTGAGTGTAAAAGCTCACAGCCCTGAGTTCAAACTCCTGTACTTGTAAAATTAAAAAATAAAAAAAATCAGAAAGTTGGAAACTGGCTGGATGCCAGTGGCTCACGTCTGTAATCCTGGGGTCTGAGGACCTCGGTTCAAAGCCGGCCCAGGCATGAGAAAGTCCACGAGACTCTTACCTCCAATTAACCACCAGAAAACTGGAAGTGGTGCTATGGCTTAAGTGGTAGACGACGAGCCTTGATCTGAAGAGCTCAGGGACGGTGTCCAGGCCTAGAGTTCAAGCCCCATGACTGACCAAAACCCCCCCCCCAAAACTTAGAAAGCTGGGAATCGTTGTTATTCCAGAAAAACCAGCGGCTGTGCCTCTGTTGGGACCAGGGCTGGGGTGGGTGTCCAGAGGAACACTCCAAATGAGACCAGTAGCAGACAGCGCCCTGACAGGGCCTGGCGGGCACAGGGGCAGCGCAGTCTCCTCTGTGGGCTGCAGTCCTGTGTAGGAGTTCCAAGGTGTTAAAGCCAGTGTCTACCATGCAGGCAGCACAGCTGCTATGGCTGAGGTGCACAGACTATTACTTGGTCCAATGCCAAGCACTGAGCACCTCATTACAGCCCTGGTGGCCTGGTTGGTGTTGGTAGTTTTCCTCCCCTCCTTCCCCCTCTCCTTTGTCCTCCTTTCCTTCCTCCTCCTCTTCCTCCTCCTCCTTCCTCTA